>NW_027526203.1:480690897-481068397 GCF_048455015.1 Haemaphysalis longicornis
ATAAAATCACTTGTAGCAGACAACTGGACACGTGAGCACATGCCAAGGCGTATTTGTTGAAGCAAAGCAACAATTTTATAAAACATCCTCCGGGAAGGACCTTGATAAAGCAACTCGGGGGACCAACGAGTAAAAACAGGTTAATAATACCCCTTGTAGCATATCTAATATTACGCGAAAAGATTTGGTCAAAGCCCCAGCTTCTTTTATGACTATATCTTCCAAGTGGTGATAGCCGTTCGTTTGATTGACGCAGTGCGAATTGCAATAACTGAAGAAATGCAGAATAGCCGCGTGTGATTACCGCACCACTTACGCCGAAAAATAAAAACGCCAAAGAAAAAAATAGCAATATCGCATGCCACACAAACGATTCCAAGGCTTTAAGCTCCCTCTGCAACGGAAGTGAGAGCATCAGAATTTGGCGCCCATTTGGTACAGCTGGTTGGTGTCCTTCCTTCTGGAAGAGGGGAATGTGGCTTAAAAAAATGAGTTGATTGAAATGGCCGCATGCCAAATTTTCACACAAAACCTTGAAAAGGAGCTGCGATCATTACAGGAGTGTAGAACAAAACTCAAAGCTCCAAAAGCTGTGAATCGTTGACAAATTAACAGCCATAACCAGTAAATAACAACCCAAACTAATAATCTACATATGAGGCGCCGGGCTTAACAGGATTTTACCGGTCTCAACCGCCAACGCATTTGTTCCGAAACGCCCTTGTAGCAAAAAGCCTGTGCGCCGAAATGTCCATGCGCCGAATTCGTGTGCCGCAGAAACGGAGTAGAAATGCCCTGCACCGAAACGTCACGTACCGAAAGGAAGCCCCGTTATGGATCTTGGGAATGTAAATGACCACCGCATAAGTCCTGCATCACCGGGCGGGGATGTACAGCTGCCGCCGAGCGGAAAAGGCTGCACCGCCGAGGAATGTTCAGGGCACTGCAAATCCAAAAGAGGCAGGTGCTAACTCTGAGTTCGTGGAAGACGCGCTCATATTCGAGCTAGCGGGAGAGAGGGACTGGAGAGCTGAAGAGGGCCACCTCGTTCGGACGAGACGTAGAGACATGACGCGCACCTCCTCTCCGGCGTAACAAAGGACCAGCACGCACGGAAATTAACAGCCGCCTCCGAGCCACACGCGCCGCCGCGGACGAAAGTTACCTTCGCCGCCCGCAGCGGGAACATCACGCGCAGGGGATCGCGTCACGACCAGCCCGGCCTCACGTGCCTCCTCCGTGCGCTCTGGCTCGCCGCAGTTCCATGCATCGGGGCCCAGGCGGAGCAGACTGTCACGTGTGCAAGGGACCACCTTCCTGTGTGTGATCTAGATGTAGTTCAGCTCGATGCAGACTGACTATCGAAGTCTCTTGCACTTTCACACGACCCTTTAAGTTTGTTCCATTTTTCAATTTTTCCCTGGATTTATTTTACCTCGGAGTGTGCCTGGCTACGGCAAAGACCTGTTGGTACCTACCTAAACAGAACGTACGTAGTGGCGTCGCTAGATCGCAACGGCGCAGCGAACGATAGCGGCTACGAGCAGAATGAAATACAGGTGTTGTGCGGCTATACACGCCACGCCGCCAGATATATTCCTTGGGGGACCGAAAAAAAAAACTGGACCGCAATGCTCTCATAAAAAGGGCTTTCGTCGACCTTTCCACTGATTTTTCTTGCCTGACTGACAGCAGGGTTTAAAGCGCCGACGCAACGCAGGCGATTAGGCACGCCGTAGTGGAGGGCTCCAGATTAATTTTGTCCACCTGGGGATCTTTAACGTGCGCCAAAATCTCGAACACACGGGCGTTTTTGCTTTTCGCCTCCACCAGAAAAGCGGCCGCCGTGGCCGAGAATCGAACCCGCGTTCTCGTGCTCACCTGCAGAACGCCTTAGCCAATGAGCCACCATGTCGGGTCCCCATTCTTGTATCTGTTGGGCACTATATTCAAGGACTGTAGCCCTACAGTGTAACAAAAGCCGCTTCCAAAGGCTTCCAGGAAGACCCGGGGCGGTTTCATTATCGTTGGTGAAGTTTGGCCCCAAACACCCGGCAAATGAGCATACACCACGTTCCAACAGTTCGGAACATAGCGATAGGTAATGGTGTTGAACGCGCCGATGCTACTCCTTGACAATGAGGCGCACCGGGGTGGAGGTCTCCAGATTAATTTCGACCACTCATCGTCTGCCGAAATCTCAACACACGGGAATTGTTTCTTTTCGCCTCCATTTGAAAGGAAGCCACCGCGGTGGGGATTAAACTCGCGTCCTTGGACTCTGCAGCACAACGCCTTAGCCACTGAGCCACCGCGGCGGGTCGGTTCGGAACGTGCCAGCCGCTTACGCCTTCCGCTTCATAAAGCGTTGGTTGCGTCTGCACGGCTGCGTCGAACATTGAGCTAGGGTGGTGCATCTTTCACACACGGCATGTCCTGTGCACACACTGAATTCTACACGGTGCACGTGAGGCCTGCAGCCTCTCAGTGTGCCCCGCACGATTACGCAGAAATACCGCCAGACAGGACCGCTGCACGGGGTACGTTTCTGTGGGGAAAAGAGCGCGTTGTGGAAGAGAAAAGGTGCGGTACTTATCAGCTGCACTTCATTACATCAGCGGACATCATGCCCAGCAATGGGCAATATTCCTCGACTCGCGTAAGCCCTCCGAAAGCTTCACAACAACCGCCGTCAGCTTGGATGTGAAATCGCCGAAATTTACACGATGGCAGTGCGCCCAGGTCAGTGGCTGCCTGGTCACTCGGGCATGCAAGGCAATATTAGATCCGACACAGCTGCCAGCGCAGGCCACCTTATGAGCAACACGACCCAGCTTCCTTTCTCCCGAGAGGACAGCAACGCCCTCATCCTTGCAAGTGGATGGGCTGCACAAATGTCGGAGTGGCAGGACCCTCACCGCATGTATACACCACTGCACGCTATTGATCCGCACTGTAACTTCGCTTTCCACGCTTCCTCAACAAGCGGTGGGAAGAAGGGTTGCACCGACTGCCCCTGAGTGTGGCGTTTACTGGGGGTTTGTTAAGATAGGGTCTCCCTGTGTTGTACTTGCGCTGTGCCTGAGACTTTAAATCACTTGTGCGTCTGCCCTCGATTCTATGCTGCGCGAGAAGCTGCAGCGTACTCGTGTACGTCATGGAGGCAGTCTCGAACTTTGTAATTTTGTTGGGCCCTGGGCCAATAGTGCTGACAGTATACCATGGGCACAAATGTTCCGCTCCGGTTCCTACGAGACTCTGAACTGGACAAATCTCGCTAGATAACAGACAGAGGAAGTGTCTCACGATATGTACTCTTTCGCGCTGTGGCGTTCATCTATTTATTTTTCTTGGGTTGGTGTTATTTTTTTTTTTGCGTCGTTTACTTTACATTTTGATTCAGCGTTCACACTGACTATTTTCTTTTCAATTGTATTTTTATGTATGGACTCTGCTGGCAGCAGTTCCTTGTTTCTCGATTTTAACGTTTCTTGTTTGTCTTCCTGCTGCTGTAACCCTAATGTGTAATATTCACCACTCATCATCGTAGTCCCCCCCCCCCCCCCCCCCCCCCCCCCCACACACACACACACACCGCCATCTAGAGTAGCAAGCCTTGTCCCTAGCAGGGCTGACCTCACCAGTTCAAATTAAAGAGAATTCTCTCTCTCACACACACACCCGACAGACGCTGTGGTGTTGGCTTCGTGGCATGCCTTGAGTATTTTCCGCCCTCGAGGCTGCAGCGCAAGATTTTGTTTTACTAGCAATGGGCCTGATAAGGTGTCGGCAACCCACACCACACAGTTTCGTGTCCTTTTCTCCCGTCTTCCTCCCCCCACCCCCCTGCAACATCTTAGCTTA
The DNA here is from genome assembly GCF_048455015.1 of Haemaphysalis longicornis. Lineage (NCBI taxonomy): Eukaryota > Metazoa > Arthropoda > Arachnida > Ixodida > Ixodidae > Haemaphysalis > Haemaphysalis longicornis. The sequence goes on from NW_027526203.1 coordinate 480,694,762, forward strand.
GCTTAGCTTAGCTTAGCTTACTAGCAAGTGCGTACTAATAGGCATAGCGTGGGGCAACTTCGAGGCAGTTGCCCAGAAGCACGCGGAGCGAGCGTTGAGCCACATATGCCCGAGGTTACACTTGGCTTCCCTGCTATGCACCAAATTGCTGGTGCACAGCAAGCTCGCAGACGAGGGAAAGCTCATGCCGCTGTATTGCGCCACTGGGCAAGTTTTGACAGCGCCGCCGGTCCAACATAATCAGTACTGCTGAGCATACATGCATCACGGCACGCAATTTCAGCTTGCATCGATCACGCGCGCTTCACGTTTCGGGGCCAGCGTTCGGTAAGAAATGGCCAAGTGTTGCTTTAGTCCAGGCTTGGACAACCAATCCTCAATGATGATGAATAGAGACAGGAACTTTAGGCACGAAAAATCCAGGTTTTAGGCGCCTATAATAGGCACTGAGATGTGCCATTTAGGCATATATATGCACCAAATACTCCCGTTTAATCATATATAGGCTCTATTCCTTTTTGCTGCAGAAGAATATTTCAGCACCAATCTTTTACTTGCAGTGAAACCGCGGACACATAATGTGTTGCGGGAAAGTAATTTTATTTTCTTCCGTAAAATAAGCAGCAGAAGAGCTATTATTTTAAAATTTACGTGAAATTCACGGTGATTCAACACCAAAAGACAAGATCGAAAGCAATGAAAAACCACACGAATCTCAATGATTTGCTGCTTGAAGTTGTACCCCCTTTCAGTCGATAATTGTGTGGGAAAAACCACGCTCAACGTCCAGTGAAGTTGGGGGAACGTTCTTGTACTTGGGAACGTTCCATGATCAAATTCCATTTGGAATATCACAATGTTTGCTACTCGGAACATCCGGCAGTTATTTTAGCACGTGTAATCCAGTGAAGTAAAGTGAAAGAGACTTTATTGATCGCCGGCAACAGACGTAATATCTCCACTGCGCTCGGACGTAAAAATGGCACTCGTCGATCCTGGTGGCATTCTAGTGAGCAACACTTTCGCTACTCACTGCGGGGGTGGACACCCTTGCCCCCGAAGGGAGGGCGTGGGGATGGTGGCTGATCTGTCCTGGACCTCCCAGATGAACTCAGCATTCTCAGACAGAGTGGCGCCAAATCTCTCAGCTGCTGAAGTGCTTTCTGCTAAGAATGCGCAATAAGCACACGAATGCACCCTGTCACGTTGAAGTGTAGCGTGGGGCAAATACTTTAGGCTGCGACGCATTTGTCCATTGCAAAGCTGTTGATAAAATTGGAGTGTTTATGGTATAGTTTTCCGCCCTTAGCCGAGTTGTTTAAAGGGTAACGAGGGGCTCTGGTTTAAGAGGCACAATCGGTAACTGCTGCCTGAAGCCACAACTGCGCTTCGAATAAAGATTTTTACTACAGGTATTAATCCGTTGACGGAGCAGAATGAGCTGCTCAGCTCTTCACAACACCGATGAACACCGATGAATAGTGCAGGGAAGTGCAATACTTCTGCAGAAATTACTGAGCTATTGTGTTCCACAGAAGCGGATGACTTGTGAAGCTGCAGGAATAACACCATTCACTAACTATGCGCTATATACCGGTTATCAACATTACACAGCACGCAAGACTCTTTGGAACTGATTCCCTTAATGCGAGGTTCCCAAATGCCCTTAAAGATTACCTGGCAGCGGCAGATGACGGCTGTCACGACTAGACTACTTGTCAAGTGCTGAGATCCCCATTCCTAAGCTCCGTTTCTTGTTCCTTCTTCGTGCCACACGTTCTGCATCGTGCCAGCCGGCGGTGTACCAGCTATCGGCGGCTGACAGTGCACGTGTTCGTGGCACCACCTTAAAACTTTGGTGTCTCAGATCTGCACGTGGTTTCCCGCACAAGGCGTCTTTGAGCTTGCGCGGCATGTACGCGGCTGTGCCCCGTTCATTTTTTGTTTGCTGTCTTTTTATTTCGTTATCAATAGATATGGCACGTAGGCAGAAATTTTCCCTGTAGGTCCGTGGACACAGCGCGTCAAAAGGACATAGAACGAAAGAGTTTGCGCAGACCGGGGTGACGTCGGTGAGCTTTGCTGCGGTGTCGCTGCGCACGGGTTTCTGGCGGCTCGGCCGAGGTTGCGAATTCGAGGTGGTGGCGGCTTGGGCACGGTTTGGGCTTCTCGACATGTTTGGCATGATGCGCGGATTTTTCTCGCAAACGGCGTGAAACAAATGCCCCGTTGAGGGCTTCTGAAGCGAGTACAGTGCCTGCAGAACATCGACTCAAAAAATCCAAAAAAGGCATATATAACACAAAAAAGGCATTTTTGCGCCTAAAATCCCATATAGTCAAAATAGGCACGAAAAAGCTAATATAGTCAAAATAGGCACTATAGGCACAATAAGCTATTGCTTAAAATGCTCCCCTTCCCTTAGTCCGTGCTTATATGTTAGATAGGCTTGATACGGACTGAAGGGAAAAATAGGCATTTTGCCTAAAATTCCGGTCTCTAATGATGAATTAAAGAAAGCCGGACGACCAAAGTGGGCCCCCACGCCACACGTCGCGCACTGTATACGCATTTTCAGGTAGACAACCGAGTGGGATCATGCAGTGAGGCGCACCAAGTGCGCTTTGCCATTACAATTAAGCGCATTTGTTGCGGGGAGCCCTACTTTGGGCTACCTATTTCGGGGCGCACGCTGCTTGTAAACGGACTCACGTCGAATCCTGTTTGCGGGGCTCAAGGTAATAGAGAGCATGCATAAGTTTTTTCCAACCCGTGCATATTGATGCAGTTTAACGCAAGCAGGATCCCCTTTACTTTGGGTGGAAGCGATGAAACTATGGCTGAACGTATGGGTCACAGTGCGATAAAATTATGTGTGCGGACGCCAAAAGTGAGTTCTGCGTCTCCAAGTCATCCCTGTGACGTCACCCACTAGTTATCTCAACATCATTATAATCAGCCTATTTTTGTTCACAGTACATCGCTCCAAATACATAGCCGGAGGCAAAACAAAAGCCCAAGTTCGAGTCTCGTGACGGCGGCCCTTCCGGCTCCTCGGGAAGTTCGCCGGCGACGGCAGTAACCGAGACACCGCATTATTGTGCGCTGGCACTGACGGTGCACGTATGTCTACACGATACGCTGTGCTGAGCGCGGACATGGTCCGGGGGCGCTTACCGCTCGGTGACATCGAAGGGCCTCCTGTAGCATCGGTTATTTCTGGGGCAGAAATTAAATCGGGACCTTTCGTTCGCTTCCGTTGCACACGGAGATAAGAGGAAGAGGGAAGTGTTGCTTCGGTTACAGGCCATAAAATTAAAACCGACGCTCGCAATAATAATCACCACCAACATAATCAATGCTGTCCCCCCAGTGATCCACCTGTAATTCTTCCTTCGTGTGACATGGCTGGCAGGCCATGGTTCACCTTTAGGCATAAAATGACTACGGAAACACTGAGATCGTAATAAAATTCTGCAGCGTGCGTACGTTTTTGGGCGCTTATAGCATACGTTTGAAACATAGAATTTGCAAAAGCTCCTAAATGGGAATTGCCGAAAAAGCGCCTAAGTCGCTCGCCTATACAGCGACACGCAAGCATCGCTTGGGAGACACTGGGGGGAAGGGGGGGGGGGGGTTGGTGGGGGGAGATGTGAGGTGTCTCATATCAGAGTATGAAGGCCGCAGGGCATTTTATTCACCGCATTTTTGCATATGCGGCGAAGGTGTGACACGTCAAGCGCTCTGGCCGGACGAAGGGGGGAGGATTCCTCAGCGCTGAGTTCACATAGATCTCAGAGAGTTTTAGCTGACCGTTTTTTCCAGTCCGCTCCTCTCCGATAGCAAGCGGGAGCGCCATTGCGCATGCGTGGTGCGCTCCGGCGCAAGCGGCGTTACCGGAGCGGGGACCCGCCCCGCTCGCCGCGCACGTCAAGCGGACCGTCACGGCCGTCGCGGCAGCTAACGCTCTCGCGCGGCATTCCAAATGGCTGCCCCCAGCGAGGCGAGTGCGCTACCGCGAACTCCGTTACTTCAGCGGAAACGTGAGCGACGAAACCGCGAGGGCGCTTCCGTACATATAAAGATGTCATACACATCAACGAGGTTTAGTCCGGAAGCGAAAAACGTCGACCGAAGCGCGGGCCTTCTGAGCAGCGCCCAGAAAAACGCCTTGCCTTGGCTATTCGAAAGTTGAAAGGCTTCTTTTAACTATATTTATGACTATTATATCATGTCAGCGACTAAATTATATAAAACAAAGGTGAAATACGGCAATGAACACGTTATTGTGCCTTATTTGAGTCATCAAAATCTCAATTTTTACATTTATCTTTCCATGAAGTTTTGGTTTTCGCGCGCACAGGTCACGAAAGGTGAGGGGAATGATTACCCGCCCAGGGAGATACGGTTATCGCTTAGCTAAAAGCCTTGCTGCTGCTGCCGCTCCGGTTTTGCTGAGCGGACCGTCAAAAACGGTTGGCTCAAACTTTCTATTCTCAAACTCAGTTCTGGGAACGAAGCACTGCTGGCACCACGAGTTCTGAGGCGGGAACCCCTTGCCAACACTTCCGTTGATGGCCAGAAAAAAAATTAAGGACATTTAGGTCTACATACGTACTCTGAAGGAGAAAGCAAGGCAACAATTATTAACAACTTGTTAAAGCGAAGCTCTCAGCCTCTCAATGATGTCGTCAGTAGGTCACCCAAAACGCACTGCAGGAACGCCAACTTTCTCTGACGGCGGTGATGATGGGGGGTACAGTAAAGAAAAAAATTCCCGCGCCTTCCCGCGAGGGGAACACGAGTAAATGCAGAGCATTGGGGCCTCAGTACTGGTTGAAGGCAGTGTTGCTTCCATCGCTTCTTCCGTGATGCTGGAGTAGCAGACACGAGTAAACGTGGGAGCGAGCGTCAACCAAGGAAGGAAGGAGCAACGCAGTGACTGAAGCACGAGGGACTGCTAGCGGCTTTATATTTGCAGCGCGTGCAGTAGAGGGAGAGCGGTATGGGGGGGAGAGCGCGCATGCGCATGCAGCGCGCGCTCTTCTACGCCCCACCGCGCTGCTATGACGCACCTGTTACGCCGAGACACGGCCGGACTGGAGGAGCGGCGAGCACGCACTTTCATATGAAAGTGCGCGCCCGCCGCTCCTCCAGCCCGGCCGTGGCCGAGACCGCGACGGAGCGTTCCGGGGGTGACGAGCGAACGGGCTGACTACGACGCATGCGCGCACCTGCTGCGGACGCGGAGCTGTGGACGCCATCCGACGCAGGAAGAGGCGAGGCTAAGAAATGCTCTGCATTTAAAATTGGGCCCATCTCCCCGCGAGGGGGACTCGAGTAAATGCGTCGCATAGGGGGTGGGTGTATTGCGTTACATTTAGTGTTTGGGGAGTTGGTGGTAGTGAATGCGTTGTATCAGCAGCTTCTTGACGTAGTTTGAATGAGTCAAGGATATAAGGCGCGTTCGTAGCCTCCCAGACTGTGTAGGCTTTGTGGCGCAGTGGGTAGAGCACCATGTACATTGCGTTCCGCCCGCAGGGTCGAGGGATCGAAACCAGGCGCTGGATAGTATTTTTTTTATATAGTGTAGGGGGAGGGGTGCGGACTACGACTACGGACGTCAACGCGGGTGACATCGTGAGTTACTGAAATGCTCTGCATTTAAAATTAGAACGCTTCCTGTGGTCGGAATCGGGCGTGGGTCCCTCGCGTTATCATGCCGACGTCCATAGAGATTCTCTCTAGCTTACCTGGAGTGGAATCTGGCGCTAGTGTCAACGTGATTCTGCTAAAGCGCTCCACGTCTCCATGGGTGCCGCCATACCCATAGAGTTTCTTACTATGTACACTAGAGAGAAATATCGTGCTAGTGTCTGTGCGGCTAACACCAACGCCGCCTGTGTCGTCATGGGCAGCCATTACGCCTTGCGCTCGCCTTAGTTGCACCATTGACTTGGATTGAAATGTTTTAGAGGCTGTAAATTCACATAAAATGCCACAGAAACGCAAATAACAGCCAGTGTGTAATTATAGAATTATAAAATGAAACACGCTGTTTTAAAGCTCAAGAAACAAAAAAATAAAGCGTGTTCTAATTAATTAGAGTTTGCTAGAATGGTTATGCATGCTATTCTGCAGATCAAGCTAGTAGTTAACAATAATGTAAAATTTTGGGAGAACTCATTAAAGACTCTTATTTTGCCAACATTTCACATAATGAATTGTTTAAAAGCTCAGAAAGGTTTTATGCCCGTACCCATGAAAACGAGGCCCTCGTCTTCGCGGTGTTTTCGTTCGTGTTTTCGTAACATACCGTCTGCGAAAACTTTCGCAGCAGCAAATTACCCGCTCAGTCAAGGTGTCCCGGCGCTACCAACCTATGTACTGCTACTGAAAAAAAAAAAAAAAAAGAAAATCACCATTTTCCCGTAGGGGAACCCTGAGTAGTATGCGAAGCAGCCATGGGGTCGACTCAAGTTCCCATTAGTTTTCAGTTCGATCGCGGCGTTGCGGGAGGAGAATGAAGGGAGCTAGAGCTAGAGTGGCGGAGCTAGAGTGGCGCCCCCAGCGGAGTATGCAGCGGCTACCTTCGCGTCTCAAACCCTAAGCTGCTTCGCATTATCGCGCGCGGAGCCACAGGTGTTGCCATTCGTTGCGCAATCTCGGAGAGGAGAGGAGCTTCGGAGAGGAGAGGAGGAATGCCGGAGAGGAGAGGAGGAATGCCTGGCATACTACTCAGGGTTCCCCTACGGGAAGATGACGACGGTGGTTGAACGCGAAGCTGGATTCTTTGGTTGGCCAATCCCTAGGGGCATCCTACCACAATCATCATCAGGGGTGCCTGGCCAGGCATGCGCAGTGGGGGCGTGGACGCCGCACAACGGCGTTCACGCAACGGTGGAGGGAACAGGCTCGACCATAAGCTGCTTCGCATCTAAAAAAGAACCTGAAAGCGGACTCTCCTTGCTACAAACTAATGGGTCTACATTGTGGGCTTGTACTAATGTAAGTATGTACTGATGGCCGCTCGCCCGCACTAGTCTTCCCACTTGCTTATAATGAAGCACAGCTGTCTTAGCATGAACTCGGGGAGCGAATTTCGAGTTCCCAAGCGAAGCGAGAGAAGCGAAGCGAGAAAAGTTAAGCGAGTTTCGGACATAGCACTGCATAGTGAGGAAAGTAATCAAAAGAAGACGCTTAAGAAGCATGCCAAAAACGCAAAAGCATCCCGAAAGCAGGACTAACAAACACTTCAGAGCTGACAAGTACGATCCATAGCACTTTGCACTAGCCACTTGCTGCCAATCCAATTCTCACAGTACCCACAATTCCCATGGCGTAATGCGATTGCAGCGACAGTTTCCACTATAGGTAATTCCGGCAGTTTACCATTCTTTTGAGCGATGTAACTGTTTGCAGATTGTGCCATTCCGGGACGGTTGAGGCAGTTCGGGACTAGAGACGGGTACATGAGCGTGCAAAACTAGACGGAAAATGCACCCCTCAGTCTAACGACGACGATTGTTGAACCCGTATCATTAAAGCACTAGAGCGCACAATCGCAGTGCAGTAAACCGTCCTGACAAGAAATACCTTAGGTGTATGGTAAGGTGGTTTGACGTGGGCCCGCTCGATTCTGGGTTGTTTGTCTGGTGTTGGACTTGATTTTGTAAAGCTTCGCGTTCCCTTATCGTGGTCGTTTCTACAGAGGGGTAGTTGAATTTTACATTGTGTCTTTTTCTTCGCTTCCGTTTTTTTTCTCTTGGCGCGAATTGCTTCGACCGGATTCTTTTCTGCTGAAAAGAATTATGAAAAACTCTTTAACGACAACAAGGCTACCGGAAGTACGCCTGATTTCAGCGTATTCCTCCAGTCCTTTCCTAAGACCAGTGACGAAGGACCAGCTACGCTGGAAGGAGTGAAAGCCGCCATTTCATATCTATAAAAACATAAACCGCCTGGACCTGACGGCCTCACTTCGGACTTTTATTAAGGATTCTTCAGTATTCTGTCACCTGCGTGCATGGATTATTTACGAAGGCATATGAACTTGACGTTCTTCTTCCTACCTTTTACAAAGGTTATACCGTAATAATTCCAAAAAGTGACAATGCAGAAAAGTTGAAAATTGTGGATGGCTACAGACCGATATCCCCGTGTAACGGTGATTACAAGATATTCCCGAAGGGGCTGGGACGCGGGCTACAGATTGTAAAAACAAGTCTCATAGGTTCGCACAAGACTTGCTGGATTTAGGGGCGGAGCATTCAGACGAACCTCCATATTGTTCGCTCAGTACCAGAGGGCGGAGCTCATGGTGTTGGGCAGGTTGCGCTCCTTCAAATTGATCTTCCTAAAGCATTTGACAGGGTTAGCCATCCTTTCCTTTTTGCTGTTCTGGAGTCAGCTGGGTTCTGGGAAGCTTTGTACAAATGCATATCTCTGTGTTATAAAAGCTGTGCGATCAGGTTGATCACGAACCGTGAACTTTCTAGACCTATTCCCATTAGGCCCTCCGTACGCAAGGTTGCCCATTTTCACCTCTTTTATTCGGTTTGTACGTTGCGCCCCTGTGTATTAGTATTCTCCAAAGCAGTGCCATTCGTGGTTTCTCATTGGCATATATGAAGTCAAAGTTTAAGCCTGCAGATAACCTTGCCATTTTTTTTGTACGGAAAAGAAAACTGTTTTGGAGGCAATGAAGCTGGCACAGCGGTTTTGCGATCTAAGTGAAGCTGAAGTGAGCCTTGAAAAATCAGAGTATTTTGGAAGGGCTGGTGGGGTACGCAACCGCGTCAATTTGGGGGTATAACATAGGATTCTGAAACAATAGAGTACCTTAGGGTTCCTCTACATCAGATACGAAACAGTGGACCTAATTGGTCTTCGGCGCTTACCGTTGTGAAGCATAAAACGCAGGCATGGATGGGGCGGGAGCTGTCTATATTTGCGCTGGCAGAACTGTGTAATACATTTATCGTTTGCAAAATTATTTATGTTATGCAGGTCCTTACTTGTGCACGAAATAAGGTTCAAGCATTTCATAGAGTGCTGGCTACCTTCATCTGGCGTTCTAAGTGCGAGACCTAAGCGCCACGATTACCTTTTCCTCCCGTTAAGGTCTGGTGGTGTTGGATTGGTGCATTTGTTTGTACATCAGCTCCTCTCGCGGTTCTGTTTTAAAATGGCTGATCATCCGTTTTTAAGTGTTCTATTCAGTACAAATTGACGGCTTATTTGCCATTTTTATTTGCTCCTGCCCACTCCGACAACCCCAAGCCACTTTGGTGCTTTCTTAAAGAGGTTATGGCACTTTGAAGTTTCTTTCAGTGCGTTGTTCCGACTGGTGTGTCCATTCAAAAGTATATTTCCGGTGCCCATTTACAGGCAACCAAATCTAAAAAATTGGACAATAGTGTGTTGAAGCTAGGAAAGAGAATGTGCATCCAATACGGACATAGAAGGCAGTATTTTCTGCATTTAAACAACAGCTGCAAAGATTTTTAGAGGAGCAGAGTTACTTGCCTCTCTCGTGGCTTTTCGAGGGGATGCTGCTGTTCCCTGGCCGAATGCACCGCTGGGTCCCCGGTGGTTCCTCCCGGCCCGGCGCTCCGGTGGGCTTCTTTTAATTTGGATAACTCCTAGCGCATGCCCAACGCGCGCACATGGGTGCTACACGTGCCGTGGGTGGAGCGCACAGCGGCGCGAGAGGTCGCGTGACGCTATCACGTGGCATTCAACGACAACCCAGGGGGTAAACACGCAGATGTGCTCGGTGAGTGCACCGCCTGTCTCCCCCGTCTCAGCGTGGGCTCGTAGCTCAATCGGTAAGACACCGGGCTCTCGCTTTGTTTCTCTATTCGTTCTAGGTTCGATTACTGGCGGTGCCAGTAACTTCTTTTATTTGTTTGCGGGAGTTTTCTGATGACACCAACGATCGCGACAGAACCCTTGGGGGTAGAGGTAAAAAGCTTAGCATTAAAAAAATGGTACACCCACTTCCGACTGAGCACAGTTATGGTACGACATCCTTGCAATCGTTTCAAGCGATGCTACTTTAACTCCATTGAGCAGTTCAGATCACTGACATACGACGTATGCATCATTCTTTACGTCGATTCCCCCTGTGCGTGGGATCCGCGAACTTTTAATGCGTACCATTCCTTGCCGAATAGAGGAGTTTTTGCCCAAGACGCCGAGCGCATGCGTAAGGCTAGGCAGGACCTAGCACTTGCCACCAGAGAAGCCGAGCTTAGTGTGAGAAGGTAAGGTATTAGGCTATTTTCAGACTACCACCGCAAAAGTCATATCGCGATCTATGGACGTAAAAAAACGGCGTGTCAAGCAGATCGGCTGGCTGAGACGTGAAATGACGTCATTCTTTAAAGTTATTACGACAGTTGCGGCAACAGTCTGAACCAGGCCTTAGAGTACGGCCACTGAGGCACGTAAGTCAGCAACGGCGGCCATTTTGGCGTTCGTCAGTGTGTTGAGATTGCCGCATCTTCGACTGCGTCGTTTGTTAACAACACTACCGAAGATGCAGCAAAACGGCATCTTAGGACACACCTCTGCTGCTTAAATCTTGTTACACGCGTTGTCTTTGATTCGCATTCGTAACGACTCCAGGCGCGCGGAGCCGCAGGGCAGGGAGGACAAGCTAAGCCGAGAGTTGACCGACTAAAACGCACCAACGACAAAATGACGGCGCCCATGAACCGTCGCAGTGCAAACGAATGTCACGTGATGCGAACTGACCAATGATCGTGGAGGCGGCACGGAACAGTAGGAGAGATGAGTGCCGATACTCTGTATGCTTATCTCCGACACTAGCCGAGCGCAAGCGAGAAGCCCGCCGAGACGACGAGAAATATATCATACCCTCCTCCATCACCATTCGTAGTGGTTTACAACAGCTTTGCTGCCCCATCCTTTTTTTCGCAGGGTGCAATGGCGACCAATTTCTTTTGCGTTTGGTTTCCTTAACCTCTTTTTTGGCACCCCTTTCAACACGTTTTTTTTCGTTCGCCATTGTAAAAAAGCAGTAAATTCTGTCTTCTCCATTAAAAGAGCTCCGCTATTCTTAGATGTAAAATCTGCCGAAGGTTTACTTCGCGCTGAACAATGCAGACATGTTTAAGCCATGGCAGCAGTTTTAGTAGTTGGTAACCGTCATGTTCAACACTTCAAGTATGCTTTAATTTGGTTTTTTTGTTCTTTGAGAGGGCGGCCATATTCCGTACCGTCCGTTGCCCATCTGTGTTTCAGTTAGAATTGAGCGCAGAAAACTGAGACAGGACATGGAACGCAACTAGCGCTCCCCGCCTAGTCCCGTCTGTTCTTATGTCCTGCGTCAATTATTTGCGCTCAATTTTAGTGGAAACATGAGCTAACTACCCCAACAGAAAGTATTATAAGGTCATTTTGTGTGCCATCTCTGTGCCAGGGAGGCCGTGCTTTTGACGTAACCATAGTTAACTAATGATTTAGCATAAAAATGGCCCAGATTTAACACTTCCAAACCCAGTTATCGCGAGCGAAAGCAGACTATGCACACGGCGTTTCGTGAAAGTTTGCCTTTGCTTGAGATTTCGCGGCCAGCCGCCTAGCTATATTGACTGAGTGATGGGATCCACCCTTTCGCCCGCGCTGAAGGGCGCTCAGAGGCAGCCCAGACGGCGAGCCATTGATAGCGAGAGTGAGGGAGCAAGCGCCAGCGAAGCAGCCGTTACTAGCCACTCGGTTCGCTTGCGCTGAAGTGGACGCACAAACGACCCGGCCGGCACTGAGCGATCAGGCGAAGGCGAAGCAGCTGTTTCAACCTTGCGTGGCAACGCGGTACCGCAGCGGTGAAGCTCCGCGCCAGTGACGGGATAAGAAAGGTGCGTAGTTTGCCCGCCGGCTCCTGAATATCACTTTCGAATCGATGAATGACCTTGAAAGATATAGGGTAGTAGAGCTTTCGCTCTAACACGATGGAGTGGTGAATCGAACGGACGTTTTTCGCGTGGCTGAGCGAAGTTCTACCGATCGAGTCACACGCACATTTAGATAACTGCTTCGAAGTATAAAGGCAGGTTGTCAGCAGCGAAGCAGCAAGGCTAATTCTGAAAGGTAGAAGACGAACTGCGTGGCGAACTCAGTAGAGGGAGTGTCAGGGGCGCGGTCGCACAGTGAAAAGAGGCCTGCATCAAGCACAACTGCTCTGGTTTCAACTTTGTCATGCTGTGCGCGACACATGGCGAGGCGGGCGTTGCAGTGCTGTCGTACTGGTGTCCACTGGGGCAACGAATTTGAACTAAATGTCAATTCTTGGATAGCCTGTGAAATACAAAATCCGCAACCACATTAAGTAATAGGAGTGTTACGGGACGGCGGCAGAAACATAGTTGTGTTTAGTATTCATTTGCAGCAAGCAAATCAATTGCAGATGTTACACTGGCGAAGACGTACCCGACCCGAGCTCCGTCGCCTGCGTCATGCAGTGGTAGCACGATGGACGAGCGGTGAGCAGGAGAGCTGCCTCTGCTCCCGACGACGAAGAGCCGAGAGCAAAAGAACTATTTAATACATGGCCGTATGAGACTAGCGATTATACTGGAACCGTAGCTGGCAAGCGAGCTTACAACAAGACTCGGTGGTAGCAACGCTCTTTGCGAGATCCTGACCTCTTTTGGGTCGCAGAAAGGTCGAAATACATATAAGCGTCAAAAGGTGTTTGCGCACGGCCCTAAAAAAGTGGGAAAACACACATCCTCCACAGATCTCCTGATAGCCGGGCATCGGTGATGGAAAGAGAAAGGAGGTCTCCCAACCGTTGTCGCGCCCAGATCCGTCTCATGCGCGGGCTTCACCGCACTACACGCCGGCATATCACGCGCGCACAGAGTAGCGGTGAAGCGATTCGAACCCAGTCGTAACAGAAAGGGGGGGACAACAGCGCATCACCCTGTTGTCATTCTTAGTCCCGGCCACGCTGTCCCCGCATACCAACCAGATATACCAACCAAATATACCAACCAGCCCGAATTTCCGCTCAGTTGACGATCAGGAAGTCCGTCATAGCAGTGTCAAATGTAGTTGCGGAGCTAAGCACGCACACAGAGTGTCATTGCCGTTTCCACGAGGTGCAGGAAAAGGGCATCGTTTTCTTTAGCCCCACTATCTTTTGTTGTTGAGGACAATTATTCCGCACCATAATTGACGACTGGCCGGGAAAAAAATATTTACTCCGAGTATTTTTTTTCAGAAATTCATTGACTCTGCTCTCAATGAGGTTGTACGCTGCGAAGTCGTAAATGACTACCAAAATTTACAAGCTCCGTCCTTACTCGTTTTGCCCGCCACTCGACCCGGTTGCAGTCCCTTGTAGCTCGCCGCACCCCATTTGCGCCACATCTGAGGCGTGCACGCCTCATTTTCGGCGACGCACTGCCCAGAGTAGCGTTCAATGCACGCAACTACGCCGCAATGTGCGGGAGCGCGCAGAGAGAGAGAGAGAGAGTAAACTTTATATTTGAGGCGTCGAGGCCGGAAGAAGCGAAGCCGCCGGGGGGTCTCGAGCGGCGGCCGCGGCGTGTGTGGCCCACGCTCTCCGCGCGCCGCATCCTCGGTGCGACGGCCCAAACCAAATCCTGCCGGCATGGTAATCGTTAGGCCGCTCAAAACGAGAGTGAGAGAGCGCGCATTCGGGGGCCTTGCGGTACTCCAGTTTTCTCCTTGCGGTAGTAGGCGTTCAGTGACTCAGAGAACACGTGCCCAAATCCATTGGCAAATATTTCCAGACGCCATGTTAAATCAATCGTTTCACCAGCGGCTGCAGACAGAGCTGCGCTACCTTGGGTGGCTTACAAAACTGAAAATTCAAAGCAAGGAGGACGGAAAGAGGGTCACGAGTTCAAGCTCGAGGAAAAAAAAACAGGCTCACTGTATTCACGGCCTGCGGTCAAGGCGCGCTTTTTTCGAGCTACTCGCCCAGGTAGCGGCGCTACGAGGCCATTAGGCTCGTTATCAATCGCTCTCTCCCACGCTGCATGAGGGGAAGTGATTATGTGAATCATTCACACACTCACTATGGATTCCACATGGTACGCTATGGAGTCCATAACGTACACCATAGCAGAATAAGAGCACTGTCACTCTCACGACCATTGATTCAACGTGAAGGGAAAAGATAGGACTCTTTCGATATCCCCCTGTAACCAAGCAAGCCGCAAACAATTGTCTGCCTCTAAACTTCAGAAGGCTATTTTGGGTGCGAACTGGTGTATAATGCTGGCGTTGTTCATCGTTGACCTCACACTGCAATTAAGAAGTGTCAGTGGACACTTCGTGTTCGTTCTTCAAGTCCCATGCGGTAGTAGCGCCGCAATGTCCATGATATTGCTTTAAGGCATTTCGTTTTCAATAATTACATGTGTCGTATGAATGGGAGTCTGTGGTTGAGTAAAATACCCAGAAACTCGTGTGATGTTTTTGGAATAAGGATGCCTCTCACTGGGTGGAGGCCCTAAGAACATCCTCCTGCTCATTACTAAAATAAATGTTTGTCTCTCTCTCTCATCTCTATGGGCTGTCCTTGCAACGTTTCGCCGGGACAACGCTACTTTTCTCCGCAGTGCATATAAATAATTTTTTTTGTACACACGTAAAGAATTAACGAATCTGTCGCTACTTAATTCTGTTTGCCGGTCGCAATAAGATGAATGACCGGATTTAAAACTAGCTTGAATATCGCCAATGTAGGTGGAGTGTGAAACAGGAGGAGGTGGGACAATTTTGTAGGGAGCTCATCTGCGCGCAAGAGCGCGCAGCTCAGCACTCCTCCCGGGGTACGCCACTTTCTTGACTAAAAGTTCTCGACAGTACAGACGTGGGCCCGAGATCTCAAATCAGATAGATAGTCCGTCAGAGCATTGATGATATCGCCACTAACGCCAAAGAACTTCAATGCAGAAGAAAACCGTTTCGCCTCGTTATGTGACATGCCTTCTCAAAGAATACTAATGACAAGCAATGTTGTTTACGAATCGAAACTTCTTTAATTAACGATTTCAGAGCAACCACATTATCTGTTGTTGAGTTGCCAGCCATAAAGATCGCCTAATGTCTGTTCAGAGCATCATTAACTTCTATAAGTGAATTAGCTGGCAATTTTTCCTTTTTCCGGAGAGCTGACGCAGGATGTTAGTCAAAGCGACAGGCGTATAACTGGCCACCTGTGAGGAATGAAGCAGCGATCGCCTGTTTCATAAAGTGACCAGACGTCCCGATTTAGGCGGGTCATGTCCCGGATTTGCAGCTGTGGTCCCGCTGTCCGGGCACCCTGCTTCGGGACGGCATTTTGTCCCGCCTTCGGCCGAAAGCATGGAATACTGGTAACAAGCCATAGGAACAGACTAAACTTTTTTACACCCTTTTTGGGCAAAAAGGGTAAAGCATAAGTAGAAAAAGGGTGTTGGGAGGCCATTGCACCCTTTTTCTTGAATCTCAACACCCTTTTCGTCGCTCTACACCCTTTCTGTGTAGAAAAAATGGTGTTGATCAACTTCAACACCCTTGATTTTTCTTAGGATGTTGGCAGGGTGGGGAAAAGGTGTTCAGCTGTTGATTTATGAAGGCCATGCATGCATGTATAATTGAACTGTAAAGAACAAGAGATCCCCTCTTGCCCTCCTCTAGGCCTTGTAAGAAATGTTTAAAAGCAAAAAAAAAAAAAAACCTCCTCTGCAATGATCGCTTGTTTACATATAGGGTGCGTCTCATGGCCCAAGTTTAGCTTTGGCGCCTGAAACATCAATTTGAACTTTGAACTTTTAAAATTAAAAAGACTAAATTTGAGCGGAGAAAAGGGTGTTGGCCGACTGCAACGTTCTTGGCTTTCTTCAGAGTGTTGAAAGGGTGTTAAATAGATGTTCAGTTGCAAAAAAAAAAAAAAAAAAACACCGGAGCTGGTGGTCGACCTAGTTTCTTTAGGTGTTGCTAAGTTTTGCTACGTTTTGCTAGGCTTTGCGATGGGACAAGGCTTGTATAAGTGCTGAGGAGTGAGGTCAAGTTTAGCCGGCTTTTTACAAGGCCATTCGAGTGTGTCGCTGGTGACAAGGAGCTGAAGCTCGCAGCTTCCGAGGGCGCATTTGCATTTCACACTGTCGCCCACAACCGAAGCTTCCGGTCAGTGAACTGCACCTCGAAACCTTTGCAGAAGATTTTCGACGAGAAGTTCTCCCGTTTCCGCACGAAGGCCGAAGCGATAGTTTTAAACGTGCTTGCTCCTTCTGCAGCACATGAGTTCAAGGCTGACCGGCAGGGAGCCAAATTCATCTGGCTGTTTTGCGATGCATCGAGCCACAAGGATTTGAAGGTGTTTCCGATAATGATCCTCTACTTCAGCTCTGCTGCATGAGTGCAAACGAAGCTGCTGGATGTCAACAGCGTGCCAGGTGAGAGTTCAATCATGGTGAACCAGTACAAAACGCGCTGGAAACCAACAACATCGCATCGAAGTTGATTGCTTTTAGTGCTGACAATGCCAACTGCAACATCGGTGGTGCATCGCGGAACGGCAAGAACAACGTCTTCTCAAGAATGCAAGAGGCTTTGCCTCACAAGGTCATCGAGGTTGGCTGCGCAGTACGCATAGTCCACAACACCATCCAGACTGCCGCTGACCACCTCCCACTTGACATGGAAGCTGTGATTGTTCAGATCTACTCCTACATTTACCTCTATCCACTGAGTGTAAAATCGTTCAAGGAGTTTTGCGACTTCGCGTTAGTGGAGTACCAGCGACTTCTACAGGCTACAGCAAGATCAGGTGGTTGGCATTAATACCAGCTGTTGAGAGACTTCTGAAGCTCTTTCAGGCCTTGAAGGTATGCTATTTGTCGATACACAAAGGTCCCTCTCTGATCAAGAGATTTTTTTGAGGATGCATGTGGAGAACTCTGGCTCTAGTTTCTACACAGCCAAGCTGCTTTGTTCCAAGCGACTGTGTTGCAGGTTGAAGGAGACGTGAAAACTGCAATTGAAGTCCACAAAGCCCTGAGTTAGCTGCGCACTAAAGTCGAAGACAGGCTGCAGCAGGCATTCTTTCCATGAAGTGTGCGTTCAAGGGTGACGTCACTCGAAGAACAAGGAGAAGTGTGAAGAGGATTGGTACCAGACATTGCAAAGTTCTACCAGACCTGCGCGTCGTACCTTGAGCGTTGGTGCGGCCAGTTTGATGAAATTAGTAATCTCTCGTGGGCTCCTCTCGGGTCAGCACCGCTTTGGGACGATGTGCAGAGAAGTGGGCAGCTCATAACCTCGCAGTTCACTCATCTGTATATTCATGAGAACGCTTTAGTTGACGAAGTCTGTAAAGTTTCATTATACCTCACGATAGGAAAGCTGGAGGAGCGGAAGAGTAAAAAGAAACCGGTTGGTGGAGCGGCGGGTGGACGTGTTTCAGCACTTAGAGACCAATGACGTGCCTTGCAACAACATCAAGGCAATCATCGAGTATGCCATGTGCTTGCCAGGCATGTGCTTGCCAGGCACAAACGCACCAGTGGGAAGGGTGTTTTCCTTTATGAGCAAATGTGGACTGCGGAGAAGACGCAGCTTCATATGGCCCCCCAAAGCAATGCTGTTGCTCGGGGCGAATGTACACGTGACATGTGACCAGTACTACGGACGGACACATCGGCAAAATGAAGAACTGCTGATGGCAATTTATTTCAGCAAGAAGTATTAGTTGCTGGCCATGAGACAACCCGGAGAACAAGGAAGGCCGCGTGAGGCAGACGACCAATGAAAAGTGTAAACTGTGTTTAAACTGTGTGCCACGTTTTTACTCCCCCCCCCCCCCCCCCAGTTTTACTTTCAGGTCTGAGAAATACGGTCACTTTATCTTATCAGGCCCCTGTAAAGCGGCCCTTCTCCCGCATTTAGTAGGGAGAGAGCCAAAGTATTGCTTCAAGCGTCAATTGGTGTAAGTTCCTAGTCATTTCGCAGCAACTTCTGTCAGCTCCAAGAGCCGGCTTACCACAAGTATAGAGTGCACTAATCAATTCTGGCATGGTACGGGGTGCGGGAAAGCGAAACACATAACGCCAGCTGACTCTTTTGGAGTGTGCGCACGGTCGTCTCTCTCGTGGTATGCCGCTTGGCGCACCTGCGTGCGCTCAAATCCACCTTCTCACGGGCCGCCGCTCGGGAGGCTCCAGTTACCGCAGCCGGCGTCTGTGTCGTGTTCTTGTCTTCTACGACGCTCCTCTCGGGAAGCACTGGCGCACACGCAACCGCTTTCGCCGTCGCCACGGGGCATATATCGCTCATCCGAATGTTGGTTAAGGCGAGGAGGCTGACAGTCAGCTGTTTTCTTGTACTTTAGAATTGTCCGTGCACAAAAGGAAGAACTGTATACGTGTTCAAAATATTTGCCTAGGGCAGCTGCTTAGTCCTCTTTTATGCTACTCATACTGCTTACAAGGGGAATGGGGTTAGTCTTACAACCTGACGGTTTCTTCCTGAAATAGGTTACGTAAAATACACGGAAGGCGGTACTTGAATGTGCTTAAACAAGACAATTTTGGTGCTTTAAAACAAGCTAATGAGTAAGAAATTCAAATAAAACGATTAACCAAACACCGGCTGCTATTGCGTGTAATATACGTGTAGCACCGATGCATATGCAAGGCAAGGAGACCGCCGAACAGCAAAAAGTAACGTCCAAAACTTTAGGTAAGGCTGTTTGCGATTTCTGAAGCAACTACTAGACCAGAAATTCTCCTTTCGTCAGTCGTACCACCAAGCGTGTATATTGGCCTGAAGGCTCTGTCTGCGGAATGATACTGCTATCTGCGAGAATATAGTAGCGCTCTGCCTTCGCAACGTCGTTGCAATTACTTTTGGATGCTGTTTTATGGCCGGCCCCGTTGCAGCACGATCAACTTACATGTTGAGCGCTTAACTCACAAGTGCTTACAATGACATTTTTTTTTTGTTTTTTGTAACGACGCTGTCATTCTTAGTAGGCCGCGACGTTTTGTACCGGCCTACATTTACTTATTCTGGGGTGCCTAAATAATACCACAGATATCACAGAGTAGCCGTTGCGATACAATCAGCAGGTATATGCTAGTTTAAGAACTAGCATATGAAGAGAAAATACAACTTTGTTTAATTTGAAAGAACTAGAACTAGTATCTCACTCAGCTCCATTACAGTCACAAAAGATGTTTTTTAACAAAAAAAAGCAAGGAGTATTTAAAAACTTTCAAATTTTGCGCCACAGTGACGTGTTATGAGCAAGAATGACGTCATACGGGCCAACAATAAAACACAATTTTCAGTGCGTTAACTGCACGTTAGCATTCAAGTGATGCAGTAAAATGGAACTAGAGGCCCCATTACAGACGTCCAGTCATGTGTCGTCGCGACAGGTCAGTTAGGCGGCCGCCAATCGCACAAAGAAGGTTCCGTGACGTCATAGAAAAGTCGCGGGAAATTGACTAGGGGGTCGCGACTGCTTCAAACGTTTTCTTTAATATCTCCGTTATTTGTTCGAAGATTGCGATGATATTGGTACCATTGTTATCGGGACTAAGCAGTCTTTCTAATAAACTCAACTTGTCTTTTGTCTTCACGGCTCCGTTAAGCGTCACATTCCGTTTTCTTGCTCCGACACTAAAGACATGGAGTTTTAAAAACCAGAAATAAATGCAGAAACTATTGTAGGACGAACTGACTGTAGGAGAAAACACAATAACGGTTGAGAAATTTCTCTCCATGTAAAACATAGACTTCCCCTCCTCGTTCGAAGGCCTTCGTCGAATGTCCAACTAATTTCAGCACCGAATGTGATGTATGCCTGACTAGGACGAAAATCCGATCGTCCATGTACGTCCCTGGAATCCTTCACCACAGCTAACGCCCCGTACAGCGTCGTACCACCGCCCATAAACGTTGAGGACAGCTGCTCACTCATGGGACAGTTGGCCCTGCAATAGATTGCACTAGATTCGGGATTTTAATGTTGAACCTTCTATAGAGCTACTTCCCTCGGCACGCAACACATTGCCCCCCCCCCTCTTTCCACAGGGGATTCTAATTTAATAAGCGGCTCTAGGTCCTTCATGTTTGATCTAAGACCACTCATATTATTTCTAGAATGGTTTCTTCCCAGCAATGTGCTTGTGTATAAAAGCATAGCCGACTTTAAATAAACAGAAATACAGCAATCAATCCCGCTTCACAGTGACACGGTATTTGTAAGGTTACCTTTCGCACATAGCATTTGTGTATTGCGGTGCGGAGGAGTCTCACGACAGAAAATGAGCAACGCAAGAAAATATTTGCCCCCCAAAAAGTGCGAAGGAAAGCCACGTAAGAAAGTGTGACAGGAGCGGCTAAAATGCTTACGCGCTGTCGGAGTGCGTAAGAATGTGGATAGGAAACTCCTCATAGAAGTTTCTTCCCGTTTTTTAACAGATGGCTGGCTTTGGATTACTATGGAAGTCGTGTAGCGTGTGATGGCACCTAAACGAGACCAAGGATCTTATAACACGCGTTGCGTTCAAGAAATTTGCTTGGTTCGGATCTTGAATTCCTCAAACTCTTGTAGATGATGTTAGGTCCATCTTCCTTGGCAGATGAAACCAATAATGCATTCAGGAAGCTGCAGGCCAGCTCCCCGGGTGCATTATTGGTGGAATGAACAACAGAACTCTAAGAAAAAAAGGTAGAAAAAGGGATAAAATCGCGGATTCTCTCCCCCAGCCCAGCGAGTTTCTCCATTTACCTCATTCCATGTAGCGCCCTCTGTACGGCCTCTACCACACACCGAAACGGGGGGAAAACATCTCTTCCATCGGGTTTGTAGTATCACGTGTACACCACGCAGTTATCAAGCCGCTATAACGCTGCTGAGTCGCCAACGCACGCCGCTGACGACGTAGTTTGAATGCGTTAAAGATATAAGGCGCGTTACGAACACTGATATCAGCGTCGCGTCCGTGGCTTAGCCGGTAGAGCGTCGCGCTGCGGCCGCAAAGTCCTCGGATCGAAACCTGGCGCCGGATGCTGTTTCTTTTTTAAATATTGAGGAGCCTTGCGGACGCCGCCGCCGCCGCCGCCGCCGCCGCCGCCGGCGGTGGATGGTTTGGGGTCGCTTATAAAGTGCATTCGCACTTAATATTCTCCCCTGTCGTCTGCGATTTGCCGTCGACGCCGACGCCGACGCCGATAACTAAACCGTTCTTGGTTCCACAGCCGCTTCCGCAGATCGGGCGTACACGACGACTCTGCAACACCGCCCCTGCAGTGTTGTGCTTACTTGTTCTGTCCCTGTCTTTTTCTTTATCGACATGTGCTCGCCACGCAAACGCACAACTCGCCCGCCGTGTATTTGGCGCACATTCTGTGGGCACCGCTGCATGCTGGCTGTGGGCGACTTACCTGCGCCGCCCCGTTCAACGTTACCACCGCATTTGTGGACGCTTTCTACTGACGCTCAAGGATTAAAAAGTGCAGCGATGATACTAAACTGCCACTTCTTTCATCAACGAGCACGGACCGCAGCATACCGCATTTGTGGACGCTTTCTACTGACGCCCAAGGATTAAAAAGTGCAGCGATGATACTAAACTGCCACTTCTTTCATCAACGAGCACGGACCGCAGCATATTGTTGCATCAGATGCCAACAACAAAAGGTCCCATTCGGTAGCATTTGCGCTGGCGTCGGTGAATGGTTACCAGACCAGTGGTGTGCGCTTGTCTAACAGAGAGAAGGCAATAAGTGTCATTACTCAAACATACGTATGGTTTCGTTACACGTTTTTTCTTCGGCTATTCTACTGCTTCTTACAAAACTTGAAACTATAAAACGGTTTCAATCGCAGGGGTTACATTTGACGAAATAAAACCAAACGCAGGTGAGGCTCACGCATTGCTGTGGGTTATCGCAACAAACAAGCTCTACTTGCATGCTCTGCGATCAGTGTTGTAAATATTTTGTGGCCCTTTTAAGTTTAGTTATGCTTTGTGATCACGCGAATGTTATAGATATCTGAAAAGTGTACTATGTGTTGCGCACATAGTTAAAAAATTGTGGTCACCGACCACTTGTGGTCGGTGACCACAAGTTTTTAACTATGAACCTTTTACCCGACCAGACGAGATTTCGTCAAACCTTGGATTTATTATGTGTTGCGCAATGTGTATGTAGACGTGTATTATGCTTGCGCTGTTGTCTATTGCGTGTATAGTGCGTTGGCAATGCCTTCAATGAAGTGTATGTCGCTGTGTTGTACTATGGTTCTTCTTAATGTATACGTTAGCCATAGAGGAAACGCCTTGATGTAAGCTCCCACTGATAGTGATGCTTAGTAGCTGCCGCAACCCCCCCCCCCCCTTCCTTTTTATTATTGGCGTCATCTATCGGTCATTTTTAAACACTTACGATCGGTTTACTTTAGAGCTCGCTAAATGGCGAGCAGTGTCATCTGTGCTTTCTTTTGTGTAGTGGCGTCTTTGCTCCGACGGATTCGACCGATCCCCTTTTCACGCCGTCTGCGCCGCCTTTGCGCTGCGATGCGCAATTTCAGACCAACTGCGTGTTGGTGCATCGGTTGTATCAAGGTGAGGGAACTAGCAACTAGTTGTTCTCAAATGGCCGCATTGGATGTTTGTCATTTCGTGTGTTGGAGAATGGTGGTGTTACAAGCCTGTGGGAAATGAAGGCGGAACTCTAAATGCAATCTTTGTGACTTCTGCTCTGTGAACGGCGGCGCGTTCGCGCTGAATGCGAAGGCGCTCCCTCCCGGGACAATTTGTAGACGTCGGGCATAGGGATGGCGTCATGTCTTGCTAACCGCTTTTCTGGTGCTCGGTAGATAATGTCTTGGTTATTTTAGTGCATTTTAAGCGCACACAACCTAGTTGTACTTCCTCAATCCTCAACTCGACCAGCTCGCTAGGCCTTTCCCGCATAAAAAGCCTTGCTCAGGTAGCGCCGCCAGGGGAGGAACGTTTCTCCACTAGCTGACGGAAGGGGGAAATCTTCCTGCACTCCCAGGGGGAGAAACGCGCTCCTCCCTCTTAAAGGGAGAATCTTTCTACCTCTTAAGGAGCAATATATGATACGTTCCTGCTTTCTGAGAAGCTACCACATCTTTCTTAGAGTGAGTATGCGGCATACCAGTCATAACAGCGGCATAACAGCGGCATGCGGCATAACAGCATACCATAGCAAGATCTTTAGTGTCACAGAGATGGTCACTGTTCGCACCCGCAAAAAATTGACCGCGTATATTCTCACTTCGCTGGAAGTTTCGTCGAAAGACGATAGTGTTCTTCCACCCTGTCTTTTCTCCCGCAGCCATCTATCACGCTCTTTTCTTCCGGTTTCCCTTCTGCCACGAAAAGATTAGGAGACAATCAATTCTTTTATCGCGCGTTCCACTGCAGCTCGCGCGCCGTCTATTGGAACCTTCCATTACTGTTGAACTTGCAACGCCGCCACGTGGTCCATACTTATCGCGTGCTCTCTTTGTAGTTTTGGGCCAAAATATTGTTTTCAATGCGCATATTTTTATTTGCTATCGAAGAAATAAGCAGCCATGTAAATTTAATTAAAAGAAGGCTGCAAAAACCACTTATGTATTGACGTCTTGTCTCAAATTTGCCTAATGTTGACAAGTATGAACATTATCACCAGATTTAGTAGCCTGGAAATGTTTTGGCTATATTTACGTCTCTTTCATTAATTCGTTTAATTTTTAGCTGGGCAGATGAATCGAGGGACAGACGGACGGACGGACGGACGGACGGACGGACGGACGGACAGACAGACAGACAGACAGACGGACGGATGGATGGGCGGACGGACGGGTGGACGGACGGACGGACGGACGGAAATTGTCGGGCTTAAGTGGCCAAAGGACGACTATCGTCTTAAAACAGCTCGTCAAAATTCGCAACACAAGTTTCCTGTGAGCGGCGTTGTCGAGCGAATTTCACTAAGTGGTGCAGTGGCATCTCTTGAGCTAGAAGCCCCGGGCTCGCCGTTTTCCGGCAACCATCTGGTCTACCCTAGACGCAATATTGGAATGGCACCCGCCGTGCGTACTAGTCGCAGGACGGCAGACCAGGTGTATCTTGACGGGGCTTTACAAATTTTTGGTTTCCGTTCATCGCGCCCGAATAAAATGTCCTGTATACGGGTTACGAGAGGCTGCTCAAGCGGTGAAAATGAATGCGCTGTGTTTGACGAAAGCGCAGTTATCGACTCTTAAAGGCGGTCGTTTAACGATCGTGTGCACACACTCGAACACACCACCGATTGCAGTAGTAACGGTATCATCTTGAAGTTTTCGTACACAAGACAAACTACAAAAAAACAACAACAAAAAAAACCCATGCAAACAGGTTCGCTCACCCGAAAGAATGAAGCTCGTCGTCCACTCCATGAAGAAGTAAAATCGCCAACTTATCGATACCGCCGAGACCGTTGCCTACTCGTTGTCTACCGAGAAAAAGGAGGCGGCCTAACGATGCTCTCGAGATCCACACGCGAAATAGTCTTCGAGAGTAGGGGATACGCGCACGGGGTCACCGTGGGCGGCGTGCGCAAGGCAGCGGGCTCCCTCAGACGCGTACAGCGAAGCACCGCGGCGTGTCTCTCGAGAAGGGCAGTGCGCATGCAGGCGGGGTTGAGCGAGCCTTCCGAAAGTGGACGGCGCTGCTCGAATAAAGCCGAGCCTGATGGACAGACGGAGGCGGCAGCCACAACGGAGGAACCAGTTTCTCCGGTGCTGCCGCAAGCATGCGCGCACGCTCGCCGATTCGTGTGCATTAATTCCACGGCAAACTCTAACAACGTCCGCGGCCGGAGAGACGAGGAACCACGTGCAGTTCCCGCCGCTGCTGATGTGGGTCAAGTAGCGGAGATGCGCAACTCCGCCGGGGTTATTACAGTGGCGCAGCGTGAACGGACTCTCAAATCGAACGCCGGGATCGCGGACGGCCCCCGGCGGGAGCAGCTTCAAGCGGGTGACGTGTCATGCGCCCAACGATGACGCCCGCGGCATACCAGCAGGAAGCTTGCAGCGCGGGGGTCGGAAGTGGGCAGCTTTCTTTCACTGCGCATTGCGCGGAAGGGAGCGGCCCCCTGACAGCCCGCTGATGAACCTGTCTTGGTGGGCCACGGGGCTCGCCTCGCCCACCCCGGTTCCAGTCCCCAAGACGCGCGCAAGGGTTCGCACTCGTCCGCGATACATCGAAATCGCGTAGCTCCTCCTTCCGCGTACAGGAGAGACAGCAAAAACAGGCGCACTAAGAAGAGCAGCGAGCCATTACGATCATTTTCAGAATCATGAGTGGAGCAGAAAATTTCTTGACTTACCGGGTGGACGCGCCATGGCCTACCAATTTCTCCATCATAGCTGTCTCTTCGGGGTATATAGTTTACGCGGCAGTTCCTTTCAATGGCGAGACCAAAGGTAAAGGGGTTGCCGCATTCATCGACTAGAAACATCTGTGCTACTAAATAAAGAAAACGGTGAGAGGTCTGCTATGTTAGCTTCATTCCGCTTGAAAGCAGTGGGAAGGGGAGGCAGAGTTTGAACTTGGACACGGAGGAAGCGACTATGGGTTGGGGGACGCGTTTCAACACTTGCTCCCGCGATGCAGAGGTTATGTACGCAGCATTCAATGGCGGAAGCGGGTTATAAAAAATATGACAGCGACGGTTTATCCAATCGATCCAATCGTATCGTATTGCATCGTATCGTACAGATCCAATTTACTCGGTTGTATCGTATAGATCCAGTCAACTCTCCAAGATTTTACGCCACACACACAAGGTGTAGGACTCTTGGAAGAGAGGAAAGAGCTTTCGAACTCGTCAAAAATGTTGCATATATTGTACATTGGGGTCGTCGGGTTGAACCGTGAAATGTGCTTTGGGCAAACAACTCTCTAGCAGGTATGTTATTAGCATTGAGGCATAGACGACGGGCTGACGATCTGTCGTGGTGAATTGAAATGGGACCTGTGCAGCACCACAAAACATCGACGTCTTCGATAAAATGTTCACCCCTCCACAACCTCATTGGAATTTGAACCGCGTAGTTCGAAACCACCCAAAAGTTCGAAATCTGTAAAGGTTTGTCTTGTTCTGTGAAAAGTTCGCTCTAAAACGTCGTCTCCTCCCACCCCTGCATACAGGACCGAGGCAAGGTGAGCGCCGGGGCTTCCGAATACTGGCGCCGTGTGTTCTCATCTTCCCCGCGTTGTTGCGCTGCACGGTGGTTAAGCTTGACGCTGTGCCTGCAGCTCGTAGACCGATTTGTGTTGTTCACTATATAAGCACGTGCGGCCACGTACGGCTCACGGAAATCGAGGAACTCCGTGGCATCGGATTGGAAGACAAAGGCACCGCACAACACAGGAAAGCCGACTTTTGCACGGCTTTCGGCGCCTGTTCGTCCCAGTTTCGATTTCAGAGTATTCTGCCGGCGCTAGCGCGTAGAAAGTAAGAAAGAACAATCAAGGGGACAATCGCCTGGGTCGCAATGGTGGTGTGTCAAGGAACGGGGACCCCCTAAGAGTGCGTATTTCAGCCGCCCACTCACCGCCACGTGTGCGAGGCGTCTGTGCGCGGGCTTTCTCATCGGGGCGGCTGGCCGGATCGACGGCCGACTCCGGCAGGCTGTCGAAGATGTGCTGCGGCAGAGCGCGGACCATGCGAGGCGCCATGCGCTGCGAGGACCTCAGCAGACTGGACGGTCCCCTGACTGGCGGCGCCGGTGGTGTGGCGGCGTAGGCGGCGTAGTTCCGGCCCTCGGCCGCCATGCTTCCGCCGGCGTCCGTCCGTCCGTCCGGAAGGCAGCGTCACCGCCGGCCGCGGTTCCGTTCCCCTGCGCACGGAGGACGCGCGGAAATCATGCTCGACCAGCTGCGACGGGGCATGCGAAGCACCTTTCTGCCCTCACCCGTGCAAAACAGAAACACTCTCGCGTTCAAGCTAGTGCGAGTTTGGCCAAGATGACTAGATCCTACTCAG
Source organism: Haemaphysalis longicornis (assembly GCF_048455015.1). NCBI lineage: Eukaryota > Metazoa > Arthropoda > Arachnida > Ixodida > Ixodidae > Haemaphysalis > Haemaphysalis longicornis. Next base: position 480,721,813 of record NW_027526203.1, read on the forward strand.
TGCTTAGAGCAGGACGTCGGAGCAGAACTCGACCAGAAAAAAAAAAAAAACCTAGTCCAAGCGTTATTTTTGCCGCAAATGAGCTGGAACCCGAACCGAGTGCACCTTTCAGCCTCCGCGTGTGAAGAGGAGGGCGGGTGGTGGTGGGGGGGTTTGGGAGGCAGAAGGCGGGTGAAGGCAATGTGCGCTTGGACGCGCTATACAGGCGTGTGCTGCAGAAACGCCTGACGCGGGAGCAGCTCACTTGAAACGACAACCGTTCTACCTCATAATATATATGTACAGGTTCCATAAGCCATCACATGATCAGCACCACTAATAGAATGCCCGTGTGCCGCCGATCCTGGCGCACGTTAAAGATCCGCAGGTATAAGAAGTAACCCGGTGCCCTCTACTAGGGGCGCGTTGGGCGCATTAAGCCCCATAACTTGAAATTTGATTCGCACCCCTCACATGCCAGTCCCGGTATAAAGCACGGCGAACCTAAACCGACAAAGAATTCCCAAACAGAAATGATAGTTGCTGGTTCAAAATAAATAGTTACGGCAGATTATGTGGAATATTCGCGCGAAATTGCGTTTGTTGAGTTCCCTTACGGTACACTTTCAATACAGGGCTGCGAAAATATTGGAAAAACCTGCCAACAACCGATCAACTAATAAAACCCGGGTTAATTTAATAAGCAAATTAATGGAAAGATAGCAGATGGATGCGATACGAATGCACATATCGGCATACCCCGAGGCGCCCTGTAGACTGGATCACGCGCAGCCGAGAGCGCAGCCCCCAAGAATGTGGGAGGAGAACGGTGTGGGAACAGCGGAGCACCCATCCTTCAAACCGACACGGCACCCTCCTCCACGCCGTCCACCCCACCTCCTACTGCCCCCAACGCGGCACTACATGATCTGGGCGTGCTCCCACACGCCATCCCTGCCCCCACCCCCTCTCCTCCCCCAACCACGAGCAGTGGGAACTTGGAAGGCGCTCTAGCCAGCCCGGACCCCGGCAATCAGCTTCGGCTGGTTGAAAGAGCCCGCCAGGCAGCGACCGCCCAGGGACTTCTGGACTGAGAGGACCCCCGTGGGTCCAGAATTAAGATATAAATAAAGTTTATTCCTCCTCCTCCCCGTCCTCAGTACAAGCGATAATGCGAGGAAAGAAAGAATATTTGAAACAATTATTTTGTGGGTTCAAATGGGTTATAGAAAACACGTGACGGCGTCGTATGTTTTAACACGATGAATATGTTAAAATACGGGAAATGGCGGTGAAGTAATGTCCTCGAATTAATTGAAAGAAGAACTTCAGGCGTCAAATCCGGCTTCTTTCTGAGACTGGCAACATTCCACTTTGTGAAAGGAAGTTTAATATTGAGGTGTGTCCATATGAATTGTAAACGAATCTTACAGCCTTTTTTGCAGCCTTTCTAATTTATTAACATTGGCCTTTGTGAATGGCTCCCAGATTATTACTGCGTACTCTGTCATTGGTTGGATAATTTTATTGTATGCAAGAAGAGACACATTTGGGGTGGAGGATTTTAAGGAAGGCCGTAGAAAGAATAACTTGCGTAGTGATTTAGGTGTGACGCTGTCGATGCGTTTTGTCCAGGAAAGCTTGTTCTTTATCCACTGGCCAAGGTACTTGTCCCGTTCTACTTCCTGCAGACGAACTTTATTAGCGGTCGTTATTGAACTGGAGAGGGGCCTTTTTGTAGGTTATTTTCATGAAGACAGCTTTTTCAAAGTTGATGGACATTTGCCAGTCGTTACACCGAGCAATCATTTTCGGAAAGTCATTATTCAGTCTTAATTTGTCTTGTGGAGATTGTATCTTTTCATAGACGATGTAGTAATCAGCGTACAACTTAATATGAATAGAATGGTCAGAAACTATATCATTAACACATAACAAACCAATAAAGGGTCCAGCAGCGACCCCTGATGGGCGCCAGAATCAAACGGTGTACAGTTCGAAAAAGTTATTGATTACGACCAACTGACTCAATTTCGGAGGTATGTAGAAATCGAGCAAGCAATTTATCATTTCGTATAATATGTCCTAATTTGTGCAGAAGCTTCTGGTGCTGCTCTTTATCAAATATTTTTTTAAATCAATAAATATAACTTTAGTTGCTCTTATTCATTAATTGCACTCGCAAAGTCATGAACGATTTCCACTAGATGAGTAGTACTCGAGAAACCAGCCCGAAATCCATGCTGCACATTTGTTATTACGTTATTTTTCCTAAATAGTTAATTACGTGCTTGTAAATGATACGTTCCAGCAGTTTACATGCTGTCAAAGTGAGTGAAATCGGGCGGCAATTTGTAATACAAGCTTTTCCTCCGGTTGTCTGCACACGTTTGATTCTGGCCAGCCTCCAGTCATCAGGTAAAGACCCTTCGTTTACAGACCTCGTGAAAACGACGTAAAAGTACTCTGCTCTTCATTCCGCGTATCTTTTATGGATATCGTCTGGTCCTGGAGATTTTATCATAATAATATTTAACAATAAATTCAATATTCCATGCTCAGAAATACTAACATCAGAAAGAAGGGGAAGATTCATTGAAAACGCAGGAAGAACATTATTGACATTCGTATGAACTGTCGTGGAATAGTTACTAGGGTGGCGGGAATAACTTCATCGTCATGCACGCATTTGTGGTCTATGACGAACATGTCAAGAAAGTGAGACCTTGGTATAATAATCCTACACAATCGCTCGGGGGACGCTCACATTAAACTCGCGAGGAGCGAGAGTATTTATCTCTATCTTGGCATATATTTAATTGAGCTCATTTGATACTTTATCCATTATAGATTCTTTCTGGACATTCGTAGAAGTTTTAGACTTCGTTAATGTTTTAATCGTTAATTTTTTGAGCTAGAAATTTTAGGCAGAAGGCTTTCTATGCTGTCGTGGACAATGTCTTTCAAATTGAGCCACAATTCAATCAAGTGCACGCCGCGTTGGCGATATTGTCGTAACAGAGGTCCAACATGTAAATTAATGATAGATTCGCCATCAGCGCGAGACATATTTGGGTGCATGCAAATGTAGTTATGATCCACTGCATGAACATCTTCTGGATTTAATTGATTAATTGTGCACACTAAACGTTTTTACACCCTTTTAGCCAAAAAGGGTGTAGCATGAGCGGAAAAAGGGTGTTGGGAGGCCTTTACACCCTTTTTCTTGAATCTCAACACCTTTTCCTATCTCTACACTCTTTTTGTGTAAAAAAAGGGTGTTGATCAACTTAAACACCCTAAGTTTTTCTTAGGGTGTTGAAAAGGTGTGGAAAAGGAGTTCAGCTGTTCATTGCTGTTAATTGAATAAGGTCATGCTTGGATGCATAATAGCACTGTAAAGAAGAGGCCGTCCCCTCATATACTCCTATATTCGCAAGGAATTTTCAAACGCAAAAAAATTCCTCGTATGCAATGATCGCTCGTTTCCATAGCACCTCATGCCCCAAGTTTAGCTTTGGCACGTGAAACACCAATTTTAACCTTCAAAATTAAAAAGTCTATAGACGTGTGGCGACAAGGGTGTTTACCGACTGCAACACGCTTGGCTTTCTGTAGGTTGTTGAAACGGTGTGAAATAGGCGTTCAGTTGCAAAAAAAGAACAGTGGAGCCGGGGGTCGACCTAGTTTCTTCCGATGTTGCTAAGTTTTGTTATGTTTGCTAAGCTTTGCAATGTTCTTGCTAAGCTAGGATGACCGTTGAGGGGTGAGGCCATGTTTAACCGGATTTTACAAGGCTGTTCCAGTGTGTCCCCCCCATTGCCAGGGGATGTGAGGGGGATACAAGCTAGGTCGTCCCCCAGCTATGCTGTTTCTCCAGCCTTGCACTACTATTGAAAGCTGCGCCAATTTTTTGCCTTTTAGAATCGAAAAAAGACTAGTACCTTTGAAATGGTATAGTAAGAGGTGCGCATACGCATACACCCCTCGTGCTCACACGGCAAGCTCGAAAGCCGACTTCACTGTTATAATACCCTATCTGCGGTGGTGCATCCTTTAGATGTGTCGCAGTTCTTTTTCTTTGTATTTTTTTGCTAATGCCACCGAAACTAGCTCAAGCTTAAGCTTAAAGAGCTTCACTGGTAATAAATTATGCCAATTCATATTGCTTTAAACATCGTGAGGTAGAAAACATCCCCGCTTGTAGAAAATGTTCAGTCCACCCGTGTAAACAGGTACAAAATGCTTCCAAAGTTTGAGGTCTCTTCACCTTTTTTTTTAGTTGGTAATCTTTTCTTACACCCTTATTCTTACACCCTTTTTCTTTACCCCCTTTTTCTTAGTTTCGAACACCCTAATTTGTCGCTTCACGCCCTTCTGGGAAAAAGGGTGTTGAAATAATGAACACCCTTTTTGAAGGGTGTTGAGGTGACGGGGAAGATTTGTTTGGTATTTAATAAAATTGAACACAAAAACTACCTTGTGATTAAAAGTTTTTGCAAATCCGCGTGTTCATTTATATATTCTCATAGTAAAATCCATACTTCCAAAATTAGTGCTAAAATATCTGTTTTTTGCGACAAGCCCACCGACTTGATCGGGGCGCTTTCCTCTGCTGGATATAAAAGCAAGAACAGCACATGTGTTACTAAGTATGCACTCCCTGTACCGCTTGCATCCCGTTGGTTTTCTTGCTCAATTCATTTGCGTTCCAACTGTAACTTGCGCGTGTTGGTTCTTTGTACTGAATGCTGCGCGCTCCGCCGATTCACATTGCCACTACGCATGCCATCACCTTAAAAAAGGATGTGAGGATGCTCAACACCCCTTTTTTAGGGTGTTGAGCATCCTCGACACCATTTTTTAAGGGTGTTGAGATCAACACTTTTTTTTTTCATCCGTATACCCTTTTTTTTGCCAAAACACCTTTTAAGGGTGTTAGCAATGGGACAAGATTTTTACTCCCTTTTAGGCCAAAAAGAGCGTAAAAAAGTTTAGTGTGTGGGGTTTAACGCGCCGACGCTACACAGGCGATGAGGTGCGCTGTAGGGGAGGGCACTGGGGATCTTTAACGTGCGCCAAAATCTTGAACACACGGGCGTTTTCGCTTTTCGCCTCCATCAGAAAAGCGGCCTCCGCGGCCGGGAATCGTACCCCCTTTCTTGAGCTCAGTAGCACAACGTCATAGCCACTGAGCATCTTCTAAATTTAGCACCACAGATTGGTGGACCGAAATACTTGACGTAACACGACATAAAGTCTTACTTTTCATGCTACCGCTAACAAAAAATAAATCAAGAACGGAGGCTGATTCGTTTTTGCGTTTTTCTGTTGTAGTTTACAACCTGAGTTAGGTCATACGTGAAAGCAATATTTAATATTTTATCTTATTTTTCTGCACTTGGCCAAAAGTTTGTCCAATCCACAAAAGGTGAGTTGGGTGTCGGGTGGTAAATAACTATTCCAATTAGGTGGAATTTTATTATTGTATCCTTACAGAAAATACTTTCAACACCTGAAATGTTAGGCATCCTTAAAACCGTAATGGTACTTTAAAAGAGAACAGCTCCTCCCCTGCCTCTTCTGTCGCAGTCCTTACGAAACACCCTATAGTTAGCAGGAATAAGTTCACAGTCGGAGATATCATCCCTTAGTCCTGTTTCGGTGAGCGGAGCGGATTCCGCATCACGAGCAACAAGTAACCCTTCGAGCCATACATGTTTGTTCACAGCGCCTCGGCTGTTCACATTTAAAATAGCGAGTCCTGTCTAAGCTCGTCGTGTCGCTTATTCTTCCGTGCAGCGTTTGTCGCTTCCTTCGCCCCATGCATATGTTGCCCCGTCATTTCTGAGTGTCGAAAAACAGTCCTGTTTTAGCTCCACCAGTTCTTGCTTACTCAAGTTTTGCCATAACTTCTTTCGAATTTCCCTTATCCTCTTAGAAAAATCCTCTAACGCAGATATACTGGTTTCTTTCAATTTGCCGCACCCGTTTAAATTTTTTCCTCTTTCCCGATAGTCCAGTTAGAGTGAACTAGAAGTTCACTCTAGTCCAGCAGATTAGCGATAACCGGGTGGCTTCTTTCCCCACGCCGGCTTAATCTGTGACAAACTTCTATGCCTTCGACTATGACTCAATTTTTCGTGGAACACGTCGTTTCTTATCTCATCCCTTAGTTCTTCGGGTGATGCCTTGTCCTGTTCGTCTATTCTATGCCCGATAAGGTTGTTCCTTTTTCTCCAATTTTCCAAATCGTCAACTTGTTATAGAAGGTAAGCTGTGTCATTTCGGGTGCTAGTAATGATTGGTTTAAGATACCCAACTTCCGGTTTTAAATAGCTTATGCTTGACAGATGAGTGTCCAGGCCAGAAATTAGATTCGCACTCCGGCCATTTTTTTATCGCTCTCATTCTGCCTCTTCAGAATGTCCTTTACGAGAGATGTCATGCTGCTTTGACCTGCTAACAGTTGTTACAATATTTCTTTTTGTGTAGGCCTTCAATTTTACTCAACGTCATCACAGAACGGAGGGTATGGTAGTAGGCTCTGTATTTGTAAGATTACGCACCGGCATAAAGCGCGCTTCCAAATGTCCTTTGCAGCTTTGTCAATCGACAGTTACCTAGAGCAACTTGAGATTGGGAGAATGTCGACCATCGCAATAACAAAGGAATAACCTAGGCCTGTAACAGAAAAAAAAGCGCCAGCTGCTTACTGTGGGGGAGCGGCGCCACTGTACTCATTACCAATATAGGCCGGATTATGCTGGGTGCTTCAGAGGGGGACCACAAGAATGTCTGAGAAACTACCAGTGTTCCTGTGCACACGTGTTATGAAGCTCGCCTTAACGAAGATGGTTGCTCGTGCTCCGAAAGCGCCGCATACATTACTCATTATAGACTTATCTGCCTTTGTCTAAGGTGCAGTACGAGATGCCACAAAACGTGAGAACACGGCACGGCGCTGACATGAAAAGCATAACCATCCAGAGGCGCGAGAAGTTCGGCCAATCCCACACCCACCTCGTTTCAGGACTGCGACCCTCGGCCCCAGGTCCGAGACTCCCGTGGAGCGAGACGGACGGCCCCTTCTCGGCGTCGTCGCGTGCCCGCTCGGGACGGGTCCGGCACATCTCCCATCGCGCGCCCCGGTATCGCGTGGCCGCAGACGAGTCGGCCGCCGCAGCACAGGGAGGCCGCTTGTTTGCCGCGAATGCTGCGCAAAGTGCGGTCGGCCGCGGGTAGCCTGATTTCGGGGACCCGCAACGTCACGCTCAGGACGGCCCGCTCGTCTGTTCGTCTGCTTTGCCGAGGATGCGCTCGCACTCCTTCGGGTTCCCGAGAGCTTTTTCTGCGGGTTCCTTTCGCCGTTTTTTTTTTTTCTTCTTGGGGCAGCCAAGCGGCCAGCTGCGACGGCGTACGCGGTGTCCACTCAAGTGTGTACTGAGTGTTCCCAGTGTGTGAGAACGAACGTGCCGTGATCAATCCGTGTATAGCAGACATAAAAGCCCTCCATACAATGTCAACAACGGGAAGGGAACCAGCAAGGTCATTTTCTTGACTGCCATACCGGAGCTCCCCTCCCGGCAGTTCCTACACTGCGCGCTGCAGCCCCTCCTCTCCCTTCCTAATGGATTCGGCGGCAACCAGAGCGTTGTCGATGGCTCGTTTTCTTAGCGCTGCGCTCGTGTCTCGCGCGCCTCGTTCCCGCCGCGGACGACAGATGCGGCCAACGCCATGACGCGCCGTCGCCGGTCTCCGAGCAGCTGGAGCGACGCCCAACCTTACGAGCACGCTCCCGCCGCCGCTTTCTCGGATTACCGAAAGTGAGGAAAACTCGCCGTCTGTCACCTCGAGCCGCATGCATTTCCACTCCCAAGCCTAGCCACTGGCCAGGGGCACTCAGTTTGTTTTCGCAAGAAAAGAAAGAAAGAACGCAAATGGTGGAACTTGTGCTTGGCGTCGCGCTACTTTCCAGGAAGTTCGCAGCGTCTCTCGTCGGTTAAAATGCGACAGGCTCACTTCGGGGAAGGGCACACCCTGGGGAAGTGGCCCGAAAACCGCTGAGAACCGACGCGCGTTTTTTTCCATCGTTCATACCAGGCGCGGCGCGCGTACTGCTCAGTGCCTATCGATTGGGGCCTGCCTGTTTCAAACGCGGCGCGGCACTGCATGCATGCCTCCCTCTACGTTGGCGGCAAGCCTTAGAATGTTGCCGTTACCTTGCCAAATACAGTGTTCCAGTTTTCAGATTGCACCTTTCCATGCCCCACTGATGCCCCGAGACGCACCGCAGGAAAGACGAGGTTCTCTGACGACTGAAGTGAAAGGCTCGCGGGTGAAGTGAGAGGCGGTGGTTACGCGAAGCTTTCTCTTGTCGAAACCCGACGTCTTGAAAGTCGAAAGTGAAAGTCTGCAATCCAAGTTTTCATGCCCGAAATGCCCTGCAGGAAAGCCAACACATATAATGGGTTTCCACAAAGGGGCATCAAGCGACGCAAGAAAAAGACGCTTCGGACAGGATTCGAACCTGGGTCCCTCGCGTTACGAAGCCGACGTACATCCCGTTGCGCCACTCCGACACGGCCGGGACTTTGGACTTTTACGCAGGTTGCGTGGGAGAACCCTCTTGCTCCGAAGAAAGCGGCTTTGATTTTTCCCTTTCGGACTCGGCTCTCTGGAGTCTCATTCGTGGGCAGGCGTCGGAGTACATAACCCCGCTTCTGTTTTTTCAAGCCTTTTAAATTGGCAGACCAGATCGGCTGAGATTAGTTCACCGATCGTGCTATAGAGGACTACCTTCTTCTTGGGTCAGTATTGCTTAATATTGGGAGGACCGCCACCTGTCTGTAGCATTTCTGAATGTTAATCTTCTCAGTTCCACGGGCCGAGAAAAGGTGGGCTGTAAATGACCCTCGAAATGACAAAGACCTGTGGGAGCCTTTTACGATAGAGATTGGCGATACTGCAGGCAAACAAGCTTGAAGAGAATTGGTTTAAGGATTGATTCAATGTGTCATAAGACTCATTCACCCCCGTCCTGATCATCACGTTTATGCTCTCTGCCGAGCGGAGGCCTCCCCATAGGCTGCTCCTATCCCGCGCTGTCCGAATCTACTTTTTGTCACCAAACTAACTTTCTTTAATCCCTCCATCGAAGCCATCTGTCTTCCCCTATCTCTCGTCTAGTCTTTTGGTAGTAACTATGCTGCCCTGGTGGCACAGCGGCATCAACTTCTCCGCAGTACACACCGGCTGCACTCGTTTTTCTTAATTTGAGCTAAGACGCCTTCCACCCGGGTTTTCTCCTTAGTGCAAGGCGCTCATTTCCTGTGTCTAAGCGTTGCTCCCGTCCTTCTCCTCGGGGCTCGCCGGGCCGACTGAAGTTTTCTTTCACCGGGAGTACGCAGTGGCTGCACACTCTTATTTGTAGCGGCGGATTCCCTCGTGTCGGGGTAGCGGATGAGTCCCCTTGGCCCGGACATGGTTCGCGCGTACGCCCAAGAACAGGCTGGGCTACGGCCCATTGTTCCTTGTCTGAGGAAATTCCACACACTCCGCTTTGCCGGAGACATTCACGTAGTGTTTATTACTTGAGAGCGTTTGTAGATTGCACCCCAGCCCATGCCCGGCTTCCCTCTCGTTGTTTCGATCAACGCCAGCAACTTGTCGGAGATTGCTGTATTCATCCATCTTTTGTAGGATTTCATTACCTAGACTCACGGAGAGTGGATCTGAGCGTCTTTGGATGTGTGCATATTTGTCTTTAGCCCTACGACACAGCTTTCGAAGTACAGTTCCTGAACCAGTCCTTGCATGTGTTCGGCTGGCACAACGAGGAAGACATGTCGCCTGCAATGTAAATCTCAGTTGGTTCAACCAGGTATTCTCCATTTTTATACCAATCAAGCTCGTTCTAGACAGGCTGTGAATAATTTCGGGAAACAGGCATCTTTGGTCCCTTGATTTCGTAGAGAACCAGAGTCTATAGGCAGCGCAAGGGCTCCCCGTGCAAACAAGTGGTTGGGGTGTATAATGTGCCCTCCAAGCAAAATAACCGCTCTGTCAGGCTTGACCGCTCGAAGTGGGCCCAAATCCTTCTACCATCCCTACTTGCGAAGCCAGCGCCGCCCAAACGAAGCGTGACTACACATACGGGCGCGCGAAGGACGTCGCCAACGGGTCGGGCAGCCTGGCCCGCAATGCCCACTGGGCACGAATCCAGGTCAATAAGGCGGCCAGTTATGGATGAAGCCGCTCCGGGAGCGCCCTGCTGTCACCCATCCCGCTGCAAGCGGCGCTGGGAAACCTGACTCCTGCGGGCGTCGTAAACCGGAGATCAGCCGCTGCCTTGAGCGCGCGACAATTGCTCGCAAACGTGCGAGCCGACACACCACTCCGCGCCACGTGCGAGCTCGAAAAGATAAGCCATTTGAATGGCACCAAACAAGGAAAACCCACGCGTGCGCGAGAAAAGCCATGTACCGTCCCGATGTAGTGCTTTTGATACGGTCCAAGCTTGTAAACGACTTCGGTACGCCCATGTGTACGCACACACGCCTAAAAGACTGGGCGTATTGAAAATGTATCTCGTTACAAATAATATGCGCCTACTTACCGAACAAGGAAAGGGCTTGGAAATTGGCGCAAAACTTGTCCTTTTGATTATCGCATGATTATAACAGTTAATCCATCTTTTAAAATAAGCCTATCCCCCTATAATCCTGAAAAGTTGGAATTCAAATAGTGGTATATTAAAGATAGGTTAGCCAAAACTCGGAATGTTGCATAAAGCAGTAGAGGCCAGGTAAAAGTAAAGTAGCCCAGCTGGTTGGCAATCAGTAGTGGTGAAGTGTGAAGTTGTGAATAAACAGACACAAAATATGTCCGATTTCGCCCGCAGAAACGGCCCGCGGGCCCGCCGAGGCATGCGCGCTTGCGGGCATAAAAACGATCTTGGATGCCGACACGTGCACCCAAACATGGCACACTAGGCCGTATTTAGTTCCACCAGGAACATAGCATCCCGGAATCGGACACGCGACCTTGTGCGCGCGATGCCTACATATCTACTGCTTCACCGCAGCGAGTGGGAATACTCGGGGCAACAACAAAGCACATGGTCGATTGTCTCTCCAACCTCACAGGCGTCGCAGTGAGCACTACTGGCCATCCCGATGAGGAAGGAGTAGGCTTTCGTGAAGGCCACTCCCAACCACAGCCTACAAAGTAAAGTAGACTGTGATCGAGTCAGCCCGCACGGAAGACGACGCCGGAGTAGAGGGTCCTGGTTGTGGAGGCGCGGGTGCACAAAGTCCGGTGTATTCCATTGAGTAATGGAGGTCCTCCGCGCGAACTGACGAAGCAGCCTAGCGGCATCAGTCCTTGCAAGCGGAAGCAAGATGGTCCTTTCACTGTCATGGCCTGTCCGGGCAGCTGCATCAGCCGAGACATTGCCGGTGATTCCACAGTGACTTGGCAGCCACTGAAATACAATATTATGGCCCTTTATGACAGCCTGGTGAAATAATTCCCGAATTTCTGTCACTAGTTGGTGCAAAGGACCGTAGCGCAGGGCTGCTCGGAAGCTTTGCAGGGCGCCTTTGGAGTCGGTAAAAATGGACCATTTTTGGGGAGAAGCTTCCATGATGTATTGAAGAGCTTCACGGATGGCTGCAAGTTCAGTACCCGTCGAGCTCGTCACATAGGCGACACGGAATCGAATCTTGGTTGATTCTGATGGTATAACCACCGCACCTGCCGAACTCGAGGACGTCACAGAACCGTCTGTGTATACATGCTTCCGGTCATTGTGTTGTTCGTACAGTAACTGCATAGAAAACTGTCTGAGAGCCAGTGGTGGTAAGTCGGCCTTTTTTCCAATGCGATTAGTGAAGTTAACACTTTAAATGTGTGCAGGAAAGAACTTGAAGAATAACACGCGTCCAGGGTGGGTGTCGAACCCACGCTAGCGCGGAATCGAGGGATTGAGTGTCATAGTGCGAGCGTGGGTGTTGGGCGTATTCTGTGCGAATCGTGAGTGGTCTAAGGGTGGAGCCACCCCGCAGCATTGAGAGTTTTCTTCATAAAATTAAGACAATTATCACAAAATCACTTGCTCCGATAAATTGTGCGGGAGTTATTATCCTACCAGCCAGAAGAAAGAAGGCGACCAGAGTCGAAGTGAACAATTCCTGAAGTTACCATTTTCAGAAGTGGGATCATCGGACTCTAGTCCACGCCCTAAAATCAACCGGTGCCACCGAGAGCCTTCAATGATGCGCCAACCGCGAAAACCTATTGAATACCAAAGAAGAACTGGCCACGGTTTGTGAGTTGACCAAAAACTACTCGTTTTGCGAAATGAGAGAACTTAGAGCGAAGCATTTGAGCGGGCTGTGTTTCTGTTGTTTTCGTCGTGTGTTAGTATTTGCTAGCATTTGAGCCGTTTTTCTTTTTGGACCAGTGCGTTAGTATAAATTGCAATGAGCGTCAACTGAGTTTTGCACTTATTTTTGCATTCGACGTGTGAGAGCTAGGAGCGAACGCGGGGTGCCAACTGTGAGCTTTGTGCACATTTCTGTACTCGAATTCCAAGGTGTGTCTGTCCGTATTGAAAAATAGTTTTTAAAGACGATAATCATCTTTCTTGGGCTACTTAAACGCAGAAATTTTGGTCTGTCTGTAACTCGATTCAGCCACCAAGCCAAGTAAAATGCTGAGTGCGCAATAGTCTTATATACTCACAGCCAAATGTAAATGTCTAAGCCCGGTTTATGTGTTCATACTTGCCAGCTTTGTTGAACAAGAACAAGGCATTACGCAAATATAAGACAGGAAATTAGTACACAAGGGATATTTACAGTGTTCCTTTTTTAAAAAATTCCTGGGTGCTTAGTTTTTTGGTAGCAAATGATATTCTACATTTACTGCAGGAAACCGCCGCCTCCTGGCGGCATATGAAAAATCACGCGGCAGCAGCAACGAAAAGTTCCACTTAATCGGCCGCCTCGATTCACGCGCGTCTCCGCCGTACTGATGCGCTGGCATCGAGGAACCCGGCCTGTAGCAGTGGAACGCGGTAAATTCAAATCGCCTTGAGCAAACCTTTAGTGTGTTTACTTTGGGATGAGCGCGACGGAACAGGAACAGCATGAGAGGTGAGCGGGAAAGTGAAGGGGGGCATTTCCTTGGCAAATGCCTACAAAGACTAGCGTCTTTTGACATTTGCAACGAAAGGAATTTGCAATTTTTTTTGTGCATATCATTACTGTTGCGAGCAACTGCTGTAAGAAGACGCGCAAGAGGTTTACGCTGCCAGTTGGTTTTGTTTGTTCTGTAGTTGCAGGTCTTTTGATATTTGTTTGGGTTGACAACTGCTGGAGACGACCGACCAGGAAGTGCGATATGGCGAAATACATTGAGAAGACGTTTTCGGTGAACGACCGCATGAAAATAATCATTGAAAAAGATGAGCTAAGCTCAGAATTGTCCGTAGAGCAAACAGGTGCTGTATCGACCTTTCAGATAATGCCAGAACTTAGTTTGGCAATACACAATTTCACGGCTGAAGGCGATTAAGTTTTAGCAAGTAACTGGTTAGAAAATTTGCAGAGAACGGCAACACCGCACAAATGGCCTGCAGAGGTCAAATTAGAGACCACAAACTCCCACTTAACAGGGCCGACTTTGGATTGGTTCCGTAGCCGTCGTTGTAGTGTACAATCATGGGAAGATTTCGATATTCACTTTCGACGCAGTTTTATCAGCCAAACAAATGTAGAAGAAAGATGAGAGGATGAAATAACAGGCCTTGTAGAGGGATGAGAGCACCACGGCGTACTTTCACGCTAAGGTACGACTGCGAAGCGAGGTGCGTCTCGACTTTCAAGAGTCCCGCGAACAAGTCCTGGTGGGATTGAGATCAAGCAGGTTGTGTTCCATGTTGATGGGTCGCACGCGTGACGAGGAAGACAACCTCATGTACGACATTGAAGAGTATGAGCGGGTGGATAGGCAAAGCAAGAGCGTCATGAAGTTACGAGGGGACATAACAACAAGGAGTACGTCAAAGGACAGGATCCAGGACAGATTGACCGAAAAGGGGTCATTGGGCTTTCGACCAAGGACCCAAGACCACAGCTCAATAATGACAAAGATGAGCTAAAGTGCTACAACTGTAACACTCTCGGACACATTGCCAGAGACTGCAAGGAACCGAAGCGTGAGCTTAAATGCCTGCGGTGCAGAAAATCAGGACCCACATAACGCCACTGCAAGCAAGATGTTGGTGGCCGATTTCTGGGCCAAGGGGCACGGTCCTCCGCTGAAGCTGGTGGTGGTTGACGATAAAGCCAACGTCGTCGGCCTCGTTGACACAGGGAGCTCCAGCTGCATTATGTGCAGGTCTGCTGCCATCCAGTGCGGCGCAGAGTTGGAAGAAAGCTACATGCACCTGCACGGTTGCGGAAGCGTCAGCACGTCAGCAGCAGGTAATCTAAGCAGCTTTAGCGCCGATTTACAAACCGATGTCGTCATAGCGAAGATAGTCCCTGTTTTCGTGGTCGGTTCAGTCCGTCGACCTACTCGTTGGACGGACGTTTACAGAAATGCCGAGCGTGACATACGACAGCATGGGCTGCTGCATACGTTTTTTGAGCAAAAGTGATTGTCCGTTTAGACATCGGGAGCACGCTTTGTGTGAACACATGACTTTGAAGGTTGCGGAAGACACCAAACTGAAGGTTGAGGCGGTGAGCTGGATCACCCTGTCTACCAACTCTCACCTCACAGGAACGGTAATTGTGAGCAGAATGGGCAAGGAAGTACTGGCCGATACGTGCGATGGGAAGGTCGGTATACCAGTTTATCCGAGTGCAAGCGAGAACGTGATTATGAAGAAAAAGTAACAATTTGTGTGGATGCATGTGTTTGAAGAAGTGTTGGAGGACTCTCACAAGAAGTTCAGAGGGTGCCAAACGGAGTGAGGTATGGCTGACGACAGCCCGAGAGCCGATGTCACTGGAAGAAGTTGACGTTGGCGGCAGCACTACCTGCACCGAGAAGGTGGATCTTTTTTAACGACTAAACGAGTACAGCGAGAAGCTCGGGTGTACCCCGCTCCTCGAAATGGACATCAGATAATTTCCCGGCAGCTCTCCAGTCGCTGTACGCCTCTACAAGACGAACATGAAAGAAACAGAGACCATAAGGAAAATCAATCGTGAGCGGTGGGCGCGGAGGAATAGTCACCGATACGCACTCCTCCGCTCCGCTTACATGAGTCCGGTACTCCTGGTGACCAAGAAGAACGGAGAAGAGCGACTTGTCGTGGACTACCGGCGGTTTAACGCACATTAAGGAAAAACGCCCTTGCCTGGCTTTGACGACCAGTTTGAGAGACCTGCAGGGGCCAAACTCTGCCCCGTTTCGGACCTCGCTCACGGCTACTTGCAGGTACCGCTTCAGAAGAGCGAGCGAGACTCTCAAACGCGTCTTCTGTGTTACAGAGTACTTGAAACACTCGAGGGTGGTTGCCTCGGCAATATCCTGATTCCCGCCAAGGAAACAGCTAATCAGTAGGTTGAGAAGCGTACGACAGGCGCTTAGAGAGGCAAACCTGGCCTGCGATTGAGCAAGTGCGCGTTCAGAAAGAACAACATCAAATTTTTGGGATTTCACTTGATGAACAATGAAGTTTATCCTGGACACGAAAAGGTTCGAGCGATCAGCAAATTTCCGCGACCGATGAAAGTTCTTGTACGGACAGGATTGTCCCGCCGTCTCATTCATAATTATACACGAGTCGCTGAACCACTCCCCATACTCAGTGGAAGAAGGCCCCACTTCCGAGCTACCACAGCGTTCGACCCGCAAGCGTACTGTACCCAGTTTAAAGGTGAACATTTCCTCATGGTGCGCCATATGATAACAACATTGCTGGGAGAGTTCGT
This sequence comes from Haemaphysalis longicornis, assembly GCF_048455015.1. Lineage (NCBI taxonomy): Eukaryota > Metazoa > Arthropoda > Arachnida > Ixodida > Ixodidae > Haemaphysalis > Haemaphysalis longicornis. The sequence goes on from NW_027526203.1 coordinate 480,737,745, forward strand.
CTTCGTTGTCTCCTTTTTTCGCGCCAGTGAACCTGCTGTGAAACTTGCACATATTCAGTGATGTGTTTATATTTCTAATTTTTATTTTCTTTCTCCCTATCGCATTTATTATACCACTGAGGAAACTACAGCACTCGTGCGTTCGCTACTTCAAGGGTGCTGTTCTAGTCTGAGGACAGAAACTGCAATGTCGCATCGGCTCTATCGTTAAACAGTGTATAATGCTGAGTGCTGGTGCGAAATCAACATTGTCTTGTATTCGCTTGTTTTCCTTTTAGTGCTTTCTTTTTGTTTTCTCATTCCGCATGCCCTATGCAATCAAGTTTCGCGATTTCTTTCTCGTGTGCATTGGTTTAAGATGACGGCCCCATTGTCAGGATGCCAGAATTATTGTCAGTATGCCAGAATGTAGGCGAACGATTTGTTCGCCCCTCCTTACCTGCACAGGCTTTCTTTGCGTCTTTCATTTCTCCTTCAGCGGTGGTGCTGCTTACTTCCGTAAAGTTCGCGGTGCGCCCAATCTGATGCTGGCCGAATTTCCTCCCACGGGGAGCCTTCTGCTGTTGCTCGCCGTTCCATGTGCCTTGTTTATGGAACGCCAAAAGCAGCGGCGGTAAAACCGATGCCGCATTTCAAATGGCTTGAGGCGTCAGGTGAACTGCGTGCGAGCCTGTGTGTTGGGTGTATTCTGTGCGGATCGGAAAGAACTATGTGGACGGTCTAAGAGTGCAGTGAGATTTTTTGTGAAATCAAGACAATTATTGGCCTCCAGCAGGAGTCTCTGCCAGTTACTCCTGCTCGCACTTAATTTTAGTGAATCGAACCTATAATTTCCTCCGAGTTTACCTGCCTCATTGCTCCGTCTAGATTTCAGCTCCAACACCCCTGCCCCCCACCCTTCCAAGCTTGTTGCCCCGAAATTACAGTGGTCATATCCGCACGCCAATCTTCTGAAACAGCACCTGGATTCGCTCCGAATAGAAGAAATTCAGTGCCAAACTCACATATTTTTAATTGTTCCTGGGTCAGTACTTGTGGGCTTAAAGTTGCATCTATTGAGCTCGAAACCTTGTTTATAGCTGAACAATCAGACCTCAAAGTAATGTTATCTTCTTTTCACGCTCAGGAAATTCCAAAACATGTTTCATCAGCTTCTTTTGCTTATACATATCCAGTACATTCAGCAGACAAAAGAATGCAGCATCACCATCGCATTTCTTCAATTGTCCGTACACCTAACTCATATTCTGCCGTACCTGCTCCGATCGCATTCCAGTTACGGGCCAGAGCAACGGAATGATCTCGGAATGACCCCGGGCGCCTTCCAATCGCAGCTCAGCGGTTCCCGTCGTGGACTTACCGTTCGTTTTCGCGGGCATACTTTGAGTCTTCCAAATTTACCTGTGTTTGTTGGGAATAGCACTTTGTCGCACGTGGGGCTGTATAGCGGCTATTGCAGTCGAAACAGCACTCTTTCCCCCCTCATCCCCGACCGACTAATCCCATATCGCCAGCAAAGCCCGGTTCTGTCGAAAGAACTCGTCCCCGTTCCAAACCCCGGCAGAGCACCCGTTGTCGCTCACCTGCGTCGGCCGGGCGCCAGCGCGCGGTCCGTCCAGGGCTCGTTTCACTGCAGCCGTGCGCACTGTGGCCACTTGTTGGGAATGCAACGGTAGGCGTCTCGCGCGCGCGGCCCGCAGCTGCGACTGCTCACCCGGGAGGCTCCGTCTCGGCGCCAGGAATGCGCATTCGGGAGAAACTTGAGCGGCGTCAGCGGCGAGAGCGGCCGAAACGCGGGCACGCCGCGAGTACTGCAGTGCGCTGCTCTCCGACGCCAAAACAACTGCACGAAGGAGAGAAGAAGAAACAGCAACAGAAGTGGTGACACCGTTGTCGTCACTGGCCCACCGTCTCCGTCATACACGGATGCGGTTATGCTCCCGCTTGCTCCTTCTTGCAGCCGCTTCTTGTCGTGTCATGGCCGCTGAGCAACATCCTGTGAACAGCAACCGTTTCAGTGGGCATAACCTGCATGGAGCAACTGCTACTATGGATGATTTTGAGCGCTTACATAATGCTCCTGTCGTTACACTGGAAGTGGCGCCGGTGTTATTCTTTTCCATCCGTTGTGGAACCAATATAGGAAGTGGTAGGTGGCTGGGGGGGGGGCTGACAAAAGCTCACAAAACATGTTGTTGGGCTAGTTGGTTCATATTCATACTCAAAACTGCGCAGTCGGACGGGACAAGGACAAACAAAAGCGTTTAATTTGCCAAATTAGGTAAAAAGGGTGAAAAAATTAACTCCAACTGTGTAAATACCAAGAGAGAAAGATTTAGTTAGCATCTCTTGATGTTGTGTCTGATTTTCTTTCTGTTGTGGAAGATACACATTTTGGCAGCTGCACTAAAATAATAATAAAAAACAACAACCAACGGTCATTATGCATTGGTCATTATGCTCGGGTTTCTTGTAAATGATTCAGACTGAACAAGAATGGGAGCCCCGAAGAAATATTCGCTAGGAAGCGAAACTGAAAATGTTTTTTTTTTTTAACACAGACTGCTTCATGTCAGAAAGAACGTTCATTCTTACTGGGAGGACCCTATTTTTAAACAAACGTTGCACTGTGCTTCTTGCCTCGACTTCTGGCATGATTTTTTTCTTTGTTCGTCACCGGTATTGATGAGGGCGATTGGGTTGGGATTTGACACGCCATTTTTTTCTACCCATTTGTCCATGTCTCGATATCCTTTCCGCAGTACAGACCAGTGCAGACTTCTATAATACTCTTGAAGCATCGTGCTACGCCTAATGGGGCTTGGCTGTACCCTGACGCTGTTTTCCTGGGGGATCTCGGCGCCTTAGCACGCGACTAGCAACTGATCATCACGTTCAGTTTTTCTTTTTTTTTAAATGCGAATGCATTTATCAGTCGGGGGTTGTCTTGCGTCCATCGAGCGGCGTGCGCCCGCAGGTGTTGGCCGGCGTGCGCCTGCATTCCTCCAGCGCGAGCGCACGTGAGCGCGCGCCTCGTAGTTCTGCCTTCGTCGTCGTCGTCGTCGTAAATGCGAATGCATTTCTTAGTCGGGGGTTGTCGTGCTCCGTCGGCGTGCGCCCGCAGGTGTTATCTCTCCGCGCTCCTCCTCGCCCCTAGCAACAGCTGTGGCGCGCCTAGCAACCGGAGCAGGTGGTAGCTCGGGCGGGAGTAGCGGAGGGCAAGGGGAGAGGAGGAGCGCGCTCGGGCGTGTGAGGGCGCTCGCATCGCGGAGCTCGGGCGGAGTAGCGGAGAGTGAGTGGAGAGGAGGAGCGCGCTCGGGCGTGTGAGGGCGCTCGCATCGCGGAGCTCGGCGGGAGAGAGAGCTCGCGCGCGGGGCGGGCGTGTTGCGCGGGTCTCTCTCTCCTCTCCGCGTCCCCTCTCTCCGCTCGCTGCGCTCGGAAAATGTATATAAATGCAGTGGAGCGCACGCCTCTCTCCGTTACTGCTTGCCGCAGCGCACTCATCGGTGCACCCAATGTATTATTCGCATTTCGGCACGATCCCCTTCGGGGAGGTGGGGGGAGTTTTTTTTCACCCGCCGCGGGGGCTCAGTGGCTAAGGCGTTGCGCTGCTGACCACGAGGTCCCGGGTTCGATTCCCGGCCGCGGCGGCCGCTTTTCTGATGGAGGCGAAAAGCAAAAACGCGCGTGTGTACGAGATTTAGGCGCACGTTAAAGATCCACAGGGGGTCAAAATTAATCCGGAGCCCTCCACTACGGCGCGCCTCATCGCCTGCGTTGCGTTGGTGGGTCAAACCCTTCAATCAATCAATCAATCAATCAATCAATCAATCAATCAATCAATCAATCAATCAATCAATCAATCACGTTCAGTTTTTGCGATAGTGTGTAAGACATAAGGTAAAAAAAAGCTGCCATATGAAAGAAACGCGGACACATGAAAGCAGTCGAGTTCTTTATTTTTTTTTATACACCTGCGTTTTTTCACCTTGTTACGAGGACGGACGCCCTGTTCCTGTCTTGCGGCTCACGTTTTACTGCGAAGCAGTATACCTCTACCCCCCCCCCCCCCCCCCCCCCAAGCAAACTTTCGTGGCGACGTCAGCAGAAAACTATTATCACTAAGAAGGCGACCCACACCTCCCCAGGTTGACTGTCAATACCAGCAATTATTACGGTTGCGTAAGCTACTCCAAGTTCAAACGTACCCCACGACATAGAAATCATGTAGTGACGTCACCGAGCTTTCATATATAAAAAGGGAGAGTGGTATAGCACCTCCTTCATTTCAGTCCAGGCTACCTTGGGTAGACCACGGAAAGTAAGGACGCCAGGAGAACAGCCAGAAGCGGAAGAAGAAGCACATAAAGCAGTCGTGATTGTCGTCGTGCAGTAATAGAAAGTGTGGTTAAGTACATTTCACCTCTCTCTGGTTTCAGTCTTTGCAGAGCCACGTGTGAGAATTCATGTGACGTCGCATGGGTAATCGTTGTGGGTGTCGAATGAGCATTGCTTATTCTACTCCTGGACGCGTTGATTCAAGTTATTTTTCACATTATCCTAAATTCCATTCCTGTCCTTCTTGACACTCGTGGTTGCGCGACCGCTTTCGGTCGCATATCAACAACTGCGGAGGGAACTGGAGTAGCCGCTTGTGTACTCGCTCAGCCTGCACTCGGTGCGACGACGTAAAAATGCGCGTTTTACATAACTTGATGAGAAGGTTGGCTCATTTCTGCAGTAAAAAGAATACGGCGCTAAAAAAGACGAAGACGCAGGTAGACACAAACGTCTACCGTTGTGCCTGCATATGTTGCTTGTGTATACCGTGGTCTTCGTCTTCTTAGATTCCTATTATTTTCACATGTTGCAAAAAAATCCAGTGCCATTTCACTCAGTTTAGATAAACCTATTTTACATATATAAATTATATCGATTACGTATATGATGACTAGTATTGTGCTACAAATACCTCTTGCAATTAGTATTACTTGGACTGAGGTCGCCAGGAAACCACAAATGATCACACACCGCGCAAGAAACTCCCGCTCAAGTGAGATTCCGCTCTAAAGACTAAAAAGCCCGACAAGTACGACATAGAAGAAGAATGACGGGGCGTCGTTCTAATCTAATTGATGGAATCTAATTGGTGGAAGGGAATTTTGAATACCCGAGAAATATATAATTGCAATTACGGAACTAGTGAAAATTACGCTAACGAAATAAAAATCACGCACCCTCCGTCAAACGACGGCGATGGTTGAACGCGAAGCTTGCTCGTGACGGATTCTTTGGTTTTCGTCTGGATTTCCCAAACCGTTTCGCCTACGCTCAAATGGAGCAGTTTTCCTGATAAAAAAAGGAAATGGAGCAATCGAACAGACGCCGGCTTCATAACGGAAGAGACCCAGGTTCTATTCCGGCCACCGCAAGTGGTTTGTCGTTCACTTCATCCGCGATCATTCATCATCATCATCATCACCAGAGAAAGTTGCTTTTCCTCCAAAGGTGTTTTAGCGTTGCAGACGTATCAGTGAGAACACTAAGTCTTCGCTTTCAAAAATATCGCGTCTTGAAACATTAAGGAAAAGATCTTCAAACAACACCCATGGTATAACGTCCTCCATTTGCAAAAAAAAAAAAGGATGCGCAATTGGCACAATTAGCGCGCGTAATAATTGTAGTAGTGTAAACTGAGATAATTGGGCGGAGGAAAAAACGTCAAACTGAAGAAAACCGGCGTAGGAGTGCTTACGCACTAGTACACAATTCTCGAATTTTCTGCACATTTCTCTTTTCAGGTTACTCTTCTTTCGTGAAATCCGCGAAACATGCAACCTTGCTTCTTGGCTCGTCGACGTTGCAGTCACTCATGAGGAGTAACGACAGAGTGTTAACAAAGTCAGAATGCGCACTTCATGAACGTCGTGCGCTCTACAAGTGGTGTTTGACAGACGTAAATACACGCAACAACCGCCTCGCTGTGTCGTTCCGAACCGCTCATGCATCATCGTATCACGCCACAATCCTTGGCAAGCAGTCGTACAAGCAGGTACAATTTCGGGATGCTTCCTCACGCAATATCCCACATTCGAGCTTGGCCGGCGGCGGCAGTGGATTGCCGCCACGTCGGGGCCCCACCGAACGAGTGCTTTCAGGAGCCGCTCGGTGTTGGTTGGGAAGAGAAACTGGGGCGGCGAACGGTGAGAGCGGCGTGTTTGAAGGGGTCCTTCCGATAATCGCACACGCTGGTCAACGCCAAACCATTACGTGTCCCACTAAGCGCTGTCACTCTGGAATAGCTCTGCGTACGAGACCTGGAAGCATGTGGTCTAAAGATTCGTAGCCATCCCTATACGCCGCGCTGAATAGAAGTAAGCTGTAGCTTGGGCGCGTAAAACCAAAGTTTCTTCTTTGAAGACGTTGACGGGTTTTCAAGTACTAGCCTCACACCCTGGTACATGCACTGTTTTAGTGATGCTATCACTACCTATTTAATTATTACCGACCAACTACTCCCTTCGCTGTCAGTAAGTGGAACCCGTTAATCCTAACGAATGCTTCATCTTTATACTTAATCCTAAGAAATGCAAAACAGTCTCATTTCGCCGCCGCCACAACCCTTTCTGTTCCCGTACGTAATTGATAACTAGAGACAGGAACTTTAGGCACGAAAAATCCAGGTTTTAGGCGCCTATAATAGGCACTGAGATGTGCCATTTAGGCATATATATGCACCAAATACTCCCGTTTAATCATATATAGGCTCTATTCCTTTTTGCTGCAGAAGAATATTTCAGCACCAATCTTTGACTTGCAGTGAAACCGCGGACACATAATGTGCTGCGGGAAAGTAATTTTATTTTCTTCCGTAAAATAAGCAGCAGAAGAGCTATTATTTTAAAATTTACGCGAAATTCACGGTGATTCAACACCAAAAGACAAGATCGAAAGCAATGAAAAACCACACGAATCTCAATGATTTGCTGCTTGAAGTTGTACCCCCTTTCAGTCGATAATTGTGTGGGAAAAACCACGCTCAACGTCCAGTGAAGTTGGGGGAACGTTCTTGTACTTGGGAACGTTCCATGATCTAATTCCATTTGGAATATCACAATGTTTGCTACTAGGAACATCCGGCAGTTATTTTAGCACGTGTAATCCAGTGAAGTAAAGTGAAAGAGACTTTATTGATCGCCGGCAACAGACGTAATATCTCCACTGCGCTCGGACGTAAAAATGGCACTCGTCGATCCTGGTGGCATTCTAGTGAGCAACACTTTCGCTACTCACTGCGGGGGTGGACACCCTTGCCCCCGAAGGGAGGGCGTGGGGATGGTGGCTGATCTGTCCTGGACCTCCCAGATGAACTCAGCATTCTCAGACAGAGTGGCGCCAAATCTCTCAGCTGCTGAAGTGCTTTCTGCTAAGAATGCGCAATAAGCACACGAATGCACCCTGTCACGTTGAAGTGTAGCGTGGGGCAAATACTTTAGGCTGCGACGCATTTGTCCATTGCAAAGCTGTTGATAAAATTGGAGTGTTTATGGTATAGTTTTCCGCCCTTAGCCGAGTTGTTTAAAGGGTAACAAGGGGCTCTGGTTTAAGAGGCACAATCGGTAACTGCTGCCTGAAGCCACAACTGCGCTTCGAAGAAAGATTTTTACTACAGGTATTAATTCGTTGACGGAGCAGAATGAGCTGCTCAGCTCTTCACAACACCGATGAACACCGATGAATAGTGCAGGGAAGTGCAATACTTCTGCAGAAATTACTGAGCTATTGTGTTCCACAGAAGCGGATGACTTGTGAAGCTGCAAGAATAACACCATTCACTAACTATGCGCTATATACCGGTTATCAACATTACACAGCACGCAAGACTCTTTGGAACTGATTCCCTTAATGCGAGGTTCCCAAATGCCCTTAAAGATTACCTGGCAGCGGCAGATGACGGCTGTCACGACTAGACTACTTTTCAAGTGCTGAGATCCCCATTCCTAAGCTCCGTTTCTTGTTCCTTCTTCGTGCCACACGTTCTGCATCGTGCCAGCCGGCGGTGTACCAGCTATCGGCGGCTGACAGTGCACGTGTTCGTGGCACCACCTTAAAACTTTGGTGACTCAGATCTGCACGTGGTTTGCCGCACAAGGCGTCTTTGAGCTTGCGCGGCATGTACGCGGCTGTGCCCCGTTCATTTTTTGTTTGCTGTCTTTTTATTTCGTTATCAATAGATATGGCACGTAGGCAGAAGTTTTCCCTGTAGGTCCGTGGACACAGCGCGTCAGAAGGACATATAACGAAAGAGTTTGCGCAGACCGGGGTGACGTCGGTGAGCTTGGCTGCGGTGTCGCTGCGCACGGGTTTCTGGCGGCTCGGCCGAGGTTGCGAATTCGAGGTGGTGGCGGCTTGGGCACGGTTTGGGCTTCTCGACATGTTTGGCACGATGCGCGGATTTTTCTCGCAAACGGCGTGAAACAAATGCCCCGTTGCGGGCTTCTGAAGCGAGTACAGTGCCTGCAGAACATCGACTCAAAAAATCCAAAAAAGGCATATATAACACAAAAAAGGCATTTTTGCGCCTAAAATCCCATATAGTCAAAATAGGCACGAAAAAGCTGATATAGTCAAAATAGGCACTATAGGCACAATAAGCTATTGCTTAAAATGCTCCCCTTCCCTTAGTCCGTGCTTATATGTTAGATAGGCTTGATACGGACTGAAGGGAAAAATAGGCATTTTGCCTAAAGTTCCGGTCTCTATTGATAACGTCGACCTCGAAAAAGTGCATTCATACAAGTATCTCGGTGTCACCCTATGCAACGATCTTAACTGGCGCATGCACATTACTAACTTTATATCATCTGCGAACAAATCTTTAGGTTTTCTAAAAAAGCACCTTCAGCACGCCCCAAAGAATGTGCAACTGAAGGCGTGCAAGTCTCTTATCCGGTATAAATTGGAATATGCGTCTGCAATCTGGAGCCCACACCAAGCATATCTAATCGACTCACTCGAGGAAGTTCAAAATCGTTCTATTAGGTTTATTCATTCATAGTATTCGTATAATACCAGTGTATCAGCCCTCAAAAAAGAATCGGCTTAAAAGAGCCCTTGACGTCCGCCGCCGTATTTCCAGCCTCTGCCTTTTTCACAAATTCTTTCACAGCACCCTCCGTCATGCTTACATTATTCCACCAGCACGCATATCTCACCGCCTTAGTCATCCACTTCAAGTAGCCCGACCACGTATTAAACGGCCACTTTTTCAATGTTTTTCTTTTTACGGACTACAAGCGACTGGAATGACCTTCCTCACGACGTAGTCAGGATTTCGTGCCCATCAACATTTTTGAATCAGCTGTCTACTTATATTTCACACTGAAAAACTTGTAACAAATAAAAAATTATATCGTCAACCCCTTATGTAATACCTCCTCGAGGGGTCTTTGAAGAAATAAAGCGATGTGATGTGATGATGTGATTTTATTGAGCATACCTGCATCAATTCCCCCGGCCTTACCTTCTTAAGATTTACGCACCGTAACCAGTGCCACGCGACAACACTCCATGCATTAATTCATTGATAGTCCGGCGGCGTTCAGTTCCCGCTGTGCTGTTATTGAGCTGCAGGTTGGTTGTATCTAACCTTTGACGGTTACGCTGCGCGACTTTCGACGTTGTGGGATACATGAGTGCACGAGCGCGAGAAGCGTAAGTTCGCAAGGCCCACAGGATGATTAAATACTGGTCAGCCTAAATTTAAAGGGACCCTGCAACACTTTCGATAAGCGCTTTCACTCTTTGCTTCGCGTCTGGAATCACTGCGAAAGCTATAGTTATCGCCAGCACAGAGCGACACTGCGCGATTTGCTCGTCACATCAGATACGCCTTCCGTTTCTGCTTTGTTTTTGTGGCTTTTTTTTAGCTTCTATCGAAAAGCGTTCATTGCTGCAACTGAAAGAAAACCGGCCAACAGCCGCTACATGACCCTAGTGACGTAATTCCTGCCGTCGAAGGACGTCAAGACCGGAAAAGAGAGAAACATCTTTTGGGCGAGCTTACAAGTTATCTGATGGGCATAGAGCAGTAATTTTTGGCTGAGGTACTTTGGGACCCCGTAATCTAAGTTCTGGGTGTGTTGGGTGGCTACGTTCTGCAAGCATTTAAGATTAAAAAAAAAAAGTTGAAAAAAGCGTTGTAGGGTCCCTTTAACTGAGGACGCAGACAAAGACGAAAGACGAAGCACAAGCGCTGACTCAAATGAGTTTTAGGTGCGGAGCCCCTTAGGACCTGACAATGTCTGTCCGCGTCCGTGCGCATAGCATTTATAATCGCAAAAATCACACTGGCACCGGCAGGATTCGAGCCTGTGTCTGGTAGACCAGGCAGAGTTAGTGTCAGTAGTCTTACCCACTGGGCTACAACCCTGAGTTAGAACCCGGGAGTGAAACCACCGTACCAAGTACGCAGCATGTGTGCAGGGGGTTGTGTACAAGCTACCGTTATCGTGCGGAAAAAGCTACATTGGCCAGACCGGCCTTTGTATCAACGATCGAGTTTTAGAGCACAAGGCCTCAACAAAGAACGTTCCGTCAGGAAATTTGGCCATGCACCTCCGAGATTGCCCCATGCGTGAAGTGGACTTCCATGGCGCATTACCATGCATAAAAACAACGATAGGCTTGCGCGCAAAACCATCGAAGCAATGGAAATTGAAGAGGGCGTCGACGATTGTGTCAGTACTGCGTCGGTTGCGCTAACCGATAGATAAACACTATTTCTGCACACTGTTTCTGCCAAATTACGTGGCTAGAGGAGGGTATAAATGTACAAGGCGAACCGTAATAAAAATTCAGTTGGTAGAGTCAGCGCTTGTGCTTCGTCTTTCATCTTTGTCTGCGTCCTCAGTTAAATTTATTCATTTATTTATTTGAAATGCTCACCAACAGCGCAATGGCCTTCTCGGGTGATGCATAGGATACAGACATATAAGGCATACAAAAGACAGAATATGAAAAGGGAAGTAACAGTACAATTATATGGGTATATATACACAAAGAAGGAGAGTTATCAAAGAGACAGAGACATTTTCTGAGCAACAAGTGTACACTAAACGACAAATACAAGCACAATCGAGATGACTCTCATCGCTCCGACACACAAGAACAGAGGGAGAAGTGCATGTGCGACCGCGCTATAGAACATGTGCATTCAAGATGGAAAATGTTTCAAAGAGCGTTTAAAAAGAACCATGTCGTTGCAAAAAATGTCAATGGCAGATAAAAAAAGACAGTTAAAGGCATTTTGGCATCGGTTAGCTGGTACCAAGCTCAGAATTTTGTCAACATGAAAGCAGCCATGCGGCCCCAGTGGCCTGCTTGGCACTCGCAGGAGAACAGAGCTCACAAGGCAAGGGCAGTCAAACTTAGAATGAATGCACTTGAAAAGAAAAATCAGGTCACGCCTGGAACGCCTGGGACATAGCTCATCAAGGTTCAGGAGCTTGAGAACCTCAACGTGCAGATAGTTGCTCACTGGTGAGTATCGATAAAATACGGTTCTGGTGAAGCGCTTCTGAATCCTTTCTAGTCGAAGAGACGACGACGGACTTAAACAATTCCAGATTGCGCTTGCAAAGTCTAGCTTCGGCAAAATTAGGGCGCGGTAAAGGGATGCGAAGCATGATGGGTTCGTGAATTCACTGGTGGCTCGGGAAATCATGCCAAGTGTTCGGAGACAGGAGTTCGTCAGATGGTTCACGTGCGAGTTGAAGAGTAGTTTTGCGTCCATCAGTACACCCAAATCGCGCGCTACAGTGGCGCGTTTTATGGCAAAACCGAGCAAAGAGTACGGGAAAGGGAGCGGGGCAGTTTTACGAGTGTAAGATATCACAATAGTTTTGGAGAGATTAAGCTTTAAGTAGTTGCTGTCGCACCATGCCGAAACTGCATTGATGTCATGTTGCAGCAGGACGCGATCATCCGGTGAGGAAACCGCGCGATACAGCTTCATATCATCGGCATACTGAGAGAGCGAACAGTGTCTAATGACAGAGTGGATGTCATTAACAAAAATGTTGAAGGAGAGAGGGCCCAGTGTAGACCCTTGAGGTACTCCTGATATCATGGCGAAAGGCCGGGAGGTGACGCCTTCATAACCGACGCAATTGGACCCGCCTTTTAAGTAACTGCCGAACCACTGACAGAACTCACTGGATAAGCCGTATGCGGACAATTTGCGAAGCAGTAGCTCGTGATTAACAGCATCGAAGGCCTTGCTGCAGTCGAAATATACGGTATCTATCTGTTGACGAGAGAGCACTGGGGGGCCGATGTCGTTTAGGAAACATGCGAGATTTGATTCTACTGACCTACCGGGTATAAAGCCGTGTTGGTTGGGATGAATTAATGAACGCATTGCTGCTAGAAGGTAACCATGCATGACTTTTTCGAAGTCTTTAGAAAAGGAAGGCAGTAGAGAGATAGGCCTGTAGTTTCCGGGGACAGTGGCTCTGCCAGACTTGTGCAAAGGGAAGATAGCGCCTAATTTCCAGTCTGACGGAAAATGTTGCTCTAGAAGTGACATGCGTATGATGTGGCAGAGCAGAGGTGCAAAGACGACGCAACAGCCTTTCACAATGAAGCATGGAATGCTGTCGCAGCCCGCCGACTTTTTTGAGGGGAGTTTGCGGATAGCGCGCACGACATCATTCTCAGTAATGTTCGGGATTTGCAATAGTGGCCCATGAGACTGGAAGCGCTGGCTGACCAGTATTTAATCAATTTAATCCAACTAGCTCAGATTCTGCCTATCCCATAAGATGCACAGCACAGGACACAGCACGTGCGCGCTGCTGCCCCTTGTGACCGTAGATGGGTGCGCAGTCAGCCGTACAGAGCCCCTGACATAACCCGAACCCACATGAACACTTTTTACAGCGAAGGTTTCTACGTCTACCCCCTCACTCACGGAGCAGAGTGTAGATGGCGCGGCGAATGGTTACCCAGCATTCCTCGCGCGCAAGTGCCTGTTCTCATCAGCGGGCGCGTTGGCGGACGGCGTTGTCGTCTGCTTTAGCGACGATTGTTTTGGGCCTGTTATGGCGCAGCTTCGCGTTCATTGCGCGTTTCCTTCGCACGGCTCGATTAACTTATTCGACAGCACCTCCTAGGTAACCCGGACCCGACGGAATCAAGTGGTCGTACGGCAAAGGTACGTTAAGGATTGGTTTGCGGGGCAGGAAAACAAAATGTAGAGACCACCTACAGACATCTGGCCGCTGGAGAAACGCTACCTTTTGCGCACTGCTTGCCACGAATGGGACTCCGTTTTCTAAATTGTAGAATACCGATTCGGCTGTGTTTTCATAGGTGTTACAAAAGGCGAAAGCAGCAACTGGTTCTGATAAATAGCGATTATAAAAGTTCCGTCAGCTTTCTCGCAATTCTCAAGCTTACTAAACTAACTAGTTTAAATCGGTATAAATGGGAATCAGTAATCTCACATGCCGAATTGTTTCGATGTCTGCGCTTGTGTCGCGCGGTAGTGTAGCCCAGAGCTAGCACATCAGGATGGCTAGGTTCCGCTGCCTCACCCTTTGAAAGACGCTCCTTTCCGTTTTCTTTGCCGACGCAGGGCCAGGCTACAGCGGCGGCGCCCGCCGCTCTAGCCCCGCCGTGGCCGACGCTGCTGCTTTCGGCACACCGCGCCCGCGAATATCAGGTAACGGCTGGCAGGATTTCTGGTTTCACTCTTTGAAGAGCCACGTGTGTGAATTCAAGTGACGTCGCATGGGCAATTGTTATGGGTGTTGTTTGAAGCTTTTCTTTCCAACCACCTTCACAGCGTGGATTGGAGCCAATTTCTTTTTGCAGGTCTTCCTAGGACTGTAACTGAGCCCAACCTTGTCGCAATTTCTATGACATGCACAGCTTTACCGCTCATGACAGTCCTTTCAACAGTGATTGCTCTGTACTTATTCAGTGGAATGTAAAATATTTTTTCGCAGCTAATATTGGGGGTGAAAACTTGCTTTGTGCACACTTTCGCGCGACTAAGGTCCAGAGCCATGGACACTATTCCATAGAAACGCATGGGAATAAGATTTGACAGCCAATTACACAACGAATATTTAAAATCCTAGAAAGTTATTTTAGAGTTTTAATCCCCACGTCGACTTCTTGCTTTATGCCAAACATTACTTTCCTCAAGTGGTTTTGGTAGGTTCCTGAGAGGCCGGAATTTTGAGCCGGAAAGCTGGGGAACTTATACTAGCCTCTCCCTTTCGACCACACAAAGGCACTCATACTGCTTTTTGTTTAAATCAAAATTTTTAGTTTTAACTTTGCGTAAATTTCAGTCAAAGCAGAGTCCCTCAATACTGTATTGAAAGAGTCTGGTAAAACTACGGAAACCAGCCCTCGGGGAAAGGGGGGGGGCTAATTACAGGCTCTAACTCTGCTGTATAAATGCAATATTAGTACATCAACCCCGATGCAAATCTTAACACGACACCTCATCATCGTATCGACGCGTGAATAAGATCTTCCTAAATTTCCATTAATGTTTTAACTTTTCAGAGTGTGGCATCATTGCCAACGTCAACAGTGGACGCGGTGGACCATCCTGCGGCATGTGGCTTAGAAGCCGTCTAATGCTTTGTGCAGGATTGGAATTATTTTAGTGATATTGCGCGGCTTAGTGGTCTTGCCATCCCCACAGCAGCATGTTCTCATTGCATATAAATCATACTGCGCATGTAAATTGCTCATATGCGGTGATGTCGATATGAGCCCTCGACATATACAGCTAAAACGAGTGCCATAGATCTCTGAGTCGGTTACCTTCAGGTCAAAACAAATTATCCGAGATAGCTGATCTCAGGGCAGAACAAGCCAGCATTTAAAGACTGATATCAGAATTCCCTTAAGCCGGTTTCTATAGACCTGCAGCGCTGGGATGGCATGGACAATTTCATGAAAAACTCTGCGACTTCATGCACGAAGTCAACTTGTTCGTGTACCTGTGAACTCGAGTATCGTTGTGCCAGAGGGCGTACTTTAGAATTAAAAAAAGAAAAAGACAATTTTGTTGTTACAGATGGTGACCAATTGCCTGATTACGAAACGGTTTGTTTGTTTTGCTTGAGTGATGTCGATTGCGTCACTGTTGAAAGCTATACTCGTAAAAGATCACTCACGCTGCAGGAATGAAAGCATTCTATAAAACCTGCAACTTTGCCTTGAAAATTTTACTGGATCCGCTACTTGTGAGCTATGATCTAAATCCAAAAAAGATATGCGCGTATACTGTCTAGATCATTTCATTCTTTACAGAATAAAAGAAGCTTCCAAGATAAATCTCTGGCTTACACCAGAAATCTTGCACCTGAAAAGAAAAAAAAAAAAAGCAAACGGTTAAAACAAGCCCGTGCCGGAGCAGGGACAATTCAAGCAACTCAGTCAGCTCTAACTGACAAGGCTGTGGGTTCTGCTAAACGACACCATTTTTAGCATACTTCCCAAATTTTATTACTAACGGCCCTGACAAATTTTGCATTTTTCTAAGCAAAGGGAAACAATCTTTAAAGCCACATGGTGCACGACGACACAGTTCTCACCGCTGAAAAAGATTGCTCTACAGTTTAAACGCTAATGTGCTAGCGCTTTTCCCAGCAAAGTATAACTCATCCACCAAAACCTTGCTGTCCCCGAATACATATTGGCATGCCTGGCAGATTTGCCATGTTATTCGATATAAAACCAGAAGCCGCACCAGGTCCTGATAACATATCAAACATTTTCTTGCGTTGCTATGCTGAGGTGCTTCCTCACTTCCTTTTCGACCTTTTTCGCTCGAAAAAAGCCTATAGATTCAGGCCTTCTGGAATGTGAGGGGAAAATAGGGTGCGCAGTGCCAGTCTTGAAGAAATGTGACACTGCGTTCTTCAGCAACTATTGACGCATATCCTTAACTTCACCGAGCTGCAAGATGCTAGAGCACGTTACATCTGCTTGCACAAAAATCATGCATCCCTCGGTCTAACGACGACGATGGTTGAATGCGAAGATTTCTTGTGAGGGGTTCTTTGGTTGCCGTCTGAGTTTGGACTTTGACTCGCGCGCAGTTTGGACTTTTAGTCGCAGCGGCTTTGACTTCGACCCTTCGCCATTTTATTTCGCACGAAGAAAGCCTCGCGTTCAACCATGGTCATCAATATACGGAGGTGTGCATGATTTTTCTGTCCAATTTCGCACCTCGATGCCTTCCTCGCCAAATCCAAAATGCTTCGGCCATATAGGAATGGCGCAGCGCAGCCGTGGCCGAGTTGACTTAGGCGTCCGGCGCGACTGCGGGAGGTGGCTGGTTCGAAACCCACCACCGGACACCCACTGCTAAAAATGGGTACGAGCGTCCCCCGGCCTGGCGCCCGGCTTTTCAGGGGTGTGCGCTTCGAGGAAGTGACGTAAATCCCGATGCGTCCCTCTGGGCAACCTCGTTTCGAACGCCCAGCCCCCATGAGTGCTTCCTACGGTACGTGGTTACACGTTGTTCGAAAATCAGAGTGGAACGAATTACCACTTACCATCATCATACATTGTAAGCCTTTGTGCCACCCAACAAATTGTTTTCTGATATGCGTTTTTATGTACCTCTTGATGTTACACCCCTCCTGTTTGGACTCTGAAATATGCCTGTAGTATGCAATAAATAAAGAAAATAATAAATCTAGAGAAAAGGATGGCGAAAGGCGCACGGCACTTCTTTACGCATGGTTCCAGTGGAGAAATACATGCCGCTTGGTCGAGAGGTCGAGAAACCTGGAGCGGAGTCGTACGGGGCACTTGCGCGGGCCGTCTCCGCCCGTGCTGCCTAGCGAGACGACGGCAGGAAGCGAGTGCGCGGCGTCCGGTGTCGGGTGTCCCCGTCGTGGGCAAAGCCGTGGACAGCCCGGGGCCGCCCTGCCACTCCCATGAGCCTCTGGCCGCTTGTCCTGCCCAGGAGCCGGGTTCCCGCGCTCTTCCCGCTGCTGCTGGCCTTCGCCGCACCTCTATGGCCGGCCGCCCAGGCTCGGAACACCAGTGAGTAACGGCTGCGATGGTCTGCGATGCGGCTGCCACTGCGTTCGAATGGCACGCTTGGGAGCCCGATTCGCGCTCGTTGCAGTGCGCAAAGTTCTCCTCCTCCTAGGTGCGCATCCGAAGCAGTCTCGCCGTCGTTGTCTTTTCATTAATGACTGCCTCTGTACTTGGCCACGCTAACCTGAATGTTCAAGTGTGAAACGTGAAGTTTGGATTTGAGTGGGCCTGGATTTCATTGCTCATTCTCATGCGTTATTCGGCACCCTTTGCGCTTGCTTCAGGAATGCAACTAACAATGAACTCTTTGCGGGAAAACATGTTCCTCTTGGTACGCGTGTGAATTTAATACCTTTCTAGATAAGCAAAGCCTCATCCGCCCTTTTTCTACATCATTTGCGGCGAGTTTGTTCTCATATAGGCAGATAAACAGCAGCCGCCCATTGGGGCTGAGCGTGCGCGATGGGCGGCGAAGATGCTTCACTGCACTGACGCTGAAGTGGTAGAGCAAGCACCAGCGTCCTCTCCTTATTATCATTCTCCCTTTCGTTTTTATGAACGGACGCATAACCCGCGCTCGCATCGCCAAGCAAGCATAACTTTAGCAGGCACGCACTAACTTACCTACTCCCCTAATTGCTAATTCTGTAACTCACCATCATCCACAGCTCATTCGTGTCCACTGCAGGAAGACGGGCTCTACAAAATATTTCTAACTGCGCCTGTCACATGGTAGTCCGTTCTATGCCTCCAAATTTTCGTATTTCGTCACTCAATCGGGTACTTTGTCTCCCCTAATGCGTGTGCCTTCTCTCGATATACACTCTGTTAAACGAGTGGTCCACCGGTTCTGTCATTCGCATCACGGGCACGAGTTTCTTGCCCAATCAATAAACAGTTTTCATGAGCATAAATGTTACACCAGCATTTTTCGCTCTACGGCTCGCTGGGCCAACCTACGTCTCATTCAATCGACCTAGTAAGACCCAAGTTTCCGCCCCCTGTGTCATGACCCAAAGCCCACACTGGTTGCACAGTGACAGAGGTATGCCTTACTGCTGATGACTTCTGAATACTAACAAAATGCAGCCCAACTCGTACAAATTCTGCGCCCAATATCTTTCTTATGGTGTGAGTCACCACTGATAACTCGCCCACATTTTTTATATTCACTAACTAGGGCTAGCCAGTCCCCGCAAGTTGAGGAGCAATGTGTACAAAGAGTACTTTTCCCAATGGGTATGGGTTGATGACAGACCTCAAACGCTGATGCTAGGCTTAACGCCATAGGTTTAGGAGGACCATTACCTTAGGCTCACCGTTACCTAATAAGCAAGTTGAACACGCCGTGGTGGCTAATGGCCTAGCCGTATTTAAAGCGCAGACAGACGATACACAAGAAGAAGACAACAAGCTCACGTGTTGTCTTCTTCTTACGTATCGTCTGTCTGCGCTTCATATGCGAATCAAATCAAACTAGCTCAACTTTCCATTCTACTAATGACTGAGGCTTTGTACTGGTGAGCCCAAGGACTCGGGTTCGATCCCGGCCGCGGCGGCCGTTTTCTTTTTTTTTGTCGGAGGCAAAAAACGATAACGTCCGTGTGTCGAGATTTCGGTGCACGCTAAAGAACCCCAGGTGGTGTCAGTTAACCCGCGGAGCCAACCTCTACGGCGCGCTCATAGCAGGCGTAGCTTACGCGCGTGATGGAGGTGAAAAGCAAAAACGCCCGTGCGTTCGAGATTTCGACACACGTTAAAGATCCCCAGGTGGTCAAAATTAATCCGGAGCCCTCCACTACGGCGCGCCTCATCGCCTGCGTTGCGTCGGCGCGTCACACCCCTTCCCCCCAGCTTACGCGCGTAACTTCCCCCAAAACATATCACTAATATCTGTTCTACTGCTGAAAAAAAGTTATGGTTCTTACGTCGCAAATTAAAACTCGCTCTAGCCCCCGTAAAGTTAACAGCGTACTTAACAATAGTAAGGCCTACACTGGAATACGCAAGCATCATATGGGACCCTCATCAAAAAGGATTAATTAAAAACATCGAGCGCGCACAAAGAAGGGCGGCGAGATTTATTCTTTCAAAATATTCTCGTAATGATTCTGTAACACAGATGCTGCAAGAACTAAATTTACCCCTCCTAGACCGCCGTCGCATAGCCAGACTTAAATTCTTGTTTTTGCTCTCCCGAAACATATTTAACTTTGATGCAGAGCAGTACCTAATTCCCCGTCAAGTGCGCAGCCTACGAAGTGACCACCCCAGAAAATATCTAGTCCCTCAATGTCGTGTGAACACATATGCATACTCGTTTTTCCCTAGAACAATAAAAGACTGGAATGTATTACCGGATGCTATACGTGATTGTCAAACTGCAGAACATTTTGAACACAATGTTACAAAGTATTTTCAAAGTGAATCTTCGTGAACGGTGATCGTTTTTTTTTGCGTGCGTGCGCCTGTGTTCTCTTGTAAATTTGAATGTATTTGCTGTAACTTGACTCATGTACATTGTAGGATGTAATATTGTGAAGTGTATTTTATGATGTATGTGATGTAGCATGTAAGTTGTATAATGTAGTATAGTGATGTATTCATTTTGTATCGGCTATGCATTTCTTCTTTACGCTTGACATGACGGTTGTTATGTCAGTTTTCTACCCCACCCCTGTAACGGCCCAATCGGCCAACAGTACCTGGAAATAAAAAAACAAGGCATTTCAAGTTTAGCCTTATGACAGTTGGCCTTAACTGAGGCCTCAAGCGTGGAGAGCTTGGTATATATAATGGCCCGCTTCATTTTGTGGACCAGTGTTTTGTAACAATAAGCGTATGGGTGACACTTTTAGGACTAACAAAATTCATGGAATAACTGAGGGAGTGGTCATGTTGTGGCCCTAAAAAGAATGTCTTGTTCTTGATTTATTTTCTTGATTTATTTTCGTGTAAGGCTTGATTTATTTTCGTGTAAGACATGTTTGGCCTTTTTGCACAGCCTATAAGCCAATTAAAAACACGTGTTTTACGGCAGAATGCAAACGAATGTGAACTTCGTAAGGCCGAGGGTTGTTGGCACGCTCTGGCAGCAAAAAAAAAAAAAAAAAAAGCGTGCCAGTTGCTAACCTCTACGTCGGTAGTAAGCAGGCAATGCCTTGTACATTCCTTTAAGTTGACCTCAGTCAGAAAAGTGCCCAGTGGCTTAATTGTCCGGAACCAACCACGTGAAAGATGGAATTGTCGTAGGAGTTGTGGCGTATTTTAAAGGGGAGAGGGGGTCGGCTATCTCAACGCCACTATATATGCAGGATGAGAAGGCTGCCTTTTCCCTATACGCAGCGTGCGGAGGCTTCCTGACGCAGTTCCGGGGCTCCTTCCAGTCACCCAATCACCCAAACCACTACGACGACTCGGCTGTGTGCCGCTGGTACATCTTCGCTCCAAAAGAGTTCGCCATACTCATCGAGAAGCACACCATTGACATCGAGGACGACGCCGGCCGCTCAGACTGCCCCTATGACTACCTCAGGGTATGCGCGTTTGTGTGGCGAGCTGGGCCTGCAGTTGGTACGGATCAAACAGCCCAACAGCGCAAAACTAGACGGAAGACAGCGACAGGAGGACACCGACAGGCCTTTCGTCTAGCTTTGCTCTGTTATAATATTGCATGTGCCTTTCCCTCGCATCGAGCGCAATCAACTTTTAAATGCGTAAGCCTTTCATGGGGACTCGACGAAGAAATAACCTCTGTTCGTCTGCAGTGCTTAATGTGTGACACTTTCACCGCACGATAAAATGCTGATATAAAGGGTCACGGGTCGTATATTTGTATAGAGAACCGTATATATTGCCCCTAATAATTTTTTCCATGCAATGCATTGGTGTATTGCAGTAAAGCACAAAATTAGGAGGTTTGATGTATAGCGCTCACTAGGGATGTTCCAAAAAGAAGAAGAATATGCTTTATTCCAAAAGATACATAACAAAACTCTGAATGGCGCATTTGGGTCTTTAGCCGAAAAGGCTAGTCGGACCCATTACAAAATGGTGTTTACATAATCCCTTCAGGATAGCTCAGATAACAAACAATAATAAAAACAGGGTAGCTCGGATTACAAACAAATAATACTCTATAGGTTAGGAGAAGTATAACACTTGGAAAAAATATTTCTTTAACGATAGGGCAAAATTTGACACACACTTAATATCCAAAGGTAACTTCTTCCATGCTTTGGACCCAATAAAAATATTAGACGACGACCATATACATTGCACACTTTTGGTAAATTGAGGTTGTTATGGCACGCATGTCGCGTATCCCGCAAAGGCAATAAAAAACCTGATGACGGGTAAGGTGTGTTCAGAGTCAAAACTCTGTTAACGAGAACGGCCGTTTTGTAGTCACGAACTAGGTTAAACGGCATTATGCTAAGTTCGTTAAAAATTGGTGCGGAGGGTAAAGACCTTGAAGTGATACCATGGTTCTTAAGGCTCTTTTTTGAAGAATGTTTATGTGTGCTAGATAAGATGCATAGGTGAATCCCCATGACTCTATACAACAGGTTATTTGACAATAAAAAACACTAAAATAGATTATACGTAAGGTTTCTTTATCAAAATGTTTTCTTGCATTAATTAGCGTGTAACATCCGTAAGCTAGTTTACGCCTTAATTATTATTTCTATACGTGGTGCCCAATGAAGTGAAGTGTCTAGAGTTATTCCCAAATATTTGTACTGGTTAACCTGGTCAATTTTTATCCATGCAATGTTTCAGGAACACACTTTCGGCCCTTTTTTCCGGTTCGAGGAGAACAAAATAAATTTCGTTTTTTTAATATTTAACAAGAGCTTGTTCGCATTGAACCACTTAAGTGAATTCTGTAGTTCTTTATTTCCAAGTGACTGAATTTCAGTAAGTGGCAGGTGTATAATAATGAGAGCGGTATCGTCTGTATATAAGACGGCTTGCGCTTTATACAGGGAGCTAGGGTAATTATTAATGAAGGGGGAAAAGAGTATTGGTCCTAAAACAGAGCCCTGTGGTACTCCGTTGGTTGCTTGTTTTACGGATGATTTGTTTAGGGCTATCCGCACAAATTGTGGGCGATTAGTTAAGTAACTTCTGCAATATTTTATGGCCAGCCCTCAAAACCCATAGCGTTTTAACTTAGTGAGGGGAATTTCATGATTTAGAGAGTCAAATGCTTTTTTATATCTAAAATATGCCTAAAGCGAATTTATTGTTGTTAAGCGCCTTGTAAGTTACTTCTGTGACTGAGTGCAAAGCCGTTGCTGTAGAATACTTTTTGCGAAACCCGTGTTGGTTTTGGCTCAAAATATTGTATTTTTGAATATAACTTATCATTCCCTTAGCTATTAATTTTGCAAACAGGATGTTTATGCAAGTCAATATTGTTATGAGACGGTAATTTATGATGTTATTCGGGTCATCTGCTTTGAAGATTGGTGTTACCCTCCCAGTTTTAAGCGCTTACGGGTAAGTTCCTGTTATAAATGATTGGTAAAAAATTCTTTTTAAAGGATGGCACAACATGTCAATGTTCTCTTTTAGTATATGCACTGTAATTTCATCAGCACCGACTACTTTATTTACTGGCATCTATTTTGTTATTTGTATAATTTCCTCCGCTGTAATTTCTTCGAAAGCAGAACTATCTTAAATCGGAGAGGGGAAAATAGGGTTATGGTCTTCGCCATTATTATTCGATGAAAACTAGTTCCCGACATTGATAAAACATTCGTTAAATATCTCAAGTAGAAGTGAAGTGTCACAGCCTGAAATGCCTGAATCGGGTAAATTAATACAAGGTTGTTGCTTTTTCGTGATAGAGTGAATTATTCGCCAGATCTCTTTCGAGTTCCCGTTTGCTTTTAGAATGAGGTTACTATAGTATTGTTTTTTACGCTTGCGCATAAGCGCAAGTGATACGTTACGCGCAATCCTGTACTGCTCTTTGTAATAAGCGTTATTCTTGGCTTGTTTCATTTTGTTACACCAGTGTTCTTTGTTCCTGATAACTTCTAGAATAGAGTCGGTCATCCAGGGGCAGATTGGGTTTGTGAAGTACTCTGCTCTTCGTGAAGTGAATTGCCTCTTTGCGCAGCTTGATTCTAACATTACGAAAAAATTGTTATAAGCCATGTTTATGTCGCTATCGTAAGTTGCGGTGAAGTCTTTTTCCTGCAGGCGCTGTTTCGTTTTAAGTGCGAATGCACTTTATAAGCGACCCCAAACCATCCACCGCCGCCGGCGGCGGCGGCGGTGTCCGCAGTGCTCCTCTATATTTAAAAAAGAAACAGCATCCGGCGCCAGGTTTCGATCCGAGGACTTTGCGGCCGCAGCGCGACGCTCTACCGACCAAGCCACGGACGCGACGCTGATATCAGTGTTAGTGACGCGCCTTATATCTTTAACGCATTCAAACTACGTCGTCAGCGGCGTGCGTTGGCGACTCAGCGGCGTTATAGCGGCTTGATAACTGCGTGGTGTACACGTGATACTACAAACCCGATGGAAGAGATGGAAGAGAAGGCGGCGAGGCGGTGGGCTGCGGTAGCCGAGCGCAAGCGCCGCAAGCGGGCCGACAACCGTGCATTCGCACTTTCACATTCTCCCCCTCGGGGAAATGCGGGGGAATTTTTTGCGTAGTCCCACCTCCGCAAATTAAGTCCTGTATTTTTCGTCGACTGCCAACGATCAATGTTCACGGTTATATGAATAGGGAAGTGGTCAGTTACATTTTCTGGTATAACACCGGAATCAAGTTTTTCAAGCTCTAGGTTAGAGATGATATGATCTATAGTGGATGAGGACGTTTGCGTAACCCTTGTGGGGCTTGAAATGTGGTTATGAAAGGCATAACAAAAGGAGTAATTGCTGATACTTGGTGTTGTGGTTGCCATTAATGTTTATATTGAAGTCACCACAGATAATTACTTTGCTATGTGTATTCGTAAGATATTGTAATATGTACTCCAGTATTTCCAAAAATACCGGTATTCTGGAATTAGGTTTTGAATTAGGAATTAGGAATTTTGAAGTTCCACAAACATCATGTCAATTTCACCGGAACTTGTTCTTGTTAGCGTTTCTATCTTCTTATATTCTACCGTAGACGAAATGTACAACGCCACTCCCCCACCTCTGAGACCAGATTCCCTTGAACAGGAAACAAGTTTGTAGTTTGTCAGGTTTAGAAATTCATCCTTTCTTAGCCAAGTCTCTGACAAAGCAATAACGCTGTATTGAGCATTTGTTTTCAATAATAACGCGAGTAATGTATCGAAAATTTTGTTGATACTTCTAATATTACAGTCGAGTAGGTTCAATGCACATGTTTCTGGACTATTCTTTGCAGGTGTAAAGGCATTGGTCATGTTAGTACGAGTTGGGTAAAGCTACGAGTTGCTGCGACATGATGTATGGGGTCCTATAGAGGTATTTATTAAAGCGACGCTGAAGTGAATTTGTCAAGCCCCTGTTTTTCGTTGCACTGCGTAGACTGGCTCAAATAAAGGAGGAGGAGGAAGAGGAATGCCTTTAATGAATGAAGAGAAGTCAGCCTGGCAGCGAGCTTGGCTTGCTACTCCACATGAACATGAGATGTGCGAAAGTGAAGGGTAACGAAGACACAAAAACTCATACAGACACTACAAAAGCAAATAAGCACACAAACTGACAAATGCAGGATCACGCACACGGCGCACAAACAGAAGTGAAGTTAAGGCACACATTCACAGAGTTTCGTTCAGGCCGGAGTCACGGAGAAATGACACCAAAGCCCGTGTGTTCCCGCTCAGTTGAGTGCCAAGGACCAATGGCGTCACAAAGCTTCAATGGTGCATCAGCGCAGTCCCAAAGTTGTCTTCCAGGTTAGCCGCGGGTGTCATAACGGGGACACACACACAGTACATTTTCTATGTCCTCACGGGCACTGCATACTTGGCAGTGAGGGGAGGCAACTCGGCGCGTCTTGTGCAAGTAGTGGCTGGTAAAAGCGACGTTGAGGCGAATGCGGTGAACGACTGCTTCGTCGCGCTTTCCCAGGCCACACGGCATTCGAAAAGTGCAGGCGGGATCAATTTTGCATAATGGCTGATAATTTTTTGTCCCGTCCGTCCATATGGAGAGTTGTGACTGCCGCGCCACGAAGTACGCAAGTCTCGCGGCGTCACGTCTATAGAAAGGAATCGGGATGATGACACTAGATTGGGCGTGGGCCGCGCAAGCTGTTTTGTCGGCCACCACATTCCCATTCACCCCACAATGTCCAGGTAGCCACTGTAACGCTACCTCGTCAAGCATGCTGGCAGCCTGTGTATGGAGGGTGTGTATTTCGTGGGCCAGTTGCTCGCGCGGGAATGATGGTAGTTCCTGTAACGCCGCCCGTGAATCTGTGAAAATCACCGACACAGAAGCTTCTTGCCCAGGAATGTACTGCAAAGCGGAGCCCAAGGCAGCAAGTTCTGAGGTAGTCGACGTTGTTTTGTGGCTTAACCTGGCCGCAATTGTGGTGCGCGTTGATGGAACCCAGATTCCGACAGCAGATGATGTGGCCGTCACAGATCAATCAGTGTAGATATGCTTGTGGTTAGGGTAGCAATTCCACATGTGCTCTAGAGTGAAGTACTTTAGGGCTGGAATTGGCAACCTTGATTTACTGCTGATGCCCGGTATTGTGGTGACGATTCGCCAGGGGGAGTACAACCAGGGCGGGAGATGAAGTGGCGCAGGGCACTTCTGACACAAGGGTGGTAGAGTGTCTTGTACCTCTAAAGCAGAGCTAGAACTCAGCGGATGTCCATGGGCCCTAGTCGCCAGCCGCAGACGTAGGCGAAGCTGCTCCTCTTTCATCAGTACACTGGGTAAGAAGCGCCTAGACTCTCGTATGTTCCCCAGCGTAGAGGTTGTCTTCGGAAGACCCAGACAAAACCGCAGAGCTAGGGCTTGCATACTTTCTAACAGCCTTGTATTGGTCTTGGAAAGAGGGCCGAGTACTGGGAGGCTGTATCGGAGCAGTCCTTCACAGAGTGTTGTGTAGAGACGTAGGAGGGGCCCAGCAGAACAACCTCCTGAGCCGCTGGTCAGCATGCGTAGCACCTGAGCAAAGGAGCCCAGTTTCTTCTTCAGGAGACGAACGTGGGGGGACCACGTCATCGACCTGTCAAGTGTTACGCCCAGGAATCGGTGTGAGTCCACAAAGGGTATGGGGACCCCTGCCGCTGAAAGATGATAGCGGGAGACATCACGCCTGGTGAAGGCTATTGCCGCACATTTCCTAGCCGAGATTTCGAGGCCACGTCTTGTCAAAAAGTCCGCTATAGAATTGAGGGCTTTTTGAAGGCGAGCTTGTAAAACTCGCCTGTTGCGGCCAGACCTCCAGATACAGATATCGTCAGCATAGAGCGATATTTCGACAGTGTGTGGTACGCACTTCTCAATTCCAATGAGGCTGATATTAAATAGGGTTGGGCTTAAAATGTCGCCCTATGGCACACCTCGCGTGACATTGTGAGGGGCTGTTTCGCCGTCTTTCGTGGACATAAAGACGGATCTGTCATACAGATAATCGGATATCCACGCATACATGCGACCTCCGATGCCTACCCACTCCAATGCAGATCTTATTGCCGTTGGTGACACACAGTCAAAGGCTGCTTTAATGTCAATGAACACTGCTAGAGTGATGCGACGCTGGGCTTTCGCACTCTTTACGTCATTGACAAGGGCAAGCACGTTGTCGATGCTGCTGCGGGACTGTCTGAATCCAGTCATACAAACTGTTCATGTTTATCAGGGCGATAAAGCGGTATTTATTTTATAAAGACTGAAAGCAGAAACACTACCATGCGTGGTATGCGGCGGACGCACCAACTAATAGCAGTGACGTCAATACAGGGTGCCATGTTATTGGACGATGTCCAAAATTAGAATTCAAACCAGTTTCAGTTTCGGTTCTGTGAAACAACATGCTTGGCATCCGACAAGAGGTTTATTCAGAATTTCGATTTTTTTTTGGGGGGGGGAGTGTCGAAAATCTATTGGGGGGCTGTTGGTGGCGGGGGGGGGGGGGGTGGGGGTGGTGTATGAATTTCTGTGCGGAGTGCTCGGAGTTGTGGAATCTTTTTTTGGGAGTGTCGAAATCTTTCTGGGGGGGGGGGGGTGTTGGGGGGGGGAGGGGCGTTAGAGGGGGGTGTATAAATACCCGCATCCGACGGATGGGTATTCTCGATATCTCAGTAATTGGCACACCGTGCTTCTGCCATGTTGTCGGCTGCAAAATGAGTCAGATAAGCCTACGAGCACGGCTGGGAATAGTAATAATCACTAGCCGAGGCATATGCAGTGGATGAACGCCCTGCGCGTCACCGCAGACGGTCAAATGCGATGCGCCTTTCCCCACCTTTCGAGCTTGCCTGGCTCGTGCCTGTATCGTAAGAGGCGTGTTCGCACCAGGCCAAGGGTCGGCCGATCGGTACTGTGTCTGCACGCAGTCGGTGCTTATGGCAACACCACGCCATCGAGAACACGCCAGCGCGTCAGTGTCAGTCTGCACGCGTTCTGCGGACTCGCTCGTGGTGCAACGAACTTTATAGCGCAAAAATGTAAATTCAGTCTAGAAGAAATTGCCCAAAAACAAACAAATCGACTTCAAAAAAAGATGCACTATCGGGGATTCAAACTTGTGACTTGCAAAACAATACACCTAGTGCTCCAGACCACTCGTCCATAGGCCTTTTTTTTTACTGCCTGCTTAGACATTTTTACAGAACATCACACATCAGCTCATAATGTTAAAATCCGTCAACCCTCCTTGGCTGACTCAGTGGCTTTAAAACTTTGTAAGACACACTAAACCGTCAAGCACAGGCAACCGCTCAGGGGGTTCATCCTCTGCCCAAAGCACTTCCCGTATATACGCTTCCGATGAAGTTTTCCCTGACAGGCGGGGCATTTATATCCGCATTCCTCACCGCCATTCTCGTCCTCCAAATACTATGAAGACTGATGACCACGATCGAATCGTACGGCACACCGCCGTCATTTTTCACTGTTAGGAACCGAATTCCGCGCGGTGTTATGGGTAAGTCCTTCTTTAAAGGGGTCCTGAAATACCTTCCGCCGATGCATGGATGTACATGTACCCAAATAAAGCAATGTATTTTCAATCTCCTCCCGCAAGAATTTTGTTAAAGCGATGAGTATTAGCTAAGAAATCGTAAATCAGAAACCGCGCATTATCGTCGCTCCGCGTTTCCTCCTCCTTTCGACTTACTCTCCGCTGTTGACGGCGCGCGAGCCTTGCCTCCCATGATGCTGCGCTCCGCAGCGGTGACGTACTTCCGCTATTGCGCTGCTCAGACTGTCGTCTGCTACGGGCAAGCTTTGTTGAGACCATGAATCCCGCACTCCGCTCAAGGCTGGAAAAGCGAACGAAAAATCTGGCCGCATGTATGCGGCGGCCTGGCCTTGCCCTTTCGGAGTGTACGTTGCTGGCGGCACATGACTTTCTATCGGCGGCGAACTCGCAGCCGCACGGGGATGGTCGTGCGCTCGTTCCCTTGATGCACCGCGCACTGTTTATCCAAAAAGCGCCGTATCAGATGTGGCCCCGCTGGTGCCGGATCTTATTTTGCGGCGGTGGTAATTCCTGCCGGCGGCATGTGAAAAAGTCATTAAACCGATACAGAACCCCTGCACAAAACGCTTCAATCATGTGACCAGTTCAGCTTGGGGCGACGCGTGGTGGAGAGCGGCAACGTTGGCAAAACATGCTCCGCCGTGGCTCTGAGCTTTCTAGCGCTGGAGCGAGCGCCATTTCTTTGACAATCTCAAACATTGGTTGCCATGGCAACAAGGCACAAACCGCTCCAGAAGTCAGTTACGGTTGCGTGATCCCGGTTCAGCTTGCGGCCCCACTTCGCGGCATGTGGGCACTGCAGGCGTACCACTCACTCCCATTGGGAAGTGCGAGATGCGTTTGGCATTACAGGAGGCGATGGTGTGTGTGTTGTGGACGCCTTTGCTTCGCGATGAAAGGCGACGTTGTGCTTCTGCGGGTGGATAGTGCTTCCCGTGGTCTGGATTATCTTTCTCGAACGACGTACGACTCAACCTCGCATGGGGTATGTGCAGTGTGCGTGGCTAAAAGCCATCGGCTTGTGCGCCAGAGTTAAGTGACTTGCTGTTCGTCCCCGCAAAGCGCGCGCTAGGTGAGTACCGAATTTACGACGGGCAGGAGGCAACCCATCCTCTGTCAATCGTGGTTCAGACTTTCAACGCATGTTGTGACGTTGTGTTCGTTAGAAACGCATCTATGGATTGCTTTGAAGTTGAATAAAATGTATGCGCCAAACCCGGGCATTCGGCTCAGGGCATTCTCTGCGATTGCACGAAAGAAGTGCCACGGGGCTTCAACGCTTTCTTTATGGAACGTACTCAGGTAACAGAATATCCATGTCGTGTTATGGCCGTGTTGCATTCAATACAAACGGTTAATCGTTTGTTTTACACTTGTTTCGTTTGTCGTAAAATTCCCAAGCACTCCGGCACTCCGCTGGCAGATCAGCCGGCGAGCCGACGCTGAGCAGACGACTCATCTCTTTGCCGGAAGTGCGTGAAAAAGCCGCCCAATAGCAGGATGTCTAGCTCATGACGAACATCTGGGAATCGATGACGTAGACATGTGAAGATGGCGGCGTCCAAAAACACGAAGGGAAGGGTGAGAAAAAAACGACAAACTTTGCAACAAAAGTGTGAGCTTTCCGCTGCGCGTAAAAGAGTAATACTTGGCACAAGTGACGTTGGCGACCCAATCTAACGGTGGCGCTAGTTCGTTTAGTGTGCTCAAAATGCCTTTCAGGGCCCCTTTAACGAACGTTGGAGGACGTCCCAGTGGAACACTGGGTCCCAGCAGTCAATAAACACATGATTAATAGTTTCCGGCTTTTTGTACAGACTGCAGTTTGTTGACCGGCACGAAAATGCCTATTTCTGCCAACCACATATTTACCAAAAGGGTTTTGCTGTGTAGTTCGAAAAAAAGGACATCATTGCAGGTTTCCCTGGCATACTTTTTACCCTTCTTAATTAAAACTTCAGTCCCAGTGCCTGTGCCGTATAAAACCGGTAAATAAACTTCCCCCAAGTCCTTGTACAGGCGCTTCGTGGAAACACTGCACAGGTAGTCGAAAGAAAATCATACTTTCAGAAATTCAACCGACAAATCCACTTCTGGCAAATATACTTTAGCCCCCCCCCCCCCCCTCTCACTGCAAACAATATCGCTTGAGGACGCAACAGTCAGGTAGAACGCTTTTAAATCGCACTTGAATTACCGTGCGCAAGAAGGCGTCTTTTCGATCCCGCACAAAACAGAGTTTTGTGACAAAGACCAACGACCAAAAACAAAGACCAAGTCATTCCTTTTGGACTGGCGGAAAAATACTAGAGTGACTGGTCATTTCCCAAACCAAATAAAGACAGCAAATACTCTATGGATTTTGCGGATGCTCGCACGTGGCATACGCAACAGTTGCAGCACGTAGTACACTTTGGCTAACAAAAGAAAGGTTGCAAATAGTGGCGCTGGAAAACAGAAAAATTGCGCCCTCGCCAGTTCCTTGTTTTGTCCCTCAACTTTTCGGTCTCGGTCTCGATATTCCAGTAGTCCCCGTTATACCTATAATGATGCAGCGGCACCCCCAGATATTTTTTTGGTAAAGTGGTCCATTTGATGTGTTCAAAACAGGAGGCGTGAGCACCAGTTCCCGTATCAAAATCCCGAAGATTTGTCACAGTTAATTGCAGCCTCACATTTTTCACAAAAGGACTTCACAACCTTACCTGCTTCGCTTATGCTGTTTTGATCGTCAGAAAGAACAGCTATATCACCTGCGTATGCGAGCAGTTTTACCTCAGTGTTCCATGATTCTAACCCCCGTATTCCTTCATGCTGGACTATTTTTAAACAGAAAGTCCCGTGATACATCACAAAAAGAAGTGGCGATAACGGACACCCTTGACTGACATTTATACTTTCCAACCAACATTTATACTTTCACTTAAACTTTTGTTAACAATTATGCTGGCCTTCTATCCGGCATGCGCCATCTTTATACCGCCCGAGATAACAGACCCAACATTCGTGTATTTTAAGATCCTGTAAAGTATGTGATGGGGCACCCAGTCAAAAGCCTTCTCCAGATCGAGTTGTACCATCGCCACACGATCCGAGAAGGCATCACAGCACTCCAACACACTTCTGGCAACACGCAAATTGGTACTTATCGTGCGGTGCTTAATACCGCAAGTTTGACGCGTTCCTACCAAAAATTGAATTACGTTTTGCAACCGTCTAGCTAGGACTTTCATATAAATTTTGTAGCCGACGTTGGCTAGAATAATTGACCTATACGCCTTTACGGAGAGTAGCTTTACTGCGTCGTCACACTTCAGTATCAAGACGATATAAGTCGCATTGAAAGACTAATGGGAGAACATGTATTTTGTACGCCTCCACCAATACTTCATATAAAGAGACAGCTGCCTCCGTTTTAAAAGCCCTGTAAAATTCCCCGCCTAACCCGTCTGGCCTGGGTGAGCGGGAACCTTTTGAGTGCGGAAGGGTTGTGATCTTGCTTGGGGATTTCAACTGTGTGTGTCTGATAGAGGACAGAGCAGCCCACGAGCGTGTTAGAGATAAGAGCGCCGACTGCTTAATGGATATAACTTCAAAATATTGTTTGGATGACGTAGCTTTTTGTACGACTAGAGATCCAATCTGCTTTACACATTTCCAAGGTAGCAGCCACGCGAGGCTGGGTAGAGTGTGCATATAAAGTGAACTGGTACACTGTGTGACAATTATAAAGTCGAGTCCTTGTCTTACAGCGATCACTGTCTTGTGGCTTTCTGTCTGGGAAACAAACATAAAACTCGGAAATTTAATTGGAAGTTGTGGAAATTAAATAGTCGGGCACCAAAAGATGAAGTTTTTACGGCTAGAATCAGTGAACTGTTTACACACACACAATGTAAACAGTTCACAGTGATTCACAGACGAGCTGGGTGGTCAAGTGGGATCTTTTTAAAGAAGAAGCTTAAATAGGAGCAGTCGAAAGAAGCACACTTATCAATACACAGAAAAGAGAGAAGTACACAGAACTTCGCCAACACTTAAGGACTCTTTTATTAGAAAACATCGCAAACGTCGGTAAGTTTAAGCAAGAAACAAGAGACACAAAAAATAATCTATAGAAGAATTGATACTGAGAGCTACGGGGAGCTATCGTAGAGAGCATGGGTAGATAAGATGGGGTTCGGAGAAAGGCCTACATAGCGTACGTTGTCTGACGAAAAACGTTACGCGCACAAAACAGAAATCAAGGAAATACAGTACGAAAACGCTGTTAGGGCCAACAAAGAAACGATTGAGCGAGCGTTCGTTGAGTATTATACTAAACTGTTAGACAGGAATATTCCAATGAACGATGGATTTGGTGATGAATTTTTATCGCTGCCCAAGTTAGAACCAGAACTTTCTGAAACACTCGGCCATATGCCTACGATGCCAGGGGAAGAAAGATAAAGTATATGGTATATAGCCAGTTTACATGTTTCGTTAGGTTTAGCATTTGAAGCAGGTTAGATGACTATTTCTTGTATAGCGCTCGTGCAGTAAGCGTCCCCCAAATTCTCACAAATATCTAAGCTCTAGCGACAGCATTTCTGCGGCGGAAAAGTGTCCCCAGATTTGTGGTCGTGCCGCTGACCGCTGTGCTAGTTCACCCATGGCAAGAAGGGCTTCCCGCACCTTGGTTTTCCGCTGTACGATAGAAGTTTCGGTTGATTTTAATTCCTTAGTACCTATATTAATTTCGCTGACGCTCCTCCCGCCTGCAAATGGCTGTAGATGTTGCTACTAGCGTACAAGTCAGCGAAGCGCCGCATGTGCACTTGTGTGGAGCGACTTAGAGCTTGATACAGCGTACAAGCAAACGAACTGAACGCACATCCTTCCTGGCAAAACGTGCCGTGGCTTAGTTTCAACTGAGCGAACCAATTGCGACGACCCGCCGGCCACCGGCGGAGTAAACGCTGGCCCGACTGATTCTCTCGGAGGGTCGGCGAGCCGTGCAGTAGCGCAGCCAAGCCAAGCCATCTTGTTTTGACGTCATACGAAACGTCATAGAAAATCGTCATAGAATAGGAGGATGTAGAGAGGAGGACAGCATTTTCGAATTGATTTTTCTACTGAATAAAGTCGCGTAGACGCAGCGAGAGGGGTCGAGGAGGAGGAGGATAAACTTTATTGGGAGCATCGTAATGTGGTGTGAGGCCCTCATTCCAGGACTCCATTGGAGACCCCTGCCGCTACGGCCCTTTCCACCAGCCTAAGCTGGGAATCGAGACCGGAGCTGGACAGCTCCTTCTCCCACTGCTCACGGGAAGGGTTTGCCGAACACGGGAAGGGTTTGCCGAATTTTGGGGTTTGCCGAACACTCCCATACCATATGGTACAGGGTGCCCGGGGAAGCGCAAAATTTGCACAGCTGGAAGTACTGAGCGGGATGGAGCAAGTGAAGTTTTGACGGATGAGGAAACGTATTTGCTTGGAGGAGCCGGAGGCAGTGCTCCTGCTCTTTGGTTAGAGATTCATGACCGGGGGGATAGATCATTCTTTGGCACTTATAGTACCCCGTTATGTCTTGATACGTAACCAAAGGACACGCAGTCTCTAACCTACACCCTCGTGTCGCCTGGCGGGATAGATCTCGGGCGATGTCATGGGCGGTCGTGTTGCCCTTGAGGGTTGAGTGGGCTGGCGTCCAAACAATCTTCACTTTTCTTTCGGGTGGCTTTTGCAGCAGGATGTTCAGAGCCGTCTTGGAAATTCTACCACGAAGGAAGTTTCGGCAAGCCTGTTGCGAGTCCGTAATAACGGTATCCGCATTTGTCTGGGAGATGGCCAGAGCAATGGCCGCTTCCTCTGCCTGGGTAGTGGTTGTGAAGGGCAAGGTGATGCTGGTGAGGTGGTTCTCTGTTGAAGTAACCATGGCGGTCATGGCTCCCCTTCTGGCGTAGTCGGCGGCGTCGGTGTAAACCGTGCGGTCTCGGTCCCTGTGTCGTTTGTCGAGAGTGCGCGCTCTTGATTCTCTTCTCCGTGCGTGGTGAGTAGGGTCCATCTTACGCGGTATAGGTGCAACGTCAATGTTTATTCTTATTTTTGGAGGTACGTCGCGTACTTGCTGGAATCTTTCTTCGCGGGACGCCATTCCCAGTCTGGTGAGGAAACTCCTCCCGCAGGGCGTCGTGCTTAGTCGCAGACGCTGGCTGGCGAGGTGGGCCTCGACTAGTTCGGCGGCCGTGTTATGTAGGCCCAATTTCAGAAGCCTGTCGGTCGAGGTACTAATAGGGAGCCTCAGAGCATGCTTATAGGCTTTCCGGATCATGGTGTCAATCTTGGCGAAGTCCCCCTTGCTTAATATAGCATAGGGAATGGTGTAGGTAATGCGTGAGATGACGAAGGCCTCTACCAGACGAAGGGTGTCCGCCTCCTTCATTCCCCTCGCTTTGGTGGTTATTCTTCGGAGCATGTGGGTAATTTGTCCCGTTGTGTGACTGAGCCGGTTAAGAAGACTGGTGTTTGAACAGTCCTCTTGAAAAGTCATACCGAGGACTTTGATGTGAGGTGACGGTAGGATGGTATGGCCTTCCAGAGTGATCTGGATGCCGGGATCTTGGACTTTTTTTCTTCTTCTCTTTCCGACCATAAGAAGTTCGGACTTGTGTGGTGAGCAGAAAAGCCCGCACCTCCTTGCGTAGTCACTCACAGCATCAGCGGCCAGCTGGAGACGGTCCTGCATCTCGCCTACCGAACCCTTGCCTGTCCACACTGTAATATCATCGGCATATAAGCCGGGGTGCAGATCCGGGATGGCGCCCAGGATGGTAGGTAGGCCTATAAGGGCTATGTTAAAAAGTAGGGGAGATAAAACCGCTCCTTGTGGTGTGCCTCTGCCACCCACGTCAATGGGACCGGAGGACAAGCCACCAAGCCTGAGGATGGCTTTTCTATTTGATAAAAAATCTCGGAGTCCAGGTTGGTCAGAATCGCTTGGTGAGTGACGTTATCGAAAGCCCCTTTCAGGTCCAAGGCCAGGATGGCTTTCGGAGTGTGGCGGTTGGCTTGGCCCATTACATCTTCTTTTATCTGCAGGAGAATGTCCTGGGTTGAAAGGTGACGGCAGAAACCAAACATGGTTGATGGCATCTTGTTTGTTTCTTCCAGGTAGGATTGAAGTATTTGTAAATAAATAAATAAATAAATAAATAAAGTCTTTCGAGGATGATATGCTCGAGTAGCTTCCCCACACAAGAGGTGAGGGAGATCGGGCGGAGGTTTTCGATGTCTGGTTTTTTCCCCGTTTTCGGAATTAAGCGGAACTCGGCCGTCTTCCACTCCGCGGGGAGCGTACCGTCCCTCCAACAAGTATTCAGAAATGCGGTTAGCGCAATCACCGAGGACGTATCAAGATTCGCCAATGCCTTGTTTGTTATTTGATCTGGTCCGGGAGTGGTGTTCCTGCGAATTTTTGCAAGTGCTGCCTTGACCTCGAAGATTTGAACGTCGTTGTCCAAATTGGGGTTGGGCTGTCCTGTGTAGTTCGGGAAGGGTGGAGTGGAAGATTTTGGTATATATCTTGTTTGAAGTTCTTGAAGGAGGTCGTCCTGCGTACCGGGGAACGAGTGTATAACAGTGGCCATTACTCTGGCGGACTCACCCTTGCTTTTTGTCGGGTCTATAAGGTACTTCAACAACCTCCATGTCTTGGAGGTACTGAGGGTCCCCCTTAACTCTTCACAGAGTGAGAGCCAATTTTCTCGACTGAGCTGCACTCCGTACCGGGCCGCTTCTTCAGTAAGCAAGGCAATACGTCTCTTTAATTTCCGGTTATGTCGCTGTCGCTTCCAACGACGAATGAGACTCCTCCGGGCCTCCCACATGTGGAGTAGCCTGGGGTCGACGTGCGGTATTTGCGTTGTGAGGTGAACCTTTGTAGGTGGCCGATGAGGCGGTGCGGCCGAGCCCACATTTATTGCGCTTGCGTTGGCTGTGCCATGGACAGGACGCGTAGAACGAGGGTGCCGTTCCCGAGGTGTGCCGGGTGCCGAGTGTGTTCCGTGCCAGCTGGCCAATCTGCTGATGATGATGGTGGTGCTTAAGAAGATGATGATGGTGGTGCTACAGGGCTCCCCCCATAGCGTGAAGCGCGGTAAAGTGACGAATGTAAATGACAATGCACGAAAATGCACTACGCACTATGTACAGGTATGTACAATTTGTAACTTGTCAGGAAGAGTCCGTGGGCAGTCAGTGGTCAAGGGGTAGGGGTTGAATAATGGCACGGTCCTGGTCGTCGGCGAGGTAGTGTCCGGGATGCGGGGAAACCTCTGGTGGACGAGGCTGGGAGTGCGGCAGCGGACGCGTGGGTGGAAGTGGTGCAACTGGATCTTCCATAGACGGTGTGATTAGAAACCACAACTTCCACGGGAGGCACAGGAGCGGCCGATATGCAGTGTAAGAGGAGTTGAAATACCTGCGCGGGTGGGATTTAGAGTGGGGATGGTGGCTGCATCGCTGTCTTTGCAACTTGCGCACACGAAACGGGAGGCGGCATCGCGGAGCCTTCCGATGATGAGCTGTGGTTGCTCTGCCGTGAAGTCTCATTCCCGTCTTGCGCGCTAGTTTTGTGCGCCTTGCTCGTAGTCGCACAGTTGAGCTGATGTTATAGTGTCGACTGAAAGTTCTCTTGCAGCAGGGAATCGGTCGAGGTCTGATGGCCAGTTTGTGAGGCGTCTCGCGATGGCACGGAGACACGTAATGCTGCTTTTTGCCACGTTTGTTGGGAGGCTTGTCCCGCAATCCTTGTTCCAGTCTTGTCATCATAGGCAGGACGTCAGGATTGTCGGGGGCAGTCTGATCAGCTTCAACGGTAAGTGGGACTTCCGTGAATCTCGGGCTGTCGTCGGCTGCTGGAGGCTGCCGTACATCCTGAGGCGAGGAAGACGGCTGTCGTACAACGGGAGTGGAGTGGTCTCGGAGATCACTCGTACACCTGCCCTGTGGAGGCGGTGCGGCCGTGCCCACGTTTATTTCGGTTGCGCTGCCTGCGCCATGGTCGGAACGAAGCGAGTAGAAACGAGGGGGCCGTTCCAGCGATGTGCCGGGTGCTGAGTGTGTTTCGCTGTCTGGGCAACGTGCGCACGCGCCCTCCGCTGCTCCGTCTCGCACGGCTCGTGCGCACGTTGCCCAGACAGCGGAACACACTCAGCACTCGGCACATCTCTGGAACGGCCCCCTCGTTTCTACTCGCTTCGTTCCGACCATGGCGCAGCCAGCGCAATCGAAATAAACGTGGGCTCGGCCGCACCACCTCATCGGCCGCCTACACCTTCTTCGTCGTGGCTTTAATGTCCGCCCTGACTTCGCTGGCCCATTCCTCTATACTTTCAATTTCTTTCGGAGACTGAGTCTCTCGACGCTCTCGAAATTTGCTCCAGTCTGTGAGTTTCGCTTCCCCGACATAAGCACTGTAATTGTCCGCAAGGATTACGGTGGAGATTATGTCGTGGTCACTGCCCAGGTTCTCTCCAGTGTTACACCATCGAACTTGGTTAATGTTTCGAATGAGAGTGAGGTCGGGGTACGTATCTCTGGTCACGCTGTTGCCCGTTCTCGTAGGTACCGACGGGTCAGTCACTAGCGTGAGATCCGCCTCCTCGATGGCGAGATTGAGTTCTGTGCCCCTGCCATTTGTGTAGCCATAACCCCACAGGGGGTGTGCGGCATTAAAGTCCCCGACCACAATGACCGGGTTACCTGCCGATTTGGTGACCGCCTGTTTAATAATAGAATGGATTTCAGACGTCTTGTGCTTTGGTCTGCAGTACATGTTTAGTATGAAAAGACTGTTGGCCTTCCCCGCGTTTCTCGGTATCAGTTCTGACAAGATTCCTACTTGCTCTTGCTGAATTAAGGAGTGTTGAATCTCAGTTATGCTTTTCCGTATGAGGGTGCTTGAATTATGTCTTTCGGTATCCTCGTGTGTAACATAGCCCGGTAGCTTTGCTGGCACGTTTGTCTCTCGAAGTGCAATGACATCAGGCATTCCGCAGCCGGACCCCATGTACTGCATTAGAGAAGCGATTTTGGGTTTTATGCTCCTGCAGTTCCACTG
Source organism: Haemaphysalis longicornis (assembly GCF_048455015.1). Lineage (NCBI taxonomy): Eukaryota > Metazoa > Arthropoda > Arachnida > Ixodida > Ixodidae > Haemaphysalis > Haemaphysalis longicornis. The sequence goes on from NW_027526203.1 coordinate 480,776,099, forward strand.
CCATATTATTAGCTCCTCCCTCTTCTTGCGTTCATTTGCCATGGTTGGCGAAGTCGGAGTTTTCCTGAGTTTCTTGCAGTGATGGTCGCGCGTACGGTTTATCTCAACGCGAATGTCTGGTCAAAGACTGCACACCTGGGCTTTCCAAGGCTTCTACACGACTGGTTATAGCGGCGTTTGACTGTTGAAGCTGGGCTGCGGTAGCCGCTAGGGCGGCCACCTGTTGTGTCAGTGCTCTTATCTGCGCCGAAACCTCCGCTGTGAGGTTAGCTACTTGTTCTTTTATCATTTCACCAACCATTTTGTGATTGCCTCTGAGGATTGCTTAATTTCTTCTCTCATGTCTGATTTTAGCTGCTGAATTTCTGCTGAGTTTTGAACGTGTCCTTTGTTTTCGTCCACATTGCGGCGTTTCTCAGGCGCACCCAAGTGGTTTTGAGTTTCTGCAGACTGGGTTAGTGAAGTCTTTAAGGACACAAATTCTTTTTTTAAGTTCTGAAGTTCGGCTTCCAGCTTAGAGCACTCAGCTTTAATTCTATCATTTTCAGCTTTTATCTGGTTACATTTCGTACACGCGGAGTTGGGGGCGTGAGCAGTGAGAGAAATAACTTCAGCCCAGCTCACCTTTTCATTCTCTGGTTGTGGATGGGAGCTGCTCTTCCTTCTCCCAGATCTGGATCTGGATGTAGACTGGGAGGCTGAGTGGGACCTCCTCGATGTGGTAGTTGTCGGGATAGGAGCTGTCGACCTTGAGCTGCTGGACCGTCGCCGAAACGTACTTCGTGAAGATCTCGACTGGGCCGCCGGAGCTTTCCGCTCGATTCCACGCTCCCGAACCAGAGCCTTACGCCGCAAGATGTAGGGCTCGCAGAATCGATTGGGACATCCCTTGCTGGCCGTCAGATGGTTTCCCTTACACAGGGCACAGTCGGGCTGGCAGTCGTGTCCCAACTCAGGATTCCTCAGTCCACAGAGCTCGCAGGTTCGCACGTTCGGGTTTGGGCATACATCAGAGCGGTGACCCGTGGTGTTGCAGCTGCTGCAGTACGGCACAGTTTTCTTATAGAGGTAACACCTGACTTCAACTCCTTTGTAATACACGTAGAACGGCACTTTATGCCAAGGAATGTGATCACAACCGTTCCTGTAGTGCCGAGGCGTCGACACGAGAGAAACTCATACCCCGGCAAGTACAGGTCGTCTAGAATTTGCTCCATAGTATAGTGGTTTGGAACGTCATGGATGATACCCTTTGCCGACTCGGAGGCAGCGAGCCCGTAGAGATTAATAGGGTAGATTCGGCCACCAATGTTCAATTGTCGGATTTGATTGAGAGTCCTGGCAGCTTGCTGATGAGGCGTGCTCAGAGTCAAGATATTCTGGGTCTCATCCACACGAATGCGCAAGTCGGCTTCGCGCCACGTACGTTTTGCTTCTTGCAGAAGCGCTTCGGAGAGCTGGGCAGGGCTAAGCTTAGCGAGGGCTAGGCCTTCTTTCGGCCTGATGACAAGCTTTTAGTCGTCTTTCGGCAGCGGCGGGGGCTTAGGCTTCGCGTTATGAATGCTCGGTCGAAGTATCGGCCGCGCAGGGGTAAGGTTCTGGTTCTTAGTGTCGCTCACCTTGGCTTTCCGTCTTTGGGCCCTACTTACATTCAATATCCAGCCTTCGTCTGGATTGCTTTCGATCGGCTCATCTTCATTTGAACCGCATTGCATGTTGTCTTCATCTTGGGTATCGTCGTGCTGCTTGCTGAGAGGTTCAGTCGAGGCCATGGCCGAGCTCGCCATCGCCGCTGAGTGCGTACTTGTACTAGGCCAAACGTTAGGCCCAGCGCGGCGCCGCCGCCTCAGGGAGAAAACCGGCCATGAAAAACGAAGTGGTGCGCTAACGGGCAAACCTTTGGTATGCGCAGGGTCCTGATGACTTCACGCACAACGTCCTTATGCTTTCGCAAGGAAGTATTGAAGTAGCGCACTTCTGGAAGGTCGGTTTTAGCAGAGCATCGCAGACTTTGCTGTTCAAGCCGACGTCTTCTTCTTCCCGAGAGGGGTCGAAACATGGCCTAGAGACTCCAGACTACCATTTGCGCTAGTAATTCCGCAATGCTTACAAATCACTTCAGTGTCTCTCTAAAAGGCTTTAGACTTTCAGATATTTGATACCCAAGGCCTTACATTGCCACAAAAGATCAAAGCCCCTTTCTTAAGAAAAAGATGGCTAAAACGCGAAGCTGTCTCCCATGCAACCTGAGTCAGAGTCACAGTCCAAAATCGAAATAGCTTCGCCCGTGTCGAAATGGCGCAGTCAGATAGACGTCAGGCTTCATAATGCGAGGGACCAAGGTTCGGTTCCTCCTAACGTAAAACATTTTTTTCTTTCCCTTGTTCTACGAACCCTACGCCACCCCAATATCTCTTCACATCACCGGACATCGCTCGCCTTGAAAGCCTCATCTGTGACATCGCCCAAGCCTTCTCTGAACGCATAGCTCCCTTGAAAGCCACTCTGACGTCACCGCCTTTCCTGATGCGAAACACAGCATCCCGCGGAAGCGCCATCAACCAGCTCTCCACAAGTGAACGAATCCATGGCAATGATGAGCACTTCTCCCCAGAACACCCGCTGGAGTGAGTGTCACGCTCCCTCGCACCTTCCTCTCTGGCAATGAAACTGCAGATCATATCGCAACAAGCAGCACAAACTCCATAAATACGTGATGCCAATCCTCCCACCATCATTGCGCTACAGGAAACGCACACAGAAAACCCCCGCCCGCAAAGATATACCACATTTGTATCCGGCTCTGCTAATCGAACGGCCACATTAGTGCAATCGCACCAACCTACCCAAATTCGCACCCTCCCCAATGGGGTAGACTACGTGTTTGTGGAACTCCTGCCGTGCACTCGCCAACTTAACAGCACCTTTGTTCTTAAAGGAGTACTGACACGAAATTCCAAAGCTTGGACAACTATGAGAAATGCTTCTTTCGTATATGAAGATATCTCCCAGCAAGTTTCAACAGTAACCGTTCAATATAACGTATTTGAAGTCCATTTTAATCTTTGCGCCCACGAGAAAGCTCAGAACCGGTACCCTTTCGCAATCGGCATCAGCATGACGCCCTCTGCTCCTCCTGGCCCCAAACTGCCAACGGGAGGGCTCCCGTGGCGTAGCCAACGCGCCGGTTGGCGCGCGCTGTTCCGCCGTGTGTATCACGTTGCGGTGTTCGAACTGACATCATGTTGCCCGGCGCGTGGAGTTGGTGGAGACCACGACCCGTCTGGGCGCGCGTCCACACTGGTAGTGGAGCGAAGAGAACGGTGACGTAACGAGTGCCCTCCTGTCATGGCGGCCGCCTCGGTGTTCGTTTAGTTGAAACCGAAACTGACACAGATAAACTAGGTTCTAAATATTTATTTACTTTTCTATCAACCGTCTAGTGTGCCATTTTATGATTAGTGGGCTGGTGGGCACCCATACCATCGAAAAAAAAAACACGAAATTTTAGTGTCAGTACTCCTTTAACATCTACAGCCCGCCCTCTCAACTGCTCCCCACGTTACTCCCACTCTTTCGTAAAGCGCGGCAACGCACCAAAGACCATGAGGTGGTAATTGTACGTGGTTTTAATTCCCACTATACCACCCGGGGTTACCCCAAACACAATGAAAAGGACACACAAGTTTACGAAGGCGTGCGGCAAAACAACCTTCACCTATGCAATGCTCCTTGCACAGGCACCCCTTTTGGCAACAGCGTATCTCGTAATTGTTTCTAGGACTTGCCTATGGCATATAACATAACAGACCCAATCTAAACGTACCTCCCAAACACACTAGGCAGTGATGACCACATCATCAGCCCGCAGCTGCCTCCTACGAAAGCTCCGAAACCTCGTCTCGGCCCTGCACGGCTAACGGATTGGGGAAAATTTTGTCACGATACCCTTGCCTAATCTGTTCAAGGCATCGAAGAATGGTCAGCTGCCATCCTGGACACAGCACGGAAATACACAAAAGAAATGCCACACCACTCCTGACACCCCGGTGGTAGATGCCCACCTCTATCATCTTCGCGCTGCCCGCCACGGTCTAATCAAGCGATGGAAAACTCGAAAGAGAAATCGACGACTGCGTATTCGGATCGCAAAGTTGACCAAGGAGGCTGCTGATTATGTCCAGCATCTTAGGCAACAAAATCGGGTTAAATTTTGCAAGAATCTCCAAGGAGTGCTAGGCACATGACGAACCTGGTGTTTCCTCAGATCGCTAATGAGCAACAACAAAACCAAAGCAGCAGTGACCCACCAACTCCGCTGCCTCATACAAAATCTATACTCGGGCACGGAACAAGAACTTCTCGAGGAGCTAAATAAACCATGGGCCCGACCAGACGGGGACTCGTCCCCGCCTCATACCCCAACGCTGACCTTTATGCGTCCTTCACCCTTCCAGAAATTGAGGCAGTCGTGCGATACCTCACCCGCAATACCACACCGCATCCAGAACAAATACGTGCGTAATATTGATACAGCCGCCCATGAATCTTTATTGGAGTTCATTAACAAACAATGGAATGCCGGTACTTACGGCAACTTTGGCGGCACGGCGATATTACTCTTATCCTATAGCCAAAGAAACCACTGACTCCAGGAAAGCTTCGCCCAATCTCACTGACATCGTGTGCTGAGAAATTGTGGGAACATTTATTACATAACCGATTGGCAGCATACATCGAGGATAATGATCTGTTCCCAATGACCATGTTTGCATTTCGACCCCATCTGTCCACGCCGGATATTTTAAGCCAACTCAAGTCTGACATTATTGATCACCTCACGCCATCCCACAAGCGCTGCATACTATGGACATCAAAGGCACTTTCGGCAACGTTTCACACTCGGCAATACTTGCAGGACTCACATCTCTCGGATGCGGAGACCGCATGTATGACTACGTCTAGGCCTTCTTAACGGACCGTACTGCGACAGTTGGTCTTGGTTACGATTCAAACGAAAGGTACCCCGCAAAGCTCGGTCATCTCACCCCTTTGGAGTTCACAGCACGTGGGAAGAGGTGCAAGAAGCCCATCACTCAGCTCAACAAAGCGCCTGCAATTTACTCCCACCGGTCGACAAGTCTTTACAGCCTTTGGACATCACCAGATACCCCGGAGGGAACAAAAGAAAGAACGCATTCCTCTAGCCCGGCGAGATGGCATCCGGGTGGCACCAATCCCTCACAATATGCACGCCAACTACCACCTTGGCCGCCTGGCAGCTCGTGCTCGAACCTTGACTGCGCGATACGGCAACGACGCCACCGCGCTATACACAGATGCTACACCCTACACTGGGCGCGCTGACCACGTAGCCTGTGTAGTTAGGCATATTGGCCCAATTCATCAACGCCGCCACTACTATCACAACCTCAATCAATGCCGCTGAAAAAATAGCTATTGCCCTGGCCGCCACTTCCCGCCATGAACCAGTCACTATTCTCACCGACTCGCAGACAGCCTGCCGAAACTACCAGATTGGTCGCATCTCCTTATAAGCCCTACTCATCCTCAAAAACTGCTCGACGACCCCTGATATCTGCATCGTCTGGGCTCCTGTACACGCCGCCATACCCGACAATGAAGCGGCTCACGCGGCGGCTCGCGATTTGATACACCGAGCCCTAGCCGGCGGTGGCCAATTTCTACCCCCCCCCCCCCCCCCCCCAAGATCAATCCCACACACTGAGTAGATACGCAGAAATTCTCGCCCACTATAGGCAACTTCTCCGCAGCCTCCCACCACCGCACTGGCGCCTCTTGCGAAACGAAGCTACGACTGGGCGGCAGCTCCAAACGAATACCTACCCCAATCCCACCGGCCTCCACCTCGTCTTCCCCACCCAACAACCTTCCCTCTGTGCTCACTGTCGCACCCTGTACCACATAGTATGGGCGTGCCAACGCACTCTAGACGTTCCCCCACTTCACAACCCCACCTTCAAATAGTGGAAGGCTTCCCTGGCCAGCCCAGACCCGGATACCCAGCTCAACCTGGTGACTAGCCAAGGAATCCCGGACTAGGGATGCGTTTCACGGGGCGAGGCCCATACATCAGCCTCTGCTCGGCAAATCTCTCTCTCTCTTCTCTCTCTCTCTTGTCAGGCGCTTGATGTGCCGTGTTGGCAACCCATTGTGCAAGTTCTCTTCTCTACAGCGCATTTTGGACGTAAAGATTTGGATTTTGGATTTTGACTTTGGACTTTTAAGACATTGGCTTTCGACTAGAGAAACCTTCGCGTTTCAGCCATCTTTCACTTCACCCACGATCATAATCATCGTCAGAGAAAGTTGGATTTCGCGCAGTGCGTTTTGATGCAACGTCGCTATTATTCAGGCATCGACAGCTTCTCTGTCAATAAGTGTATTCCCAGCAACGTATTTGTATGCATAGTAGTGACTATACACAATTATGGCACAACTGCGACACATTTGGGACTAGTGACTATGGCAGCGAATTTTAGGGGCTCGGTGTATAGCGCTTTATAGGGATGCATGAAGACTTAACGTGGCATTTAAAAAAAGGCCGTGGGCCATCCTACTTTTATGTCAACCCACCTGTATTGCCGCTTATAAAAAAGGTCTTTCCGGCAATGCAATTGTGTAGAATAGTGAAGCCGACTTTAGATAGACTTGGTGCTCGAACCTTGACTTACGCATTTCTCCGACCATAGGTAAGCGGTAGAAATGCAGAGATGCACGGGTACGTCGTCTGCTCCCGTCACTTCCGGTTTGAGAGCTCTCCTGTCCTCCCGTCTGCCGGTGGCTTTCACGTGCGCCACATGTGCGTGTTTATCTGTTTCCACCGAAAGGAAACGCCTTCAACGAATAACAACGATGGATGCTGCCAGGTGCTTCTCTGAAAGGTAAGCCTTTTTTGACAACTACGCAACACGCACCCGCGGTGCACGTGAAAGCCACCGGCAGACGGGAGGACAGGAGAGCTCTCGTACCGGAAGTGACGGGAGCAGACGATGTACCCGTGAGGCTCTGCGCTTCTACCGCTTACCTGTTGCCACGTCGAAGTTTTTATTGGGGAAGAGTGGAGTGTGAAAGTGTGAAGTGTGTTCATGATTTGCCGCCCTCTCATTTTTACTCAGGTTATTGAATAGCTCACAGTAATGACGACATAATAAAGACGGAATTCGCAGCTCCTTCATAAGTGTTCCCACGTACGTGGTCGCTTCAGCCCTTAGCACAGATATATATCCCCACGGAAGACATCCCTTGAGAGTTTCATGTAATTGCTGCGTAGAACGCGCCCCGCATCCAGTTTCAGGCGTGTGATCGTAGGCATGCGCCCTGTGGGGATGCGATGTAAGAAATGCTCCCCCGTTAAAACGCATTTGGGGTAAATTGTGCGCGTATTCTGGCTTTTGAAACTGCGCAAGAAACAAGGTGTCAGTTTCCGCCCTGCATGCTCGCAATGACACCTCATGCAATCATGTCTCATGATATCAGCGGTCATGTGTATGTGTTCTTTACATTCCGGATCGAAAATAATAGGCAATGATCTATAAAAAACCGTTGCTTGCGTGTAACCTAACCAAATAATCCATTTCAGAGAAGCCCATACCGGGAAGTGCACTCCAACGAATTTCAAGCGTAGACCATCACTTGTGCACTCGCTAATTTCTTGCTGCGTTCTGACCTTGTCGCGCAGTATTCATTCGGAAACTGGAAGAAGACATTTTGCGGAAGAGGAGTCGTCGAACCAATTCTTCTGGACACGAACTTCGTCACCGTCGTCCTTAAGACGGATGCTAGCATGTCGGGCACGGGCTTCAACATTTCCTACAGATTCGGTAAGTTAAGTATTAAATTTCTTGCTGGCAATAGCGCTAATTTCCTCGGTTTTTCATTATTTTCCCTTTGGTTGGCACTCAAACGTTACTCCCCGTCGCAGTATGACTCTGGTGCAGGTTAATTGGTATCTTGAAGCAAATTTTCACACCGCAGAAAAAACGGGACGAAGGACTAGGAAAAGCAGGGAAGAGGGACTGGAGGCCTAATGATTGCCCCGTGCGTCCATCGCAGTGCTGCCACCGTGCGTGCGGACGTTCACGGCCAGCGAGGGCCTGCTCGAGATACCCGAGGACAAGGCCAAGCGGAACGCACTGGTGCGCCGCAGGCGATGGTGCTTCCACAGCGCCCGCGGCAACTCTTACCAGTTCACCTTCGACTACTTCGACCTGATCGGGGAGCATTCGAAGTGCAGGCACATGTATATCAAGGTCGGCCTCTTCCCGCGCACATGTGTTTGACTGCGAGGAAACACCCAACCATTTGAAATCGCCTTAAAGGGACACTGAAGTGATTTGCAAACATTGCGGAATTGCTAGCGCGAATGATAGTCGGGAGTTTGTAGGCCATGTTTCGGCCACTATCGCTGCGTTTACGCGACTTTATTTGGTATCAAAATTAACTCGAAAATGCTGTCCTCCTTTCTGCATCCTCGTTGCCGATTTCCTATGACCTTTCGTATGACGTCAAAACAGGGTAACTTGGCTTGACTGCACTACTGCACAGCTCGCCGACCCTTCGACAGAATCAGTCGGCCCAGAGTTTAGTCGGCCTGACAGCGCAGTTTTTTTAAGTTGATTTATTTGTTTTGGGCAATGTTTCCTATAATTCACCATTTTTCGCTGCCGATTACTGAGATATCAAGAATGCCCAGCCAACGATAACGTCGGATGCCAAGCACATTGCCAAGCAGCAGAAAGTGCCAAGCCCAAGCATGGTAAATCATCAGTGGCCCGTGTGTCCGAGCTTGGCAATACCTAGGCCGCCAGTATTGGCTCGTGTTTGCGAAATGTGACAACCCAACAATTGGCCAAGCTCTGGAAGGCCAAAATTGGACAATGCTTGACGAAGCATATTCCCATGACAATGCGTATGCGTGAACCCTATGATATTTTCATGCGCATTTGTGGCTTTCTGGCCAGTCCTTATGGCCAATTGCGATTGTATTGGTTTCCTCGCGGCCAGATTTCTGCTTTCTACATGCCATTACACAGAAAATTATTTAATGCGCTCGCATTAAATAAATATTTGTACAATGACATGTATAAAACAGAAATCAGGCCGCAAAGGCCAATAAATGGGCTGCATCAACTTTGGGAAGCAATTACGTGACTTCCCAAAAACAATTGAGCACCATAACACAGCAGATCTCTTTGCTTACTTTTATTATGCACAGGAAATTTACAACGAGGCACATGACTTAACAGTGGCAAGAAGTTTGTTCAAAACTTCAACACGAAGGCAAAACACAAGCACAATAGTGGACAAGAAATGAAAGGCTCATGAAGCGCGAACCGATCCATGCTTCGTTTAGCTGATTGAGATGCCTGCAAAACAGAAGCATTCAGGTAAATGAAAACAAGACCATTTTCCTCGGTAGTGCGCCGATAGATCAGAATATGTAGTCCAACGGCACTATTGATCCAGCTTGGAAGACTTGTTCTCTCTGCTAGCTGCGTCCGCCACTTGTCCACGGGAAACACCTTTACATTGCAGCGCCTGTAATGATCCACCAGTGCCACCCAATTCCGAGCGTAATTTTTGTTCATGCAAAACTACCACTGGCTGTACATTTCTTGTATGCATGCCTCGTCGTAACGGAAGTAAACGGTCAATAATTTTGATCAAGAAGACAGAAGAAGCTCAATGGCAAGGTGTAAGATACGATTTGACTTGGAAGGTTCGATACCAGTGGACGCATGACGTTTGAACTGGGAAAAAACTACCCCCATTACTATTCATACTAAGTCTCATACTAAGTCTCATACTACTCATACTAAGAATAGCAACCGGCTATTCCTACAGTTGTCAGGTGACTGCGCTTGTAAACTGTAGCTTTTCTGTTCCATTTCTTTCCCACTGTGAAAACAAAAAGGATAAAAGGAAATTTTGGAGTACCCGTAAGGTTCGCCTTCAAGCGTGGTACCCGATAGCTCTGTCGAGTCCCCTACGCATGGCATGACAACTTTCCTCCGTGTCTTCTTCTCCGTGTCGCACGTCTTCTGTTTAGGGCAGCGCCTTACGATCAAGGGGCTTTCAGTGGGCGCCACAAAGTGGTGCGACGGGATTTTTCACCCAGGGAGATTTTTCTACGGTCAACGCCGCCGACTCCTACGGTCTTTCTGCGACACGGTGCCCTTAATGATATGCGTTAAAATTTTATTTGGTGAGTAGTTTGATCGGTCAATTTGACAAAATGGGCACACGCTGTGGCGTAGTATTAATTTTCTGTAGCTTCGGTTTGTTATTTCATTCTAATCACGTTGAAATTTTATTGGTTCTAGTAAATTGCGTGGCATGCCAAATGCTAGATAACTGCTGCCTCTTATCCGTCCAATTCAGTTTTCAAGTTTCGCCCACTATGGTAGAGGTAACAAGCGCCTTCAACATTTAGTTCGCGACGAGCTTCGTATATACCGAGGCATTATTTTTTAATTAAGCCTCGTCGAAATTAGCACCAGCTTTATCGGGGTTTGAACTCGCAAGCACATTAGCTTAAAAAGCGTTCCGTCCACTTGGATGCTTTTCAGTCAGTCTACTGCTATTATTCTTCTAACACTGCTAGCCAACTTAGTCTGTTATCGCTGCGAACTGGTCAAGCAGTCTGGGGCGGTAATTCAACTTTTTGTGCAGACACCCTCTTTCTGTCTCTCTCTCTCTCTCAGTGCACCTCCTTCCCGCGGCGCAGGTGCTGGAGAAGAGCGAGGGCCAGATGCGCAGCCACCCGCGGCTCTGCGGCAGGTCCATTCCGGAGCCCGTGCACACGCGCAGCAGCTCGGTGTCGCTGCTCTTCCTGAGCGACCGGCCGCTGGACAAGAACGGCCTGCACCTCAGCTGGACCGTGTTCGGCTGCAACGAGGAGCACCGCACCGCTGTGGGCAAGCTGCGTTTCCCGCGAGAGGGCGTGCACACCGCCTTCCCGGCCACCTGCCGTTGGACCGTGTACGCGAACCACGACCAGACCGTCGAGCTCACGGTCACCAGGCTGAACCTGCAGCGCTGCGACGTCGAATACCTGCGGGTGAGAGGCGCTCTCGCTCTTCTGCGCCACGGGACTATAGGACACGGGCGCGACGACGCATGTGGACGTTCCATTGGGGAAGTCACGCATCCAGTGATGTTAATGGTTATTACCGCTACCATAACACAACTGCACTTGAACCTCAGCGAAGTTATTCAAAACACCACTTCCCCTGATATCCATGCGCGTCCACAAACAGCGGCCCGTATTAGAGCCCCTACGGCGCAAAAACTTCCACCTTTCCGCGCAATTTGCGAGAACTGGAAGCAGCTGCGGCTCTAGCTGGCCGAAATCTCATCAAATATTGATACTAACACAGGAGCTGTTGTAGGTCGAGCCTTTTCGTAAGTTTGCTGTAGGTCGCGCGTAATGCAAAGGTCGCGGCAAGTTCCCCCACGCGCCGATGGAGGGCACAGTGATCTCACCGTGTTAGTGTTATACGCAGGCGACATTGTTCTTTTAGCTGATAACCAAACCGATATGCAACCGCTAATAAATATTAGCGGCCAGGATGCCACCGACGTCGGGTTAAATTTTAGTGCAGAGAAATCCGGAATAATGGTTTTCAATGACGCTACCACTGACGTAGTGTCTATCCAGCAATGCGAATTACCTAGAGTGAAGGAATATAAATATTTTTGGAGTTTGGATAAACGAAGGGGATAACTACTTAAGTACTCACGAGGAGCAACTTAAGGTTAAGGGAAAGCGAAACGCAGCTATAATGAAGCATAGAGCTCTGTGGGGGTATAACAAATATGAAGTAGTAAGAGGAATGTGGAAAGGAGTAATGGTTCCGGGTCTCACGTTTGCGAATGCTGTACTCTGCTTAAAATCAGACGTTCTATCAGGCCTTGAACTAAACCAGAGAACGGTAGGACGTTTGGCCTTAGGCGCGCATGGAAAAACAACTAATGAAGCAGTTCAGGGAGATATGGGCTGGGCGTCGTTTGAAGTTAGAGAAGCTCAGAGTAAAATGTGCTTTGAGATGAGGTTGAGGGCAATGGATCAACGAAGGTGGGCAGCTAAGGTTTTTAGGTACCTATACTTGAAAAGTGTGGACACGCAGTGGTTAAGAAAGACTAGAAGGCTAACGATGAAATACGAAAAGAACAGTGGAGAATCCAAAACAGCCAAGGTAACCAAAAAAGAGGCAAGGCAGATTGAAACGAATAAATGGAGGGAAAAAATGGAAGCTAAAACGCCGTTAGAGATGTACAGGGCTGAGAAATTGAACATCAGAAAGGAAAATTTCTACGATAATTCCCAGGGCAGTGCTTTGCTTTTTGAGGCTAGAGCAGGTTGCCTGCGAACTAAGAGTTTTGTGGGGAAGTATTCACAAAATGATGGGGTATGCGTGGTATGCGGAAAAGAAACAGAAACTATGCGGCACATAGTGTTAGAATGTGAGGATATCCATCCAAATCTACATGAAGGGAATATTCGGCTTCCAGAAGCCCTAGGATTTAAGGGTATCACAGAGGAAGTTAACTTCAAGGCTGTCGAGGGGACGAAAAAAAGATTAGAATGCTGGTGGACGAAAAGCAGAGAGGGGAATATTGCCTAGGACAGTTACCACCTGTAACAGGAAAAAAAAGTATTTTGTGCATAATAAGCTTTTTGTACCTGCCCTCAGCAGCGCTAGTATTAAATCAAGAGTGTAAAACATGGGTATATTAGTCCTTTTTGGTAAGATGACATTTGATCACCCCGGTACAAAGGGGAAACCAAAAGCAATCATCATCATCATCATCGTCATCATCATCATCATCAGGCGGCCTCACCGAAATTACTCACCAGACCCACCGGTAAAGGGCGCAGTGGTCTCGCAGGGGCGGGTTCCTCTCCCTGCCGCTAGGGGGGGAGGCGGGGGGGGGGGGGGGAGAAGAGGGAGGCTCCAGACGTCGTTAAGCTACCGATTCCTTTGCGAGAGCCGCAGAATTTGCATGGCGGCAGCACTGCCGTTCTCCGTACGTTCGGGCCGACACAATGGAACCACAGCTCCGCTGTTTTGGCAGATTTATAGGTGAAACTGGGTTTAAGTTTTTGCCCGCGTTTGAAGAAAATATTTTAAAAATGGAAATTCAGGTTTAAAGGCCCATGCAGACAAAATACAAGTTTTTTTATTCGAAAGATTTCGTGTTTTATAGCGCCCCAGCGCATGTCCAGAAGAAAACGATGCTTTATTCACTGCGAAATTAATAAATTTAAGTTAAAATTTTGAGTCTCCTCCAAAATCGTGTGTTTTAAGACGTCTGAAATGACATCATAAGAACGGGTCTTGAAGCTAAACTTGGTGTGGAGAAGAGACTTGTTTGCCGCTAGTCAACCTAGATGGCGCCACCATACCCCAGCGGGCCCCTTTCTGCCTTTGCTTTGTTTTTGGCTCTATTTGTACCTGGCTTGTTTCTGTTCAGGGTGAAAATAATCGTTTCGTGAAACATGGTGCTCGCTCGACAAATATGGTAACGTATGACGCCGTCTCTTACGCCAATCGGCCAGTGTCGTCTAAGACAACCCCAAAGAGCCTCAGTGCTGTGCAGCTAAAACAAGCATAGTGCGCTCAGTACCAACAGCAGTACGCATCGATACACCTATGTTTGTGTGTGCTTTCGTAACTTCCACTGTTTATCCCACCATTCTTACTGCTATGAAAAAAAAATGTGCCGTTAATACAAACGCAAATAGCTCGGCAAGGGCAAGCTTATAAGCTCTGCCTAATTTGAGTTTGCTTTTGCCGGCCTCTGCCAGTCGCGGAGCTGGCGCGTATGACATCATTGGTTCTGTTGCGGGAAATGAGCTAGTGGGTCGCATGGCCATTCCATTTTTCCCTTATTATATAGCTTATTTGAGTGAAGTTTTACGTTAAAAATGGTGTAAGTATGATTTAACGAGGCAATCTCTCGAATGAACCAAACTTGTGTTTTGTCTGCATGGCCCCTTTAAATCCTCCTTCGAAAAAATTGGTAAGAAATGCACAATATGCGTACAGGTAATCGGTGAATTGATAAACACGCACGCAGTCCCCATAAGGAGCGCGTTAGAGATGCCCTCCATTCAACCGGATGCATCATAACCCCTTGAGGGACAATCACAGGCCATGGTGGTACCACGCTCTTTAAAGGGACGGGCAACCAATTTTTGTCGCGTATATGTTCTCTATCCCAAATGAAAGCCAGCGTTTTATATAGCCCGGTAACCACAATTAATTCATAAACAAATTGGCGGAAATAACTTTAATTTGGAACTTCCTGAAATCGGAAGGGTGGCGGTTCGTAGTGTCTAAACTTGATAATACAATATGTGTCCCCGTCACGTGATATGCAAACCTAGCAGCTACTGTAACTGCTGAAACGTTTATTTACGCATTGAAAACCTTTTAACACAAGTACTTGTATAAGTTTAAATTGTATATGCATTTTTAAACATTATTTTGAAAATTTTTAAGACACGCCGGCCGCCGTCGCTGGCTTGCTCTCAGTGTGGCTGTCTTGAGCCTCCATGCCCAAATCAACGGCAACGTTCAGTAAACAGAGCCAGAGAAGGAGCTATGGCGATTCTGCCTGAGTCAGGGGCGTTTGTTCTGCCAAAATATTTGATTTCAGTTTCCAAATACGCCAGCGACAGCTTAAAAAAAAAAAAAGACGCGTCCGGGGAGAATCGAACTTCCGACCTCCACAACGTGAAGCCAGATTCTACCTATTTTTTTTTCTTTACTGCATGGAAAACTGCACTTATTACAGCCTACAAAAGTTATGAGTCATCCAAGAAGATGCACATCGCTGCAGCTAAAATAATCCGTCCGTCAAAACTCCGGCAAGCAGACGCACGCGTCCAACAGATGCAGCCATTCCTGTGGGTCATTATGCGCCGCATAAATGCTCCGCACCGACGCATCGTCTGCCACAACAGATGGCTCATTCGTCTAAAATAGACTGTTGAATTAAAAAAAACACATAAAGGAATAAGAAAGCATGCGATTCACACTTTTTTTAGCTGGGGACAAGTTTTTAAATATCGTTTTGCATTTCGCATACAGACAAAAGTATGTGGCCGAGCTACTGTATGTCATAGTTGCCAGAATTCTTTTTGGGAGGACACATACGGCTTGTAGATCTAAAAATTTCGGTTTAAAAAGTTCTAGGGCGTTATCAGCAAAACCGTTCCTCGTTAAGGTGCTTTAAGTGATGCCCTTTCATTTTGGGATAGAGAATATAGGTATACTCGACAAAAATCGGTTGTCTGTCCCTTTAAAACTCCTGCCCTCAGGACGGGTGGTGTGTAGCGGGCCATCATTACGATGCATCTTTACGCACGCAGGCACAAATATTTCGCTTGTAGCCAAGCGGGCATTATATGAAACCTTCGGAGTCCACTTCTAAAACTGGCTAATGCACACCGTATGTGGCGCGCTCTTGTGACCGCGGCAACAAATGATAACTGAATCTGAAGAGCCAGTCACTCCGTACGTAATTCACCAGCGCGCATGGCAGTCGCGTCATTTCGATCACGTGTGCACAATAGCTGGCTCGTGAGCTATTGAGTCTCTCCAATGGCTGCCCACCTAGCCCAGCTCGCAACACTTCTACACCACGGCCGGGATAGAGCGGCGGCGCGCGCTGTGTTGATGCAAACGCGCGCGCACCACCGCTCAACCCCGGCCGTGTCTACACTTGAGCCCGTTCTACATGGGGCGATTTTCCCCGCGAATTTGCAGGTGCGGCGCCGCTCGTGTGGCGAAACGACCTTTTTTCGTTGCTGCGGCAAAGTGCCAAATGTTAGAAACGATCGAGCGTCCCCGGCAAACGCCGCTCGTGCGGCGTAAGGCGGTAGAGGGGCCGGAACTTGCGGCCAATAGGAACACAGCTAGGTGAACGTCACGGGCACGTCACGGCATCACCATTTGCACGCTTAGCAACCAGATGACGTTGCTTGCATACGCGCGGCGTAAGCGCGGGCGCACCAACACAAACGTACGCGTGTTGACAACACGATGTCGCGCGTCGTTTTCAACGAATGCTTAATCGTTGTCCGCGCATGTCGCGTACATCACAGCAGTTCGGAAGAAGCACATAAGAACCGAAGAAGACCCGACCGAGGTACACCAAAAGTTGCTATAATAGGCACACACAACAAGCGAACCCAGGGTTGCTTGCGGTGTTTGTCTTCTCTGCTATGTGTGCGTATATTGAAAAATAATTGGCGATCGTTAAATGAAACGGCTAATAAACTCATATTTACTGCAAAACAATCTGAAACAACTTCCCCAGAAAGTACAATGAATTTTTTTTTAATCACAACAAGCTTTGCTCGCGGCAGACCTAATTCGGTCTGCAAACAATGTGTTTCTGAAGTGCGAAAATCGCGACGTTTGCCGGCCATGTAGACGACATTTCCAGGCATAGCGAACTTCGCAAGTGCGAATGTTCGTTCCACCGAATTCGCAGGCGAAAAACCCACCTTGTAGAACGGGCTTTACATGGTTTAGTATCACTCCACTATGTATTCCCTCATCCGAAGCTATTATCGTGGTGTTGGCTTTCTTCGTGAATTAAGAATGACTGGTAAATTTGTATATGCCATGCTACATAAAGAAGCACCTTGGTGGTGTCGTAGATAGCATAAAATGTTTCACACCGATCGGCTGCTCTGTCAGGCTGTAGAGACGCTCGGGGTATAAAGAGAAGTTTTTCTTTCGCCGAGCAGAAAGTAGACCTTGTTCATGGGTTCGAAGCTCAACTTAGAGGCATTTTGTTGTTTCTATGATCAATACTACTGTAACAATCTTTCAGGCAAACTATTTTCTGTATAGAAAACAAACCATTGTTTTAGAGAAAGTTCCCATCACCTTTGCGTAGGCGAAACAGTGCTCCAAGCTTAATGCTGCGGTAGTTATGGGGCCCTACGCCTCTTGAACCAGTCGCCATTAACATCATTGTCGTCATAAGGGCCCTGGGACGCAATTATCCCCGGGGCAGCGGCTCACGGGTTCGACAGTCGAGTCGCGCTTACTAGAAAGGCGCCAGAAACATTTTGCCTGAATATTTTTAGCCCAATACAGTGATCACTCCAGTGCTAATTACCCCTAATACCGTATGTGCCGGCATATAACTGGCGGCATTCTCCCAGAATTCCCGCGCTGTCTGTACTCTGGTGCTACTTCAATTGTTAAATTTTATGCGTAACTCATATTATTATCGTGTGCATACACCTGGCCAGTTTGAGACCTGCAGCCATTGACCAGCAATGAAGCAACATCAAGCTCCTCTCCCGCGCAATCGTCAAAAAGCAAATGGCAGTGTCCTGCATAATCCGCTTGATAGGACGCTTGTGGTTTAACGAGTTACTCCGCACTCATCTTTCATGTATGAAAAGTGCAATAAATATGCTTGGGATTGCTTTCTTGGCGCCATAGCTAAACATGCAGAGCAAAAGTGCCAAAAACACGGCGACGTTTTTTGAATTGCAGCAAAGCTGCCGCTTTGGAAGCGCACGGTTATCCCCGTTCCTGGACACGCAACGCCACCTGTCTGCATACGAAAGAGTTAACCGCTCCTAAAATGGCCTGAGAGAGTAATTTACTTACAACCCTGCGTGATCCTCTTGTTTTTTTCGTAGAGAAGCTGAGAATATTAAAGATTCATTAACAGGCAATTAGTTTTGTTTAGGAAAACGCGAGCACTAGGTACACACCTTAATACGAGTTTTCTTTCACAACAAACTATAACCACTACATGAATTTTGAATGTTTACTGCAGAGCTGTTTTAGGCTAGGCTAGCGTCGACAAGGTGTGTTGCGGCAAAGCCAACTTCCTGTTGAATGCTCTGTATAGCTCTCAATCTAATGTAGGTGTCTTAAAAAAATTATACTGGAATTGGCCGCTAGGACGACTCTCATTACGCCGAATTTTGTTCATTTTTCTTAGGTCGTTCACAGAGTAGTTGAAAATATTGCGGAGTTTCCGTCTGCTGTCAGTTCGTGGGCTTCTACAGGAGGGAAAATGACAGCGCCGTGTTTGTCCTCTGGAATAAAACTCCACTCTGTCCAACTTTCATTCAGGTGATTAACTAGGAAGTACGCTCAATCGCAATTTGCAAACACGTCTGTTTCGTGCGCTCGTACTGTGCCCAGCTTCGCTGGTAATCCTTCTTCTCAGAGTGGAAGGGAGATCATTTTTCCCCCATTTTGTTTCAAAGAATATCAAGTGTGTGCTCCGCCATTTACAATCGGTGCACCTTCTCGTCATCGCACGAAAAACCTTGGGCATGAACTGGCATATGTGCTGTGCATGTAACAATTCCGGGTTCATCTTCAGTTATGCGGAGGCTCGTAAAAGTGGTATTCCGTGATTTGAGTCCTTAATTTATTGCCATTTTGTCGTCCTGGCTCCAATTGCAGTCTGACTTCTTTCAAGATACTTACATTATATTGAGAGCTTTAGTAATGATAAATCGGGAATAATGGTTTTCAATGACACTTGCACTGACTCAGAGTCAATCCAGCATGACGAATTACCCAGAGTGAAGGAATACAAATATTTGGGAGTGTGGATAAACGAAGGGGACAACTACTTAATTAAGAACTCCCGAGGGGCAACTTAAGCGAAACGCAGCCATAATGAAGCATGGAGCTCTGTGGGGGTATAATAAATATGAAATAGTAAGAGGAATGCGGAAGGGTGTAATGGTTCTGGTCGTCGCATTTGCGAATGCAGTACTCTGCTTAAAATCACTCTCCAGCAGGCGGAAGTGAACCAGAAAACGGTAGACCGTTCGGCCTTAGGCGCGCATGGAAAAACCACTAACAAAACAGTGCAGGGAGATACGGGCTGGGCGTCGTTTGAAGTTCGAGAAGCTCAGAGTAAAATATGTTTTGAGGGTACTTTGAGAGCAATAGATCAACGTAGGTGGACAGCTAAGGTGGTAAAGTACCTATACATGAAAAGCGTGGACACGCAGTGGTGAAGGAAGACTAGAAGGCTAATGATGAAATACGGAAGGAACAGTGGAGAATCAAAGACAGCCAAGGTAACCAAAAAAGAAGGAACCCATACAGAAACGAATAAATGGAAAGAAAAAATGGAAGCTAAAACGTCGTTAGAGATGTACAGGGCTGAGAAATTGGACATCAGAAAGGAAAACTTCTACGATAGTTCCAAGGGCAGTGCTTTGCTTTTTGAGGCTAGAGCAGGTTCCTTGCGAACTAAGAGCTTTGTGAGGAAGTATACACAAAATTATGGGTTATGCGTGGTCTGCGGTAAAGAAACAGAAACTAAGTGGCACATAGTGTTGGAATGCGAGTGTACAGTCGGCCAAATTTTAACTAGCGTGCGCAAGTTGCGATTTTTCAGCCTTATGTCGCTCTTAGGAAGGAACAGCCTAGCAGACGATGGGCCTGTTTGCAACTTGGCTTCCGACCTGTTTGGAACTCGGCCTGTTTGCAGCTTGGCTTCCGTCATACGCCGCTGACGCATGAAAACACGCCGCTCCCGAACGTTAAAGATTTGGCCGACTGTCCCCATCCAAATCTACATCAGGGAAATATTCGGCTTCCAGAAGCCCTAGTATTTAAGGGTAGCACAGAGGGAGTTGACTACGAGGCTGTCGAGGCGACGACAAGAAGATTAGAATGCTGGTGCTGGTGGACAAAAAGCAGCGCGAGGAATATTGCCTAGGACAGCTACCACTTGTAACAGAAAAAATTGGGTATTTTGTGCCTGCCCTAAGAATAGCGCTAGTATTGAACGATGCGTATAAAACACAGATATATTAGTTGTTTTTTTTGGTAAGATCAGTCGTCATCACCCCGCTACAAAGGGGATACCTCTAGCAATCATAATCATTATTAAAATCGCTGCCGTTTTTAAGTTGCACCCGAGTATAGTACCCTCTAGCTGCATCCGACTAAAACCCGACCACAACCACCGCCAAATCGGCCTCAACGCACCTAACTATGCTGGCAACAGTTTTTTTTTTTTGCTTCCAAACGTCTCCAACTTTGATGCGAAAAATCGAAAGGCTTTGACCATGCTGACATCATTGTTTTCCGCATTCCTTGCTCGTCCTCCCGTGCTTCTCCGGCACCGTTTCGACTGAACGGCCGGACGGCCTGTGCGCTGTCGGGGTTTGAAATGGCAGATTTTACCCCTGCTGACGTTCCTAGGGTGCAACGGAGCCTCACGTCAGTCTGCGCCTCAGTTTAGAACATTCAGCTTGGATGGCGCAAAGGCGGAGACTTAGCTAGCTCGGTTTTGTAGCCGTCTACGTCGGTGGTATCGACAAGCTCGTGAGGAGGTAAGTGTTTACATCCCATATCATGTTTTTCGTACCCAAAAGAAAAAAAAACACACAAGGTGATGTTGCCTTAAGTGCTCGTGATAGAGGTGTAGGCTAATTTCAAAGTGGATAAGCTACGTCCCATTTCTTGCGAAAGCACACCCAAAAGTTAGTTACGCACGCTGCAGTGTCGTCATTTCTTTCTTTCGTTTTTTGAACTTACAGGCTCATATGCGTAACGGTGGGCTAGAATCTGTTATTTTGTGTCACTACGTTTACTACTGATGACAGTTATAACATCGAGGTAAACGTTAACAGCCGTAGTAAGCAGAACAGGGGTTCTCTAATCACACGCACAAACTTAAAGCCTTGGCCTAAAGGGTGCCACAGTTCTCATTGCCGGTATTAGTATCAAGTATATTCCTTCTGAGAAGCTAAATTATATATATATATATATATATATATATATATATATATATATATATATATATATATATATATATAGTCCGAGTGGCGCTGGCTACCACCCCCAAGAGCAGGAAACAAAAATACCCTAACATAAATACCCGAAAAAGTGCTGGGGAAACAGCCCCGCCGGTAGCGTAGTGGTTATCGCACCAGACCGGTATTCTGGAGGTCGTGGGTTCGGATCCCACCCGGCGGGCATTTTTTCACCACTTTCTTTTCGACTTAAAAAATTCTTCATCGCTTTCTATGACCCACCACAACCTCCCCTTTGCTTTCCGAGGTTTTCTTGACTGCCAACCCTTATTTTCTGTCTTATTTCACGGAGCCCCTCATTTCCCATTTTCTGATTCGCTATATATATATATATATATATATATATATATATATATATATATATATATATATATATATATATATATATATATATTGCCGTGAACCATTCATTGGGTTTGTTTATTTGTGTTTTGCTTTCACCGCCTGGCTGCGCCGGTCTGTGTTATCAACGCCGTCTGTATAAATATTGCCTAACGCGTGAGCGAAAAATGGCCAAACAGCCACTCTCCTGTTGCTCTCTCCTACCCTTTCCCGCTCCGTAGCCTTCCGGCATCCTTTCGTGTCCGCCAGCCAGCGCCGCTTCTCGGAAACTATGCAAAATAGTGGAAAGTTTGTTTAGCGTTCCCGAGGCGGCGCTCCTACGCCTTCTTGTTTTTCACCATGCCTGTCTGTCTTGGTCTGTCACTGATAAAACTTCCTTTGTCACGAAGCAAAACCCCTTGCGCTGCCGTAGGCTGATGCCGGCTTTGCGCGCTTATCTACTCGGATCACAGGCCCTCAAATTTTCTGAGTGGGGCATCCCACCTCTATCTCCTCCGCATTCAGGTATTGTTTTGACCCCGCTGTTCGCACTCCGCATCGGTACGCACTTCTGAAATTGAGGACTGTACTGTAGAAGCACCCGGACAGCGTGGCGGGATCCCAGCTTCTTATCCTTTTGTTTCCTATAATTTTCTGAAGTTTACAAGCACGTGATATTATTGGAAAGTAATCGTAGAAGTGAGCGCCTGAACAAAAAACGTGCACGCAATTTTTTCTTCTCTAAATACTCCAGAAAAAAAATATCAGTAAAATAATGGCTGCCCCATCCGAAAATATCGTTTTTCTGTTAGCTATATGTCTACCCGACAATCAGTATGGTCTTTACACTATTTCAGTCCGCCTCCGTCTTTATCTTTGGAAAACTGCAGCAAGTATGAAGCGAGCGACACGTTGAACGAGATCCCCAGTGCGCCACAGAACTAGCGCCCCGTCGCGGCTAAGATGTAAGCGAAACGGCCATTGAAGCCCAACAGGCAAGCTGACAGACACACGTCGTAGAAGTGGGTGCAGCGTTCGCGACTCGCGAGCAGTGACGTAAGGCGAGATGTCCGCCGGCACGCGCCACATAGCGGATCAGTGCCTGAACTAAGCGTCCCTACCCTTCCCATTGAAAAGCGCGCGACGCGTCAGGCAATGTTAATCAGGCGGCGTGTGTGTTATCTCTGTGCCAAGGGAAGCGCGTGTTCCCTTCTTTCTTTCGGTGCCGCATGTGTTATCTGTTCTGATAGGTGAGAGCATTCCGATATAACGTGAACAGCCCAGAATAACCTTAATGGATCTACAATGTTCTAGATGTGAATCGACGGTTCGAGAACCACGCGCGCCGAAAGATAAAATTCAGAGCCTTTCCACCCCGTGAAGAGGGATGGCCAGCAAAGCTGCGGTGCCGAGCCTCAACGTGAGGTTTGACTGGGTCGTAGTTCAAGGGGTGCACGAAGCAAAACACGTTTGTTTGTAATTTGCGATTGAGCATTGTTCCTGGTTATTAACTGAAAGTCCAGTCCTGTCCAGTCACTGCTCCTCGCGCATGCTCAGCGCGGCTCTTCACGAGCCGCGTGAAACGGCTATCAGGCGGCTCCGACGCAGCGTCAGACTTGGCTACTGCGCAATTGAGGCGCACACCTGTGCACGCGCCGGCGCCAGTGCGTCTGCCGCGTCTATGACGCAACACAATCCAACACAATCCACTTTAATCCAATCCAAATCCAAGCCAAGCCAAGCCAATCGAATCCAATCCAATGCCCCTCGCGCTTCCGCAGAACGGCCCTTCACGGCATATGCGAAACTGCTCAACCTCGGCCAGTGTAGCTTACGCTACAAAACACACTGTAATCGTGGGTAGAAATTTATTATAGCGCGGGTATGGTAATCCCGGCGCAGGCTCTATGAAGGCCTTAGGACCTTTTTATTTTGTGTGATTTTTTCCACGCCCCGAGGGTGTGGCGCGCAGTTTTACTATTCCGGGGATTTGAGTGGGCTTCGCAACGTGGAGCTACGCTCGCTAGCGATTCCTGTCTACATCGCTCTGGGACCGGAGACGATCTGCTGGATCCTAGCCATTTACAGCTTTGCTGTAAAAAGCCTGCAGAGCAGACGCAGGGGTATTCGATTCTGCGACGCTCGCTGACGCACGTCACTTTGTTGACTGCTGCTTTGTTGACGTTTGAGTTGTTAGGGGAGCACAAGTTCGCTCCAATAAACTTGTTTTCCTAGAGGACAACTGCGTAGTCTTTGGCTTTGTGACATCTGGTGAAGGTGCTGGGTACGCACCCTCTATGCTCCCGACATCTGGAAGCCGTCAAGCGAGTCCAACTAGAGCCAGCCGCTGACTGCAAGATCTCCCACCGGAGTTTGGTCTGCTGCCAGACGGACCCAAAAGAACGACCGCCACCACCATGATCAACGCAGGCACCATGACCAGCGCTTCTAATCCTGCCCTCGTCCTGCAACAGCCCCGGGGACCACCATCGTTCCGCGGATACCCCGGAGAAGACCCTGAGGACTGGTTGGAGAAAGTGGAACGCGTCCGCATCTTTAACAGGTGGGATGACGAAGAAACCTTCCGCCATGTTTTCTTCTATTTAGAAGATACGGCCCGAACGTGGTTTGAGAACCATGAAAGCTCCCTAACCGACTGGACTCTCTTTAAGAGCGAATTCCTCAAAACATTCGCTAACATCGTGCGGAAAGAACGAGCCACCCTTTTGTTAAAAACGCGCACGCAACACCCCAACGAAGGGGTCGTGATCTTCGTTGTGGAGATGAAGCACCTATTTCGCCGCGCGGACCCAAAAATGACGGAAGAAAAGAAGCTACGCTTCTGAATGCGCGGTGTGAAGGAGGAACTCTTTGCGGGACTTGTCCGCAATCCGCCGAAAACTGCCGCCGAATTCGTGACCGAAGCCAGCACCATGGAGAAAGCCCTAGAAATGCGCGCTAAGCAGTATGACCGCCGCTTTGTTGACATGGCCAACGCGAATTGCGCCGAGAGCATGCGCATTCCCGCAGATAGCCTACGCGAGGCTATCCGCGAAATTGTGAGGGAAGAGCCGCGGAAACTGCTCCCAACGCCGCCGCAATCACAACCACTTCCCTTACCGACGTCATTAGAGAAGAAGTGCAGCAAGCGCTGGGAACTTCAACGACGTCAGAAGCACCTCGCGAGCCGCAAGCCATGGCCTACGCGGCTGCTGTCCGTCGCCCTCTCCCACCTGCGCCCTATCGTCGCGAGGCTCCGTACCGTCGTCCCCTGTCGCCGGCCCGACCACCTGCGGTGCAACCCCCCGCCCCAGGAAGACCGACGTGTGACGAACGCCCGACAATCGTCCGCTGTGCTACCACTGCGAAGAGGCCAACCACATCTACCGTCGCTGCCCCTACAAGAGGCTTGGTTTGCGAGGGTTCTCCGTCGACGCACCACGCCCCCTACCCGGCCAGCGCCCATCTTAGATCGACGAATACCTTTCCAACACCAGCCGTGGACCCGCCCGTTTCAACCGTTCGCCGTTGCCCTACCCCTACCAGTCGCCGAACCGCCGTAGCAATGCTGAGTTCGCACGTGGAAGGTACCCCAGACCACGCGGGGGAAACTAGAAGCAGCAACTTCTGGAGGTGAAGTTGCACAACGGCGAAAAAACGAAAACCCTCCAACGACGCAAGGACGCCCCAAACACCGTGATTAACGACATGCCCTCGTTCCGACGAACCGAAAGAACCTTGACGATACACCCGACCCCGACGACAACTACACGGCGCGACGCGTACCCAACATGACCGAGACTGCCGCTGAGAAGACGACGACAACGACGACGCGCAGTACACGCCCGTCAACACGAACAAGCTGAGATGCGACGCCCCGACGCACCCGGAACTCGAGGAAGGCAGCGTCCGACGTCCAGTTGTCCATCGACGGCTTTGACGTAGTCGCACTCATCGACACGGGAGCCGACTACTCGGTAATGAGTGGGTCATTCGCGTCTAAACTGAAGAAAGTTACGACAAGATGGGATGGTTCGCACATACGCACAGCAGGAGGCCATCTCGTAACGCCAAGTGGAACGTGCACATCACGCGTCACCATAGACGGCACCACGTACCCTGCTGCGTTCGTCATTATACCTAACTGCTCCCGCGACGTAATTCTCGGAATGGACTTTTTGACGGACAACGGCGCAGTAATTCATCTGCAGAACAAGTCGATAACTTTTTACTGTGATCACTCCACGACGCCGCCACCGAACCCTGATCACCGTGCTGCTGTAAGGATTTCCGACGATCACGTCACCCTGCCACCCCGCGCAAGCTTGATGATCGCCGTCTGCTGTGAGGATGCTGCTCCTGACATCAACGCTATCGTAGAGAGTGACCAAAGGTTGCTTCTCAACCGCGGTGTCTCCGTCGCAAGAGTCATTGCGCGCTTTAAGCAATGCAAATCCCACGTTTTGGTCACTAATTTCACCGAGGAGTACCAGCAACTAAACAATGGCGCTGCAACTGCGTTCCTCGAAGAAACGCAAGAAGCAAGTCAAGTGATCGCGGTCGCCGACTTTGAACGCACACCCGAAGGCACCTTCAAGCTTCCACAGCCCTTCGACGTGAACCCGACGCTATCCCAAGAACAACGGAACAAATTATTGGCTTTGCTGCGTTGCTACAGCGAGTGTTTTTCGTCGAACTCAAAACTACGTCAGACGCCTCTAGCGAAGCACCGATTAATAACCGAAGATGGAGCCCGACCTACCCGACAATCACCGTACCGCGTCTCTGCACACGAGAGGGAAGCCATCCAGACTCAAGTCGACGTCATGCTCAGCGACATTATACAGCCATCGAAGAGCCCCTGGGCTGCACCGGTCGTACTCGTGAAGAAAAAAGACTGCACATTAAGGCTGTGCGTTGATTACCGGCGACTGAACAAAATCACCAAAAAGGACATGTACCCCCTGCCACGAATCGATGACGCCCTCGACCACCTCTGCCACGCGAAGTACTTCTCATCGATGGATCTGAAGACAGGTTACTGGCAAATTGAAGAGGACGAGAGAGATAGAGAGAAGACTGCAGTCATAACCCCGGACTGCCTATACGAGTTCAAGGTGATGTAGTTTGGGCTATGCACAGCCCCAGCAACGTTCCAAAGAGTCATGGACACTGTGCTAGCTGGCCTGAAGTGGCACACCTGCCTCGTATACCTCGACGACGTTGTGGTATTCTCCCGGACTTTCGACGAACACCTCGCAAGGTTGGAGTCTGTACTCGAGGCCATTCGTACGTCGGGGTTAACGATGAAGCCTGAAAAGTGCCGTTTCGCGTACGGGGAACTCAAGTTCTTGGGCCACGTCGTCAAAGCCGCAGGAGTCCTGCCTGACCCGGCAAAAACTTCAGCCATTGCGAACTTCCCAAGGCCGAAAGACAAGAAGGGCGTGCGAAGATTTCTCGGACTGTGGGCATACTACCGGCGCTTCGTCGCAAACTTCGCACGCATTGCAGAGCCACTGGCGCGCTTGACGAAAGATAGCACCCCTTTCAGCTGGGAAAACGACCAAGAAGAAGCATTCTGTGATCTGCAAAAACGCCTGCAAAGCCCGCTCGTGCTCGCTCATTTCGACGAAAACGCCGAAACGGAAATGCACACGGACGCCAATGATACAGGCTTGGGTGTTGTCCTCGTCCAAAAGCAAAGCGGTTGCGAAAAGGTAATCGCCTATGCCAGCCGTGGTCTGTCGAAGGAGGAGAAAAAAAACATCCCCCTCGCGAGGGGCACGATCAAATGCAGAGCATTTCTGCGGGGGGGCGCGCCTGCAAGTCGTATGGATTACGTATTGGTTGTTGTTGTTGTAATTGTTGTCTTCCAGCGTAGACATTGTCGATGAAGTCGATGGTGAAACGTGCCGTGAACCCCCTGCCGCGGCTATGACGCAACGTGGAGCGGCTATGACGCAACGTGGCGTGGCTATGACGCAACACAATCCAACACAATCCACTTTAATCCAATCCAATCCAAATCCAAGCCAATCCAAGCCAATCCAATCGAAGCCAATCCAATGCCCCCCGCGAGAGAGTGTTATAGCGCCGAAATCGCCACCACGCGAACGCGTGATGCTGACGTCACGATCACGCCACAGATGTTAGCGACCGCAGCGCGCGCGAACGACATATGTGGTTTAAGCGCGAACCGACCGCGGCGAGAGAGCGCGATGCGAGCGCCCCACCTGTTCTTGCGCGCGAACCTAACGCGGCGAGAGAGGGTGTTGCGCACGTCCCCACCTGTTGTGCGCCCGAACCGAACGCGGCGAGAGAGGGCGTTGCGAGCGGAGAGAAGGCGAGGAGGACGCGGGGTAGAGGGCGCACCTCTGGCCGACGGTTGAATGAGTCAAGGATATAAGGCACGTTCGTAACCTTCCGTTCTGTGTCGGATTTGTGGCTCAGTTGGTAGAGTACCGTGCACCTTGCGTTCCGCCCGCAGAGTCGTAGGATCGAAACCTGGCGCCGGCAAGTATTATTTCTTTCTATAGTGTAGGGGGAGCGATGCGGACGCGGACTACGGACGCCAACGCGGGTGACATCGTGAGTTACTGAAATGCTCTGCATTGAAAACTACTCTGCCTCTGAGAAAGAGTGCCTGGCTATTATGTGGGCGATTTCAAAATTTCGCCCATACGTGTATGGAAGACCATTCAAGGTTGTGACAGACCACCATGCGCTGTGTTGGCTCGCCAATTTGAAGGACCTCTGGCCGTCTTGGGCGGTGGAGCTTGCGCCTGCAGGAATTCGACGTTACAGTCGTCTAAAAATCTGGCAGGAAACACTCCGACGCCGACTGCCTGTCCCGCGCCCCCGTCGACCCACCCCCCACAAGACTCCGATGAAGACAGCGCGTTCTTCGGAATCGTGACGGAGAGCGACCTAGCCGCCCAGCAGCGTGCCGACCCCGACTTACGCGTAATAATTGACTACCTCGAGGGATGCAACGTCACCGTTCCTAGAACCTTCAAACGCGACTTACCAGCATTTAGCCTGAGAAACTCCGTCCTCGTGATGAAGAATTTCAGCCCCGGAACAAGAACGAATTTCCTTCTTGTCATGCCCGCGGACCTTCGTGAAGAAAGTTTGGAAGCGTGCCACGACGACCCGTCTTCCGGACATCTCGGCACAACCCGCACTTTTGGAAAAATCAAGGCAAGGTACTACTGGCCCCGCCTTACCTCTGACGTCAGGCACTACGTCCGCAGCTGCCGCGACTGCAAGCGACGAAAAACGCCGCCGATGAGACCCGCCGGACTTCTGCAGCCAATCGCCGTCCCATCGAGGCACTTCCAGCAGATTGGAATGGATCTTCTGGGTCCGTTCCCTACGTCACGATCTGAGAACAAGTGGATTGTCGTAGCAACTGAGTACATGACGCGCTACGCAGAGACGGCCGCTCTTCCAAGGGGGACTGCTCAAGAAGTCGCGAAGTTCTTTATTAACCAAGTTGTGCTGCGACATGAAGCCTCTGAAGTCCTAATCACGGACCGCGGAACGGCCTTCACTGCGGATCTTATGCAGGGAATCTTACGCTACAGCAACACGGATCACCGAAGAACGACGACGTACCACCCTCAAACGAACGAACTAACGGAACGTCTGAACAAGACGTTCGTGGATATGCTGTCAATGTACGTCGACGTTGAACATAAGACTTGGGACGAAGTCCTCCCGTATGTCACGTTTGCGTACAACACGGCGACCCAGGAAACTACGCAGATGACACCGTTCGAGCTTGTCTACGGAAGACGGCCGACTATGCTTGACGCCATGCTGCAGCACGTAGAAGACGACGACCTGAACGCCGACGTCCAAGGATACCTTCAGCGTGCGGAGGAGGCCCGCCAGCTCGCTCGAGTTCGTATAACGGACCAGTAGCTGGTGGATGCCGGCCGCTACAACCTCCGACGCCGAGACGCCGAGTACCACCCAGGGGATCGTGTGTGGGTTTGGACCCCCATCCGACGACGCGGACTGAGTGAGAAACTTCTGCGACGGTATTTCAGACCCTACCAGATTCTACGACGTGTTGGCCAACTTACCTACGAAGTGATCCCCGATGGTGACTCCGGCAGATCACGACGACACACGCGGCCCGAAGTCGTCCACATGGTTCGCTTAAAACCTTTCTACGGACGATGACGAACTTTTATTTTTATTTGTTCGGACTGTCGCTTATGTTAGCATGGGGTCGATGCACTCTTAGAGGGGGGGTAATGCCGCGAACCGTGCATTGGGTTTCGTTTATTTGTGTTTTGCTTTTAGCGCCCGGCTACGCCGGTCTGTGTTATCTCTGTGCCAAGGGAAGCGCGTGTTCCCTTCTTTCTTTCGGTGCCGCATGTGTTATCTGTTCTGATAGGCGAGAGCATTCCGATATAACGTGAACAGTCCAGAATAATCTTAATGGATCTACAATGTTCTAGATGTGAATCGACGGTTGGAGAACCACGCGCGCCGAAAGATAAAAAGCCTGCAGAGCAGACGCAGGGGTATTCGATACTGCGACGCTCGCTGACGCACGTCACTTTTGACTGCTGCTTTGCCGCCTGTGTACTTTTGAGTTGTTAGGGGAGCACAAGTTCGCTCCAATAAACTTGTTTTCCTTGACGACAACTGCGTAGTCTTTCGCTTCGTGACAATATATATATATATATATATATATATATATATATATATATATATATATATATATATATATATATATATATATATATATATATAAGAAAACTTCGAACAAGGTAGATACCACGATTGTTGCCAACGTTTCAGCAAAGACATCGTCAGGGCCTGATGAAGGCAAGTCTCTTTGCTGAAACGTTGGCAACAATCGTGGTTTCTACCTTGTTCGAAGTTTTCTTTTCTTGTTCTCCACCATCTTCAATGTTTTACTGCTCCCTATATATATATATATATATATATATATATATATATATATATATATATATATATATATATATATATATATATATATATATATATAGGACAAAACTTGGGTGCAGACACTTCGAAAACACTGAACAAGGGTTTTATTGTTCCCAACAGTTGCGAAAGAAGAACCTTTCTTCTTCAGGGGTTATTTTAGATATATATATATATAGTCTGGTAACATAAAAACCCACACAGAGCGCGAAAAAATAAGGTAAGTAGAGACAGAGACACACGAGAAAAACATTAGAAAATAAAATTAAAAGTTTACTCACGTTTCAGGAAGTGGACTTTCTTCAGAGTACAGAATAACTTGGTTTCAGGGTCATATATATACAAAAAATGTAGCAAGGGCGAGCGCAGGGTAAGGGAAGGGAGAGTTTGTACAATGGGATCATGGTTGGTGGGCAGCAAAAGAATGAAAGAAGCGGAAGAGGGAAAAAATGATAACAAGAACCCACAGTCACGCGGTACGAACATCAGAAATCAGAGCCAAACAAGAAAATAAACAGAACGAAAAAACGGAAAATTTAACAAGGTTCTTCCCCCTTTCGTCCGTGGCAACAGGGGTGAAAGAGTGGTCAAAATAAGATATGCCCATGCACGCATTTGACATCGGCAAAAAAATCACAGTCACGCGGAACGAACATGAGAAAACAACAACTAAAAAAAGAAACAGAACGGGAAAGAAATTTAAAAAGGTAATTACCCTTTCCCCCCTTGGCAATAGGGGGGAAAGAGAGGGTGAAAACAAGATATGCCCTTGCACGCATTTGGCAGGGGCGTAAAAAAAGATAGCAAAGAAATCACAGTCGTCTGGTACGAACATGAGAAGGAAGCACGAAGAAAAATAAATTAACAAGGTAATTGGTATTTTGAATGTCCCGTAGCTACTGGGGGCAAGAGAGGGGTCCATAGAAGATACGCCCATGAACGCAAAAGGCGAACATCTGGCCATACACACCCGTTCAAAGAATCAGAGTCAGGTGATTGAAACATGAGAGTACTATACTTGGCTTCTGTTGGTGGGAGGCAAGGGTCGCGCCCAAAAGCAGTAGGACAGGCAGTTTCGACAGGAAATGAGTGTACATTCATATACAAAGAGCAGAAAAAGCAGGAAAAAAGAAAAGGAAGACAGGGTCAAACAAGTCATTAAAAGAAAGATAAGAAAGGCAGGTACACGCATTTGACGCGCACCAGGCGGTACACATCTGGTCGGCACATGGTACTAGTTCAGGGAACGCCGAGGCGGTCAGCAACGAATATTAGAAAACAGCAATACAAAAAACAAAGGGGAGAGGAAAGCAATCACACATGCTCGCGTGCACAAATTAATTACAAGGTGAGAGTATCAAAGCTAACAATGGTACCGCAGCCTTCTACCCAGGACATAATGTCCAGAATTGCTGGTCAAATTTGGTTTAGTGAAGCCACTGTGCTAAAAAACGCGGTGCTAGCACGAAACTATAACCGTCTACGGGGGTTCGCCAACTGATGGGAGAGAGAGAGACATCAAACTTTATTTAAAGCGGCCCATGTCCGGGCTGCCGAAAATGTGGTTCTGGTGGGCCTGGAAGACGTTCAGGTGGGAATGCCGCAGGTGTCAGGGCCCCGCACGTGGGCAATGTGCCGGGCGAGGCGAGGCCAAAGGATGGGGCGAAGATCAGGCGGAGGAGCGGCCCAGTTTTCCCATGAGTATGGAATGTGGGATGGTATAAGGTGTGGATGAAGAAAGTGAGGTGATCTCCTGGCGCGAGGACAAGTCCAGTAGGTGTGTTTAACGTCGGGATAGGCACCACACACCTGACAGTGGGGCGTGCCATCTCGGGTCATGATATAGTGAAGAACGAGGTCACAAGGGAGGGAGAGAGTCTGAGCCTGGCGGATGTAAGTGCCTTCGCGGCGTGTGAGGTCAGAAGTGGGAGGAGGAAGATTACGGCGGGATCTGCGAAGGTCCTTCAGCTGTTGCCTCCGGGCCTTGCGATGGGCGGCGCGTTCTTCCTTGGGGCTGTAGTCCTGGGGCCAGGGTTGAGGGTCGCTCGGGTTTCGATTTGCACGAGCAAGGGCATGAGCCCTTTCATTGCCTACAATTCCCTGGTGTCCGGGGACCCATTCTAGAAATACGTGCAGGTGACTGTGTGCTGCTATGTAGCATGTCAGCTCGTGATGAATGTGCGCAGGTAAGGAGTTAGTTGCGAATTCTCTGAGGGCAGATTGACTATTTGTGCGGATGGTAATTTGGCCAGTTGAATGGGAGAATATTAGCGAGGGAGAGAAATGAACAGGCATAACAATATCCTGAGAAATGCATCTGAAATTTATTCGGAGGAAAGAGACGTCAATTTTCCATAACTTTCATTGATGCCAAACGACGCTGACTTAAACTTATTGATGAGGTAGGACTCACGAACCTCGCGATCGTGATGCGTTTTAAAACTAGACTCAAGAATTGTGGCCTTCAGTTGTTCGAAAGAATGACCAGGGGTGTTAACATGCTTTGATAGAGGCAAAGAAGGGCAGGTTTTTGCATGAGAGCAGTGATTGTTAAACCTCAAACGAAAGTGTGTTTCAGTCTGGCCGATGTATTGTTTGCCGCAGTGGGTGCATTACAGCAGGTATACGAGGTTGGCGGAATCACAAAGTTCCCTTTTACATTAACATAATAGTCTGAAGCTGTGCTGGCGGCGCGCTGTGTGGTGGTCATTTGTGGCATATCTTACACCGTGCTTTGTTACAGGGCATGCAACCAGTAGTCTGTGGTCGGCTGATGCTGGATTTGGTGAGAACGTCGCCCAAATTTTTGTTGCGTCTATAAACAACGCGTGGCGGCTCGGGAAGTATTCTTTCTAGGCGTTCACTTTGAGCAAAGATATTGTGATGTTTCCTTAGTACGGATGCAACTTTCGGAGAAGAGGCCGAATGGGTCAAAACGAGGTTTGTTTGTGCATTGGGTTTTGGAGCTTTTTTACGGAGAATTTCGGTGCGGTTCAACTGGTTGGCTCGTCTAATCGCGTCATCGATCACCTGCTCTGGGTATTTTTGATTCCAGAAAGCGGTTTTAAGCTCTCTGCTGTTAGAATTGAAATCCGCTTGGCTTGTGCAGATTCGCCTAAAACGGTGCGATTGGCTATAAAGTATTGCAGTCTTGGAGTGCCTGACATGGCTGCTGTGGAAGTGCAAATACTGGCGCGTGTCCGTAGGTTTCCTATAGAGGTTAGTCCGAAGTCTGCCCTGAGAAACTGTGACTGTAACATTCAGGAAATTTAGGCTGTGCGTAGAGTAGGAATGAGAGGGAGATCGTAGGATGCGCAAGGTTAAAAGCCTCAATAAACGTAAGAAGTTCCATTTCACCGTGCTGCCATGTCATGAATATATCAGAGTGTAGTATTGGGCTAATTGGTGATTCATCTTAACACTACAGCACAACAGA
This sequence comes from Haemaphysalis longicornis, assembly GCF_048455015.1. NCBI lineage: Eukaryota > Metazoa > Arthropoda > Arachnida > Ixodida > Ixodidae > Haemaphysalis > Haemaphysalis longicornis. The sequence continues at coordinate 480,809,704 of NW_027526203.1, forward strand.
AACAAAGACTTCAGCTGAGGGACACAAGTCTTTGTTTCTGTTGCGCTGTATTGTTAACATGAATATATCATCTATATACCTTTTGTAGTACAGTGGCTTCAAATTTTGGGTTGCGAGGAAGTTTGACTCTAGATATCCCATAAAGATATTCGCGTAGTTGGGCCCGATTTCGGTTCCTATTGACGTTCCACTGACTTGCACGTAATTGGCACCATCAAGCTCAAAATTGTTAAGCTCAAGGATAAGGTGAAGGAAAGTTTCAAGGGTGAGAGAATCGATAGGTTTGTCAACCGCCGACCGCTCATACGCACAAGATACAGCGGTGATTCCATCCGCATGCGGAATGTTAGTGTATAGCGACACGACTTCCAGGGTAAGAAGTAAACAGTTGTTAGGAATTTCAATCTTCATGATATCCGAGAGAAAATCATTTGTATCCTTAATTAAGGATGGAAAGCTGGGGGAATGTCGCGAATGAGAGAGTCTACATAGCGCGAGAGGTTCTCGGTGACTGTACCGATGCCAGAAACAATGGGGCAACCTGGGTTGTTATTTTTATGAATCTTAGGGAGGAGGTAGAATCTAACGGCTACTTGGCTTAAGGGGATAAGAGAACGAGCAGTTGTTTCCGTTATTTCCTGATTTTGAACAAGCTCAATGAGTTTATCTTTGACAATTAGCTTATAATCATTCGTGGGATCACTAAGGAGTACTTTGTAGAACGTCGATTCTGATACTTGTCTATGAGCCTCGTTGACATAGTCAGCTTTGTCGAGGATCACGATGGCGCCTCCTTTATCAGCTGGCTTGATTACTATTTCGGGGCAATCTGCGAGTTCCTCCAGGGCTTTCTTTTCCTTGCTTGTGATGTTACGGCGGAAAGAGTTTTGCTTTTGGTATGCTGCTCGTACATCGCGATGAACGGCTTTAATGTACATGTTGAGGCATGTATAGCGCTGCGTGGGAGGGGTCCAGTGTTTATGGCTAGGTAATGCAGTTCGGGCTTCGTCGGTTGGAGGACGGTCATGGAAGTACTCTCGCAGTCTCATATTTGTGGCGAAGTTACGTCCTTACAAAGTTGAAATTCGACGAAATCGCCAGTTGCCGGGCAAAAGTTCAGACCTTTTGACAGGGCGCTCATATTATCTGGTGACAGGGTAATACTAGAGAGGTTCATCACAATTCCAGTGAGATTTTTGTTAGCGTTGATAGCCTTGGGAGAGTTGACAGAAGGGAGATAAAAATTTGGGTTTGCACTGGCAGTTTAGTTCCCGGCGCTAATGTGATCTGATAATGGTCAGTATTTGGCGCGTTAACCGCGTTAAAGGGGCGATTTTCATGTGCATTTCCAGATAATGGACAACCGTTAGTAGTGGGGCTAACTTTATTCTTACGGGAGTAGTCGCTGCTAGGAATATTATCTCGGGAAAATTTACGTACTTTTGTTTCGGATATGGCGGATCCTTAGCTCCTTAGCTTAGCTCCTTACTAAGAATAGCCTCTTCCCGGCGGAGGGAATGGGACATAGTCCCGTAGTGATTTAGAATTATCTGCGTTAATTGCAAGGATGCGTTGTCTAGTACCTGTTCCCACTTCCTCATGTTAGATGGGAAGAGTTGGGCAGTTGAAGGTCTCAGCCTAACCCTCAAACCCATGGGAGCTACCTCAGCAGGCAAATACTGTGAAAGTGCGGAAACCTGCAACTGTGTACGTATGCGTTTTTCAGTAATGTTTCTAAATTTTAAGAACTGTTTTGACAGTGGGTAGGAGGCTGCATTACCGGGTTTTCTGGGTCCTAGTCAGTTTGTCGGCGCAGACGACACTTTCTTGCGGAGGTTGTACGGGGCATGGGCTGGCTTTGGGGCGTCCGAAGGCAGTGCGGATTGGCTGCTGGCGTTTTCCAGTGGCTCGTTGGTGGTTGGGGCTCTGGTGGCCGCTGTGGATCCGGAGGGCGGGCGCGGCAGGCTCTGCACAATGCATCACGAGGGTTCCGGCTCCAGCGGTGCGGAAATGCCATGGGCTTACCCCGCCATTTGACTGCGTTTCACGTGGCGATCGAGCCGCTGGGATAACGAAAGATGCTCCGCGCGTCTCCCGCGGTTGTCGAGGGCGGCGCTAGTTGCCCGGTCTCTGAACCTCCAGAAATATCAGCTCCCGCTGAAGTCAAGAGGCAACCCGCCGGTGGGATAGCGCAGTTGGTAGCGCACCGCACGCGTTATGCGGAGGTCGTGGGTTCGATTCCGGCTTCCGATCACGGCGGATTTTTCTCGACTTTGATTTATTCATACCTGTATTATACAAAAATGACAATCACCTCATTCGGCGCTATAAAGCATCTTCAAGTAACCAATAGCCATGCAGTCTTTATAAGAGGCAGTCCTTATTGCCAGTGCTATGCGGCGACTTGAAGGTGCTTTATAGTGCCGAATGCATCTTATAAGGACTGCATAATATATATATATATATATATATATATATATATATATATATATATATATATATATATATATATATATATATATATATATATATATATATATATATATATATATATATTATGTGCCCGCGCGCGTGTGTGTGTAAATACAATGTGCACCTGTCATACCAAATTTCTGTTATAATTTCTAGAAAACGTACCGAATAAAGAATTTTTAGCGTTTGCATCCAGGCGCTGAAAGACGGAGCGGGTGTCACAGAATGCATGTCATGACTTATCTGTTGGACGGAAAGTGCAGTGGAGACACTAGATGCTTTTTAATTGCTATGTACACACTACAAGGGTTGTTGTGCATGTTCGTTTTAGAAGTTAGTTATGTGCTAATTATTGAAATTTACTAATGACATTGTACTTCGGCAGAAATTTTCTCAAGCAATGCAAGCGTGGTTTGAAGGCTCAAGGAGTCTCGTAGGTAATTGAATAATAGGTAGCAATCGATCGCTACGTTCCACTAACACGGGGTACTCCTTGGCCGGTCCCACATCACTAGACGAGCATTTTTCTCACATTGCTCGTGCCGTAGTCATCATCCTGAGCCTATTTGTGTACACTGCATAACAGAGGTATATCTGATGCATTTCCGTTTGCTCCTATCCTGCTTTACCTCAATCCATTTGTTGCCCCTGGGTTTTCCTCTCTCACACTCCTCCACCGAGTGTTCCGCCTTCTTCAGGCCTCTAGTTTCTTGATGGTATTGCCATAGGTGTGAGCAAGTTTACATGCAACAAAATGTGCTTAACCAAGTAGTTGATGCCAAGTTCTTTGATGAAAAATTAATCCTAATGTTTGACTTCGATCTCCACGTGCACAGTCACCGACCTTGTTTTTTTTTTAAATGCAGAGCATTTCAGTAACTCACGATGTCACCCGCGTTGACGTCCGTAGTCCGCACCGTCGCTGTCCCTACTATATAAAAAAAAACTATCCGGCGCCAGGTTTCGATCCCTCGACCCTGCGGGCGGAACGCAATGTACATGGTGCTCTACCCACTGCGCCACAAAGCCGACACAGGATGGGACGCTAGGAACGCGCCTTATATCGTTGACTCATTCAAATTACTGCTGACGAGCGCCTTATATCGTTGACTCATTCAAATTACTGCTGACGAGCGCTCTCTCGTCAGCAGTTGCCACAAGTGCAACAACATTAACGTAACGCAAACTACTTAACGTCGTGCGCCCCCGGAAATGCTCTGCATTTGATCGTGCCCCTCGCGAGGGGGATGTTTCACTGCGTCTTCTCTCGGTCGCGGGACCCGTGGCGCCATCTGGCGGAGGCGCGATACAACTCGTAGCACTTTGAAAAGATGCGGCGCCAGCCAGCTGTGTGTGTGCGTGCCGCACTTGTACAAATGGCGAGTGCCTTGGCTGTCCACAGAGCAAAGCATTCGTGCAAGCAAGCCGTTGCAGTCAGTCAGTGAGTCAGTTAGTTAGTTAGTTAGTTAGTTAGTTAGTTAGTTAGTTAACAACTCCGCAAGCATTTGCGTTTCTTGCTTTGTAAACAAAGCGAAACACGCAAGAATGACGAAATTTCCTTGACTCATTCAAACTACGTCAAGAATTTCTTTACTAATTTTTTTAATTTACCCTTTGGTCACGATATCCTCACACCCGCACTCTCCCCCCCCCCCCCCCCCCCGGGCCCCTGAACTATGGGCTGGCATTTAGGCATAACGAGGGCAACTGCCTGTCCTGCCGTGAGTGGCGTCTGGCTGCGGGTTGCCCTTCACGAACTCGAGCACAGCCCAAGCAGCATAGGCCGATAGCCAATCATTAGACGCCCCTTGGCTTCCCTTTGGCTTCCGATAGCTTGGCCACACGCCGGCCTGTACGCAAAAGCCATTCGTGGACAATGCGCGCTATACGACCGGCCTTGAGGACACGCATTGGCCGGTGCGCGAAAAATCGCACTGGACAGCGCGCTCATTCAGACGTAATTTTTGATCATAAAATTTTTGGCTGACCAATAATCTGGGCATATCAGTGGCACTGCCATCTGCCCTATTGTGCCAGTGTATAACGACGTCTGAAATGTCATACGCTGAAGCCATTCGCCATCTGGTTCGTCTGACTTTTTGTTTGCCGTGACGAGATGTCCAAAATGGCAATAATCGCAGCGGCCGCATTGCTGTTTCCTTTTTATCCCACACCCTTTAAAAAGAATTTTCACGTACCACGCTCTACCAACCTCTTCTGAGCCCGCTCTTTCTCTTCCTTCAAATGGAAGCATTACGAATTTCTGCGTTGTGGGCATTTACTAAGCGTTAGGTTACTCCCTGTGAGATCGAATTCTCCGCGTAAATTCGTTTTTTCAATTGCTTTCGAATTCCCTAGAAATTTCAAACAAGGTCAGCTTGTGCATTTATTTATTCTTGCATAATATATAAACTAAAGATGTGAACACATGAAATTTTGGACTGCGGATTGAATACGAATGGAAAAAATAGACTGAAAGTTTTAAAAACAAAGCGACGAATAAAAGATAATTTATGCACTCAGGAATTGACACATCTAAGCATTTATGTACCGATAAGAAAATGGTACAAAAATAACAAATAAAGCGCTAACCACCTGCAGCAACGGCGACGAGCGACGGGTAAAACGTAACTCTATGGGTACAGAAAACTGGTAATGTGGACAGCAGCGACAAGCGGAAATATTTATATCCAGGTCGCCGGGGGCGGCGACAGCGACAGGTGATGGGCCGTCGTCGCCACTAATTTTTTCACTGTACTAATTTTTTTCCCTGTACTAATTTTTTCACTTGTCGCTGTCACCCACACTATCTGTTTGTTCTGCCCATTGAGTTACGGTTTTCGCGTCGCTTGTCGCCGTCGCTGCATGTGGTTGCCCCTTAAAAGATTAAGACAAGATGGCAAGGCAGTGGAACGAAATATGGCACGCCTTGCCATTGAATAATGCGGATTCCTCAACATGTTGTGACTAGAGAAATTTTACAGTCGGCTCCCAATAATACGAAGTCATTGGGGACAGAAAAAACTTCGAATTAAACGAACTTCCAATTAAACAGAAAGCACAATATTGATTGATTGTAGAGTTTAACGCGCCTACGCAACGCAGGCGATGAGGCGCACCGTAGTGGAGGTCTCCGGATTAATTTTGACCACCTGGGGATCTTTAACAGAAGGCACAATAGCGCACTGCCATTAGTCCGCAACGCTCTTCCCTCCTTGGTTTTGTTTAGAATCTCGCCTTTCGTTGCCCATTCGAGCGTACGACACAGTTTGCCGTGATAGTTCAGACTTTTCGCCAGAATCGAAGCCTGAAGCTTCCTCCACGCGAACTTCTCGCACGGAGCTGTGCGGAATAAAGAACAGAGGGATGCATACGTTGGCGGGAGTGTCAAATGAGGTGCTGCTTTATCAATTGTGCGCTGCCTCAGTTGCGATGGCGCCAGCATTGCAGGACGCGCCGGTGTGTTGACGCTTAAAATTTTCGAATTTTATCGAGATACGAGGGCCACCTTGATGCTTTTTATTCTAAATAACATCTAATTAAACGAGATATTGGGTTTTAGCTTAGAATTATCGATCGATTTGCTCTTTTGAATTGCATGTAAAATTGCAGGGACCAGAACATCACTTTCAATTAACCAAAAATTCCAATTACGTGACTAATACGTATTATCTAGAGTCGACTGCATTTTAATGGCTTGCTCCAGGCATTGAAAAGCGGTAAGGTACGCTAGTGGTTGGTATGACCTTTACTTTAATGAAAGAATTGCCAGCGAGTGATAACCCTTGATTTCTCCCTCAAACCACCGTATTGAAGGGAAAATTCTTTCCAGCTTATAAATTTTGCACAGGTAGCATTGCACTTCAGCCACTTCAGCTACTGTTGTCTAACTCTCACTAACTGTTCAAGCACCAGAGAGTTCCAGTTTTGCGCAAGGCTTTCGTGGTAGGCTTTCTTGCGTGTCTTTGGCGTCGTGCTAGAAAGCCAACTCTAAAGCAACTGTTGAGCCAATGTCAGAGAGCTCCACTTTTGCGCAAGGCTTTCGTGGTAAGCTTTTTTGCGTGGCTTTGGCGTCGTGCTAAAAAGCCAACTCAAAACTAACTCTCCAGTCACCAGAAAGCTCCACTTTTGCGCAAGGCTTTCGTGGTAGGCTTTCTTGCATGAGTTGGGCGCCGTGATAGAAAGCTAACTCAAAAGAACGTGCCATGAAGTGAAGCCTGAAAGTTCGCATATCGTGTGGCAGAGCCAACTTTCATTTCTGTAGTAATGAGGTGCAAGCCGTATCTGCTCCACGAGGCGAAGAGTTTAGTGTTATAAGCAGTGAATGGCCCCAAAATTACCCAGGTGCACGTGGAGCATGGCTTACGAACGAAATTGGGCTCAAGGAGAAGTAACATACAAAACGACTGCAAGCCCTTGGTGGCTCCACAAGACTGCATGGCTCCATGCGCGCCAGGCGAAGCTATCAGTTTGCATGATGTTTGTCGAACGCTTTGGAGTTAGTAGCACCGTGTCTCGGTATGGCATGTGCTTAACATCGGGTGTACTGCTAGATTCTGCGCCAGCAAAGCGTGGTCGAACAGGCAAGTACAATGACAAGACCGAAGTGCAGGAGGCATATAATGCCAGCTGAAGCCACAATGCTTGATACTTAAAGCCACATAAGCAGACTTAATTGCCACAAGGAATCTTTGTAAATTATAAATACTTCAAACAGTAAACTGTTTTGCAACTTGATTGGAATAGCAAACACTATTCATGAAGAATTGTAATTCTGTACACCTCTACATAACATGTAAACAGACATTTCATTTTTAAAAATACTTATAGCCTTGGTGGGCTTGCTTAGTTTGCCCATTTTTAAATGTAAAACTGTGTATGGACGTAATTATTCCACTCTTTCGAGTAAAGTGAAACAGGAAATTTCTAATGCAAGGGAAAGGTATCATGACCACACCACTGTTCACATGAAACTATTTTCCACATATAAACATTTCCTCTTGCGTGCTCATGCTCCCAGTGCTTCTGCAGCAGCAAAAAAGGTGAGGAAAAAAAGAACAAAAACATTTTTAAAAAATGAAGAAGGGCTGGAGTTAAAGAGCTGTACATCATGCTCTTCCTGACAGGGATAGATTGAACAACTTTCAGTAAGAACTGTTCAGTTACAGAAATAATTTCATTGCAAGGCAACTTGCTAAGGCAATCTGCTTGCCAATGCCTTTTTAGAACGCACCTCTTAATTGCCCGCTCCTGTGATTTCGCGTCGCTGTCGGCCTCGTTGTGGCCAAACGAACAATAGGGCCCCGGAGATAGATGAGATCGAGCAAGCAGGAAAGCTGAGGCGGTAAGTATGGTGAAAGTGTGAGGGGGAGGCCAGTAAGTTGAGGCCGCACAAGACACGCTCGGCGGCAGCTAGGTGCTGCGAGATAACGCCATAGTAACGCGCACCGTCGTGTGTTGACTGATGACGCGATCCCTTCTTGTGGCACAGAAGCTACGCGCCGTCACCGAGAAGCCTGCAGTTCGCGCTGCGCTCCAATTTTGCATTTGGGGGTATTGTAATCGTCAGCATTTTTTAAGAATTACTTCTAGCACGGTGTTCAGAAAAGTTCAGAGTATACTAGTTCCGTAGCATGATTACTTTTAGTGCACCCAATGGCCAGCACAATTCAGTGTCAGATATGCCACTACCAATCGTCTCAAAATGACACACTACAAGCAGCTCACTGCCATTGGAGAGCAAAACACGCATGGAGTGCCGACAGCACATTTATTTTGCATTCCGACTTCCTAAATGCTACTTTATCTTCATAAGCACTGTGGGCAAAGATCTCATCATTCTGGACTCCAATGTGTCAGTGTATTTGTCCAGGAATGCTCAAACCATAGAAGCAATCGTTGTTTCTTAAATAAACCAAACAAAACAAGCTATTCTTGCTTGGGCACCAGTTTTCTTTTTCTACGTCAAATTCATAGCTTGCTCTATTTCACACATCTGGAGAATGTAAAAATGTGTGGAAGCTTACCTCAGGTGTCACATGCACCTGATAAAACATTCTTGCACCACGTGAAAAAGACTGAAATCATGTCTGTTAGCGGTGGCTGGGCACACAAAAAAGAACATATAAATGCCGCCTTTTTTTAAAGAAAACTCTAGCAGCAAGCCCTACCGTCAGCAGCAGCGGCATGACGTAGGAAAATAAGCGGGATCACCCACCGAAAGACGGCGCACGTAAAAAAACTGTCACCAATACTTCACGAGAGATTAGGTCGAACATTGTATACAAATGTGCTTGTATGCATTTTAAAGTTGCCGCCAATTTACCATGGTGAAGGAATTGCTACAAGCGCATTCTCATTGTACCATTATATGCAACAGCATATTTGGTGTTTCGTGAACTAATACTATGTTATTTTGGCTTTGCCTAATACCATTTGATATTTGCTTTGTTTTTGAAGCTTAATGCGTATCCAAGTCCCAATAATTGCTAGTGGCCTCTAAATTTAGCGAAATGTTCATGCTCGTCTCCTAACATTGATGCAAACAAAGATTCAAGATGGTGGTGCTCATGTCTTCTACGGCATTGAGTTATCGAACTCAATTACCGTTTATTTGTTATTTGTGGTCTATATTGCGCCGTTTCTTAGCTTAATTGACGCATCCGAAGCCCAAATAGCTTCGAAGCCTAGCGATTCACTACAGTTAAGCTGTCTGTGTAAAGTACTACAGTTGAACCTCATTATAACGAACACTGATATAGCGAATTATCGGCTATAGCGAACTAAATACAAGCTTTGATTGGTCACGCTTTATTTAAATTACCCTTATTTTATAACGAAACTGAAAACGCGATAGCCAACGCGATTCTTCCTTATATCGGATATAACGAAGAAATATTTGACCAGTAGTATTAAAGCTACTTAAAAAAAAACCCGTCGCCCGAAACTGCCGAAGTATAAATGCCCTTTTGTTCGGGGACACTGTGGAAAACTTCATCCTACTCAATGCTGTGAGCATCCACCAGACGAAGATCACATCCTTCATCAAACAACGAAAGACGCATGCCTGTTTTTTCAAGTGAACTTCGTTCTGTTGTAATTACACGTACTCATGTTCCGGCTTATTGAGGTTTAAATGAAACAACGAGAAAGGTAAGGGTTACTTGGTTTACAGGAGATTCGAAGCGTTAAAAAATGCACTTTTGTATCAAGTATTTTTGCGTGAGCCAGATTTTCGATTTGTTAGAGCTGATTTTTACCGCTACTGTAACAAAGAATATCGGATATAGCGAAATAATTTGCTGCCCCGATATTACTTCATTATAACTGGGTTCGAATGTAATACCAGGGTAAGCCGACGACGCCGGTAGGCCGACCTGCTTACCGGCGTCGTCGCACGTCCCGTGGCTGTAAATTGGTTGCTTCATTGTTTGTGGCTGCGCCGTTGCTTTTATACTACTCCTTGGATGTTTGCAGTTAGCGTAACTTGCCTTGTTGCATCAATTTCGTTGAAAACTTCCTAGAATGACCGTTACGATTTCCCTATCTTCGGATCAAGAACTTCACTGATGATGCGATTGGTTGTTTTGCGAGTAATGAGTGTGCGAATCAGTCAGTGATTGAATATTCTTTTCTAAACATTTAAATTTGATGAAATCTGATTTTTATTGGGTCGGAATTTACGGTTAAATTTGTGTTTACGTATGATCTTTTTGGACCGCGGTAAGGTGAAGGCGAAGTTTCAAAAGTTGCTCACTGCATCGTTGGCGCAGCTGCTTGTGGTGCGGACGTTCAATGGGCATGGGAAGCTAAAATAGGAAGTTCTTGAAACACTGAAAGCGTGCATAATAGCCGAACATGTAGACAGGACGAGATTGCAATAGACATCTGCGTGTTTTGGAACATGCAGTGAGCATCTTGCTTACATGTTGGTCGACTTCCAAAGCCATACGAATATGGTGCATTTTGTACTATTTCAGTATACTAAGTTTTCTTATAGATTAAGCTATAAAGCATTACCGCAAAATAGAGTAACGTGGAATGTTATTATCTGCATACACTGCAGGGTGTCGTTACGTTCCAATGTCCATGTAATGCATCCAGTACTCTGGCCCCAGTGTTGCTCAGCTGGATGCTGAGGAGTTCCACATTTTGTCAGATGTGTTGTGTGCCTGACGGTAACAAAATTTGCCTGGATCCACAGTACAAACGTCAGAAGCTCCTCCACCACAGCGTCATCCGGCTAGTCTGAAATTCAGGCGATGTTGTAATGGCCAAGGCCAAAAACCGTTGTCTAGGAAGCTATACACAAGCCAGTGCGCATGTATAGAACATATACGTACGCACATATATGCATGCACCAGCATATATGCTTACAGAATCCAATGCATGCCTGATGAAAAAAATTTGTTTACCTAATGCGAATAGGTGTGGTGCGCTCTAACAGTCACTAAGCACTGCTTAGTGACTGTTAGTTATCTTGTTTTAAACTAGCTCAGCCACTATCCTGGGTTCAACAGTGCATGCTGACCTTCATATCATTGATGCTGTTTAGTTCAAAAAGTGGGTGCTGAGCACCAATATCAGCTGAATTACCTGGCCTGTTTCTCTCAAGCTATTGCAAATGTGTTGAAGGCGATACGCTGTCCTACCACCAGACGATAAGACCGTGTAAGCTAGATCCTCTATGTATACACTAACCTCTTCCTCTTACTGTTGTCGTCTGGGCAGTTTCTGCGCTCTCCATTGGTGCTTGCAGCAGCTGCTGTGCCTAGCATACCCGATGACCCTTGGCAATGTGGAACTTGTGGAAGCAGCTGAGATAGCATGTTCCGATTATCAGTGTGTTAATAGACAGTCTAAGGCTTTATGCAAGCTAGAGCTTGATTTCTTGGTGTAGGCTGAACACGGCCGTTGTTGTCTTTTGTCCTTCGTTATTCGTTCTGACGTTTTCCTTTCTTTCTCTCATGTTACGAGCCAGATGTGTTTATATACGCTGGTTCTACAATAAGGAATTGTTTCGAATGTTTGCTCTTGACCCGTCCTCACCTCGTCCCTTGTTCCTCATGCGCTGTGTTTTCTGTGTGGTCCAACATTGTTAGACTCTTTCTTTCACGTCACTTTTTCGCTCCGTGACCTTGTTTGGCAAACTTCACAGTTTGACAAAATGAGAGGTGCGATTCGATAAGGTAGGGCACCTAGCAAGCTTAGATTGAACTTTATCCGTACTACCCGCATCACTACACATCGTCACAGCCATCACTGACTCGGGGGACAAGCCGCATCCCACCAATGAGAGGGTGGGGAATGATGAGCCGGATCACGACTGTGCTTACAAGAAGTAGATGTGGTCCTCACTAATGTAAGAAAGCAATGAAAGCTTGATGCAGCTTATAAGGGAATGTTACCAACGAGTAGAATGCCACTGTCCCTCTTCCACATTACCATTCCTTCCAGCCATCGGCCTTGCCATCCTTGACATGCTGGCGATGTCGTCCAGCAACATGAAGAGCAGACACCTCCCTTCCAAAGGGGCAGTGTTATGTCACCAGTGCTTCACTGACATGAAGCCTCCTTGATGGAGTGCGTGTGTGTTCACTTATGCATGTATGTGTAAAATCACATTGTGCCCTGTAATCCTTCAAAAGCAGAAATTGATTCCCCCACCCCCCTGCATTCCCGTTGCCTAACTCTTACTGCACATTTTTTACCAGCACCTGTTACTCCCAAGGAGCCACAAACCAGGTCGCAACAAATTTGGTGCAGATTGATGCCACTTGTGTTGTGGTCCTGGAGCCCAAGAACTTCTGTCCGTGGCCAGCGGGGTAGAGTGTCCCATCTGTTTGAGCTGTGGGCTAGAGCCATAGCACTTGTGGAGCAATTCAGTGACATTTTGTTGCTCATGCCCTGCCAAAGGGCAAAACGAAAAGTTTCACGAGGAATTACTGACACTGCTAAACATTTTTCTTTGCGTGTGCATATGACAGTACTTAGTTGGCCTTTGTATCATCCAGCGCCGAATTTTATCATTTTAGCTCAGAAGGCATTTCTAGACCTGTTCTAAGGAATTTTAAGTTTCCATCACTGTCAGTGCATACGTCTGTCTGGATACATTCAATCCAGCTTGCCTTCTTTTCCGGGAGTGTGGTTCATGGGTCGGCAACAAAACCAGCACTGGAAATGCAGGACCCAGTGATGCACTTGGGGCTTCCCCTTGCGTCGGGTGCATTACGTACTAGCCCCGTTCAGAGCCTGTACATCTAATGCGACAAATGGTTGTTGGACCACCAGAGAACATACATGGATCTTTTATACGCGTTTAAGGCTTCATCGTTACCCGCCGCGGTGGCTCAGTGGTTAAGGCGTTGCGGTGCTCAGCACAAGGACGCGGGTTCGATTCCCGGCCGCGGCGGCCGCTTTTCTGATGGAGGCGAAAAGCGAAAACGCCGGTGTGTTCGAGATTTCTACGCACGTTAAAGATCCCCAGGTGGTCAAAATGAATCCGGAGCCCTCCACTACGGTGCGCCTCATCGCCTGCGTTGCGTCGGCGCGATAAACCCAACAATCAATCAATCAAATCAATCAAGGTTTCATCGTTGGCAAACCATCCTTTTAAACCTGTCATCTCTGATACAACTACGTTCCGACTTCTTTTAAACCGCCCATCTATTCCTGCTCCGTTCTCACACCGTGCTAGAGATGAAGCATCTAATCTTGGTGTCACCTTTTCAGGCACCTGCAAATCATCTCTTTTTGACCTTGTACCACCATGGAACCTTCGCGCTGTGTCGTGTGACATGCTGTTTGTAGCTATGGATAGAAAACGAGGGCCAACAACTGCAATTCTGCAGCAGTTCTTGTTTCTGCGAGAGAAGTACAGGTGTGCAGAATTTTATTACGCCGCATCAAAAACTGCCCTTACCGTGTCGTTTGCCGCGCACGGACCCGATTTTAGGGTCTCTAAGACCCTGAACTCGAAAAGCAGCATTTTTACGGCGGAAGCCCATGGAGTTTAGCTTGTTTTATATCACATAGCCCAACATGGAATACCCAAGTCTATCATTTTCAAAGATTCACTGAGTATTGTACATGCATTATCATCCAACAAGTCTTGTAAAAACCACGTTCTTAATGTAGTGCATAAAACCATTATGTCAGCGTATGCATTAAATCTCGAGGTGATCATGTGTTGGGTTCCAGGCCACTCTGAATCGCTGGAAATGAGACCGCGGATCAGATGGTCGCTGCTGCTGCACTTAAATACACCGGACATAGCGACGGTACTCTACACTGACCTCAAGCCCCACATCAGACAACACCTTCGCGAAACATGGCAAGCACTCTGGAATCAACAGACAAACAACAAACCACACATAATAAAGCCACTATTGGGACCATACACCACTGACACACACAACAGACACGCTGAAGTTGCCCTTGCTAGGTTACGGATAGGCCACACCCATGTAACACACTCCCACCTGCTAACAGGATCTCCAAGAGTGGCCCTCTGCGTAATCCATGTACTAATCCAATGCAAAGCACTCGACACAACACTACACAAACACTTCACCCAACTTTACAGACAACACATCCCGTTACAGCCAGCGTTTTTCCTCTCTGATGATCCTACATTTTCTGTCAAGCGCGTTTTTAAATATTTAGCAGAAGTTAAATCTTTAGACTTAATTTCATGCCACGCAAGATCACAACCTGGCCTTACACACCAGCCACCCTCACTGTCTTTCACTGATTTTACTTATGACCTTGCTATTTTAGAGTTTACGTTTTCACCTCTCATATATAACCACAGTTTTGGCGCTCTTTGCCCCAGTTGGCTTTGCGCCATTACATCCAACCATCGTCATTGCCTTGTTTTCCGTACAGAAGTTGAAGTTCGTAGTTTAATGCACGGAACCCATACTTGAGCTGTGATGCATGTCATAGTTGCAGACTATCGGTAATTAAAACACCTGGGTGCACATATATTGTCTGACTGCTCACGAAGACATCCAGCAGTTCGCCGTATTTGTATGATTACTTCCATTCCCGCGATCATTTTGGCAATGTGGCGTGCAACGTAAGAACCAGCGCGTTACAGGCTGGTGTTGAAACGCGGGGCGCATCACTCAGTTTTCAGGGCGAGAATCACGGCGCACAGAAAAAATGATGACAAGACGACGGGTGGAAGAAATGCTGTGCCCGAGGACGCGGGTTCGATTCCCGCCAGCGGTAGCCGTTTTCCTGATGGAAGAGACATCCCCCTCGCGAGGGGCACGATCAAATGCAGAACATGTCCGGGGGCGCACGACGTTTAGTAGTTTGCGTTACCTTAATGTTGTTGCACTTGTGGCAACTGCTGACGAGAGAGCGCAGTGATGAGTGCGTTCCAGCCTCGCCGACACCCGCCTTAATCACGCCACGATCGCGCCACGCGCGCGCGATGCCGACGTCCCGATCACGCCACAGATGTTGATCCCGCGACGCGCGCGCCCCCACCTGTTGGGCGCGAACCGACCGCGGAGAGAGCGCGCGATGCGAGCGGAGAGTAGGCGAGGAGGAGCGGGGCTGACGAGAGAGCGCGGCGATGAGTGCATTGCTGCCTCGCCGACACCCGCCTTTATCACGTCACGATCGCGCCGAGAGGGCGCACGTGCGAGCGATGCGGACTACTACCGACGCCTAGAACGGGTGACATCGTGAGCTAAAGAAATGCTCTGCATTTAAAAATTATCTCCAACCCACGCTGTGAAGTTGGTTGGAAAGCAAAGCTGTGAACGACCCCCACAACAATTCCGCATGCGACGTCAGTTGAATTCCCACACGTGGCTCTAGAAAGGGTGGAACCAGAGATTGTGCCAGCCGTTACCTGGCATTCGCGGGGCGCCGTCCCGAACGCAGCAGCAAAGGCCCTGGCCGGGTTCAAGCGGCGAACGCCGCGCGCCGCTGTAGCCCGGCCGTTCGTCCGAAGAAAAAAAAAGGGAGGAGCGTGTTTCGAAGTGTGAGACAGCGGAACCTAGCCATCCTGATGTGCTAGCTCGGGGCCACACCACCGCGCGATACAAGCGCAGACACCGAAACAATGCGGTAGGTGAGCTTAGTGATTCCCATTTATACAGATTTAAACTGAATAGTTCCGTAAGTTTGAGACTTGCGAGAAAGCTGACTGAATTTTTATAATCGTTATTTATCAGAACCAGTTGCTCCATTCGTTTTTGTAATACCTGTTAAAACACAACCGAAATGGTATTCAGCAGTTTAAAAAACGCAGTCCCATTCGTGACAAGCAGTGCGCAAGAGGCGGCGTTTCTCTAGCGGCCAGATGTCTGTAAGTGGTCTCTACATTTTGTTTTCCCGATCCTTAACATATGTTTGCCGTACGACCACTTAATTCCGCCGGATCCGGGTTCCCCAGGAGGTGCTGTCGAACAAGCCAATCAAGCCATGCGAAGTAAGCGTGCAATAGACGCGAAGCTGTGCCAAAACAGGCCCAACACCGTCGCTAATGCAGACGACAAAGCCGCCGGAAAAGTCCCGCTGACGCGCCCACCGCGGTGAGCGCGGGGAACGCTGGGTAATAGAGCCCTATCGCCGCGCCATCTACATTGTGCTTCGTGAGTGAAAAGCGCCCTCCGCCTCCCAAGACGCGTTGGGAGTTTCTTGCCCCGCACGCCACGAAAGAACCGTTGGCTGGTAGAGGTAGAAAGCTTTGCTTTAAAACAGCTTTAGCACCAACAGGCTTTATAGATAGTGATCTGCCCATGCTCGCGGTTTCTGCTTGCCGAATTTGTTTTTCCTGGTACGGCTTTTTTAGTTCTTTCCTCTGCAACTGGACCGGCTTGCGCTGCTTGTGATCCCCATTCAAGCGTTGTGCGCTATTCGTACGGCCTGAGTCGATGTTATTTCGTCTCTTTATCAGTCCGTTGCACTTATTATTGGCTCATTGACACTAAGTTCACACCTACTAAGGGCTCGATAGTGTGCTTCAGTGAATCGCTTTTTGAAGGCAGAATTATTCCTTGCTAGGTTGCCAATAGCCCGCACCTGGTCACCGAGCGGTGCACACATCCATGGCGTTGTATAAATGATTGTTCCACGGCGTGGATGAGGAAAAAATAAACACACAGGAGCACTTGGCGTGCACTATTACATATACTGCTTCAGAAAGAAATAAAACAGGAAGAAACATTAGGCACATCGTCAATTCCGATTTTCTTGCCACGCATTTTATAAGACGTTCATCACAAAAAAATCAAGGAGTGGATTCACAAGCGAATGCAAATTTGACGTGGAAAATACCGGGCACCTCTTAAAATGTTATCCAGAACAAAGGGCCTACCGTCATCCTAACCAGAACATTTCGCGGTCGATACCTCGTTCGTCACATTTCGAAGCAAGTCACTCTGGTTCTGTCACTGCAGTCGCAAAGACCGATTTGCCTAAACGAATGGACGCAGTCAAAGCGCGTACTCGTTGATGTCGGATCAGGATACAGGATCAAAGAGGGTACGTCCAAAAACACGATCCACAAGAGACATTTTTTCCCGGTATCCGCCACTACTACTGCGTTCTAAAATGGGGTTCGGTCGGCACCAGAATGCCGGGACGCTCGCCGCCGAGTCTGTACACAAAGCAGCCGCGTCGGCGGATTGCCTCGAAAGCGCGTCATCCCTATTTCATATTTGCCGCGCTTTCGAGGCGCTTTTTCAAAGAAAGTGCTACGAGTTGTGCCGCGCCTCCGCCAGATGGCGCCACGGGTCCCGCGACCGAGAGAAGACGCAGTGAAACATCCCCCTCGCGAGGGGCACGATCAAATGCTGAGCATTTCCGGCGGCGCACGACGTTAAGTAGTTTGCGTTACGTTAATGTTGTTGCACTTGTGGCAACTGCTGACGAGAGAGCACTCGTCAGCAGTAATTTGAATGAGTCAACGATATAAGACGCGTTCGTAGCGTCTCATTCTGTGTCGGCTTTGTGGCGCAGTGGGTAGAGCACCATGTACATTGCGTTCCGCCCGCAGGGTCGAGGGATCGAAACCGGGCGCCGGATAGTATTTTTTTTTATATAGTAGGGACAACGACGGTGCGGACTACGGACGTCAACGCGGGTGACATCGTGAGTAACTGAAATGCTCTGCATTAAAAAAAAATGTGCATCTAAAGAAATTGCTCCCGCAGTCTTTGTTGGTCCTCTGTTTCAGTCGAGGTAGCGTAGCGCCACAGGAGCATGGATAGTGATTCTGCAACAATTAGCTGCAGCGAGTCCGCTGTCGGGATTGTGAGCTATTGTCGGCGTTGGCAGAATGCTGGACAGCAAACCTAGCAAAAAAAAACGCTTTTGCGCTCTCATCCCTTTAGAATATGATTAGGAATCCTGTGCAGTTTTCTTGCATCGCACTTTCAGTGAACCCGATGGTACTGTGGAACCCCGTTGGTACGTTCCCCGGACTTACGACGACCCGCTTCTTACGACGGATCAGCGTGGTCCCAGCAAACTCCCCATTGAAACAATGCATTAAAACCCCGATGATATGACACTCGTGTGCACGCGGTCCGCTTCATACGACGGACCCTCGAGCGGATGAGCCGGCATTTTCTTCGTATTTTACAGCGCTTCACTGCCTTGTCCCGCCCCTCATTGTTCTTAATCCCCGTTTGACGCTGCTTGATGTGCACAGGTCTGCGGGCAGGCCAGACTCCTTGCTGAACAGACGCAAGCGAGCAGGCGGGTACTCGTGAGCGGGAGTTAACCTGCGACGGCCCCACGCGGCAGCAATACGCCAACACGCCAGCCGCGAAAAGTCGTTCAGGTTGCAGGTGGGCAGCCGGCGAACGCAAAAACACACGACGCAACTCCACGACGATGACCGAACAGCGGCTTTTCTCGCCCTATACCTCTGCTATCTGCTCATCGTTGTCTTTCAAGGCCCCGTTGTCACTCGGCTCCTACGTAGGCACTGATTTTTTTTTAACTTCGGATTTCAGATAAATGTTGGCAAATCACAGGAGAACGCGATCATTATAGTAGTTTAAATAAGTTCTTAGTCCACCTGTAGCGTGAGATCGTTTACCCGCACCCCGGTCTTACAACACCCCGGTCATACGATGCTTTCTTGCGGTCCCTTGAAAGTCGTGTTATCGGGGTTCCACTGTATATTGTTGCATACAGCTAAGCAAGGCCAGAAGCCGCATGGCAAAAGCATTTTCGTTTTGTTTCGTTCCTATCACTTTGGTATGCAGGCATGGGTCAAAAAGATATCCCGAAGATAACTCCACGTACGGTTCTTATCCCCGGCCCTGACCGAGGTCAACTGACGTATACCCAACTTTGCCATTTGTAGGACTGACGAGCCACCTTGAGAAAGCTGCTACATGAGTGGCGCAGTCTATGTGAAAGAACCACAGCCCCCGTAGAAGTTTGCGTCGAGTAGTGCTCCCTTTTCGGGAAAAAAACATTCCGATTCCGCGTAAGAATGACGGCGTTGTCAGGCTTGAATAGCTAGGTTGGGAATGCTTTACATAAAATCAAGCGCTTCCGGTCAAATTTTGCACGTGCGCAAAAGAGTGTCACGCCAAAAGAAAGCTTCTCCACGTAAAGCCAAAGTCGGTAAAGGTTATGAACCTTTAAATGAATGTGAATGCTCAAAAACTAATAAGGGTAGTTGAGCAGGCAGAAATAGCACCCGCGTGGTTTGGTTGTGTACGTTGAGTTTTGCATAGGTGAGAATTAGGTCCGGAAGGGCCAGGTGCTGAATGGTGACAAACATACTAACTGGAACGGTCAGTATTGATTCGTACAGCCACTACATTTTGTGCCAGCAGTCACCCTGTGAGCAAAGCGAAGCTGGTGAGATTCGAGATTATTTAGCACCACCTGAGGGAGCGCGCCGTCCGTATGGCCAGCAATTTTTCAGCACAATGGCCCCCATTGTCGCAGGCTGCTATGGGGAGGTTGATCTTTGAAGCCAGTCGGGGTTTTAGCCGCAGGAAAATAAAAAAAAACAAGAAAACAACAGCACATACAGAAAGATCCTTTCATTCATCTCCTTCACCTCCCCATACACATAGCCCACATGAATTATGTGCATTGTTGTTGAAGTGCGGTTGCAGCGTGCTAGAATATAATTTCGAACGGGTACGAGTTTACCTCTCGTGGCCATTGCTATTGTTTTTGGGGCCTCCAGTTCTGTTCTGTACACTTCAATGTAAGCACACAAATGATGCAAATACTTTTTTTAATTGTGATTCTATGCCTTACGGCATAAAACCTACATCGAAAGTGTATGTTGGTGTTATATTTGGTGTAGTGGTATAAATAAAATTTATTTGCAAGTTCGATTCCTTTTCTTGCGTTGTCGTCATGCTAGTAGCAACAACTCGTCCAAGCGTCACTTCTACAAGTAACCTTAACTGTCAGGTCCCACCTAAGAGATGAAAAACAAAATATGGTAGCAAAGCAAGCCTTCAAACCTACTTTATTTTTCACTAAGTGCATACAGAAATTTTTTACTGAAGAATTGTCAATGGGTCTGTTCACACTAGCTGGTAGAAAAGGCCTACGCGGCACTATTAAAAATTGAAGGAACTCCAAGTCGTAACATGACTGGGACGACAACTCGACTGAAATTTCTACAGGGGTGGCGCAACTGTTCACTGTTACCGAGAGTGTTACAACCTGTCTGCTGTTTTTGTCTGAAACGTCGACATCGATTGTGCATTATGCTTTGCTCACTGTTGAAAACAATACCCTAAATTCTGAAAGGCCGCAATACCATCCTTATAACACCAGCCTTTCAAAGGAGCACCAATTTTTTTAATTTAATATTATAAAATCTGATGTAATTGAGTGACCTAAGCAGCTGAAATAACCTTTTTGTGGAGTGGGGCCTTGTTTGTTTTACACGCCGAAGCTGCACATACCCATTGAGGCACACCATATTGGGGGCTATGGATCAATTTGGACCATTTGGGGACTTGGACCATTTGGGGGGGGGGGGGGGGGGTGCGGCAAAATCTCTACACACAGCTTTTATTTTTCGCCTCTACCAGAAAAATGGCTGTGACGAATGGGATTGAACCCACGTCTTCGAATATGGAAGGAAAACGTCCTTGCCACTGGGCCGTTACAGTGGGTAGTACGTAATGTTTTTAATGTAAACTGGATGTATCTCTTCTTAGAACAAATTTATTTAAGGAGATAAAACAAAATTTTTTTTGGCAATTTTTGTTTGCATCAAAAACCTGCTTCAAAAACCCCATCAAAAAGGGGGCACATTCAGTCAGCAAACTCAGCTTGCAAATGTGACATCGGGATGGATATAACAGGTGCCACGCACGCAGTCTTTAGTGAACACTATTTTTATGATACAAAAAGCAAATTCCAGATTTAAGTTCAATGCTTAGAGTGACCAGTATGCCGTACTGTTTCAAACGATCAAAGGCATAGACAGTACCCAGTACCGACATTAACGAGAAACATTTGCTAAATCTTATTTTATGGCAGATAGTTCTAAACAACCCGTTTAGAGGTACAGGGGACTCAACCAGAAAGTTGAACAGAAAAATGAAAACAACAACATGCAAAAAGTTGAGGTGTGAAAGTATCCGAAACGTAGATCCGCAGCGCAATTTTACTGTTCTAGGTATCCAAAATTTATGAACAGAGCTATAAAAGTTGGCTCCGCCGCACAACGTGCAACCATTCAAGCTTCACCGCAAGACATGCCCGTTTGGGTCGGCTTTTTTGCATGACGCATCAGCCGCCCAAGAAAGCCTAAAGCATGCAGAAGATTGCGCAAAGCCAGTGTATTAACTGTGGTGTACATTAGCTGAAGTGGAATGTTACTTGTGCAGAGTTTATAAGCCGCGAAGAAGTGTCCTCTCAACAGAATGGCATGAGCGAAAAATCGAGTTATTACTTGTTGGCAGTGGCTGCAGTCACATACTGTTCCTAGTAGGCATGCGTAGCAAGGGCCTCCTTTCAATGACTGGAAGGACGGCAGCTAGAAAAATATATACTTCGACTCACAGCATGTTCAAGAACCACATTTCTTCAAGAAACTGCGTGCCAATTTTTTTTCACTGCTCCGCTGTCTTTCTTTCACCTTTTTTTGTACAATGTATTAATCAGTGCACACACTCTCACGTCCCAACTTGCCCAACTTATCTTCTTCCTTTTTGAGTTCAGCTTTCAAAGCTGTATACACACTAAAGCAATGATATTCATGTTCTAACATATTTTATTCTATCTGCAGTGCCAAATTTGATAGTTTTGCAGTTCTAGAAAAACGGTATATCGCTGGAATAGGCATCTAATTCCTTTTGAAGATGTGAAAGTTTTTCTTTTCCAATCCGATGCAGTGTGCACAGTCGGGTGCTTGGTTTTCACTGTTTTCTGCAAACTACATATCCTCCACTATAAAAAGAAAGTTTGCAAGTCGTTTGACTACAGGAAGTGCGAGTGTTAGCGCTTTAGCGGAGGAAGCACAGCTTGGTTATCGTTCTGATTTGTTTTTTGTTCAGCATGACGAGTGTGAGACACGGAGCATCGAAATCAGTGAAGCAGTTGGCCCGCGAATCCGTAAAGCTATTTAGCCTGTAGAGCAATACACTGCACAAATGCGAGGCAATAAAGCAACAAAGCGCAGAACCCGTGTATATATATATATATATATATATATATATATATATATATATATATATATATATATATATATATATATATATATATATATATATATATATATATATATATATATATATATATATATATATATATATATATATATATATATATACAGAAAGCAACGCCGGCAGTCTACAACACCAAAGAAGGCATAGGGGAGTGGTTAGACTATTTTTTTTACCGTTAGTGATGTTACATTATTTTTTTATTATTATTAATTACGTGAGAAAGAAAGAAAGAAAAACACGCGCCCAGAGTGGGGACCGAACCCACGCCTTTCGATTAGATCTCGAATGCCTTACCAATTCGGCTATCTGGGCGACTGTGTTCCGCTTCACTTTCTGGACTATTTATATTTACTACAACTGTATCTGACGCTTGAGGGTGGTAGCCAGCGCCACTCAGACTACACGGGGAGAAGGGGACCTTCTTTTTCAACCCCCGGGGCGTGACGCGAATGTCTACAGCCTGTCATGGGCGGTCAACTGGCGGGAAACCCTCTTATGCTACCTTGGCATCAAGGCTGCCAGAACCGAGGCCCTCGCTAAGCTTTCGCACGATAATAAGGTTTGGAAATGAGGGGCTCGTTAGGAAATACAGAAAGAAACGCCGGCAGTCTACAACACCAAAGAAGGCATAGGGGAGTGGTTAGACTATTTTTTTTACCGTTAGTGATGTTACATTATTTTTTTATTATTATTAATGACGTGAGAAAGAAAGAAAGAAAAACACGCGCCCAGAGTGGGGACCGAACCCACGCCTTTCGATTAGATCTCGAATGCCTTACCAATTCGGCTATCTGGGCGACTGTGTTCCGCTTCACTTTCTGGACTATTTATATTTACTACAACTGTATCTGACGCTTGAGGGTGGTAGCCAGCGCCACTCAGACTACACGGGGAGAAGGGGACCTTCTTTTTCAACCCCCGGGGCGTGACGCGAATGTCTACAGCCTGTCATGGGCGGTCAACTGGCGGGAAACCCTCTTATGCTACCTTGGCATCAAGGCTGCCAGAACCGAGGCCCTCGCTAAGCTTTCGCACGATAATAGGGTTTGGAAATGAGGGGCTCGTTAGGAAATACAGAAAGAAACGCCGGCAGTCTACAACACCAAAGAAGGCATAGGGGAGTGGTTAGACTATTTTTTTACCGTTAGTGATGTTACATTATTTTTTTATTATTATTAATTACGTGAGAAAGAAAGAAAGAAAAACACGCGCCCAGAGTGGGGACCGAACCCACGCCTTTCGATTAGATCTCGAATGCCTTACCAATTCGGCTATCTGGGCGACTGTGTTCCGCTTCACTTTCTGGACTATTTATATTTACTACAACTGTATCTGACGCTTGAGGGTGGTAGCCAGCGCCACTCAGACTACACGGGGAGAAGGGGACCTTCTTTTTCAACCCCCGGGGCGTGACGCGAATGTCTACAGCCTGTCATGGGCGGTCAACTGGCGGGAAACCCTCTTATGCTACCTTGGCATCAAGGCTGCCAGAACCGAGGCCCTCGCTAAGCTTTCGCACGATAATAGGGTTTGGAAATGAGGGGCTCGTTAGGAAATACAGAAAGAAACGCCGGCAGTCTACAACACCAAAGAAGGCATAGGGGAGTGGTTAGACTATTTTTTTTACCGTTAGTGATGTTACATTATTTTTTTATTATTATTAATTACGTGAGAAAGAAAGAAAGAAAAACACGCGCCCAGAGTGGGGACCGAACCCACGCCTTTCGATTAGATCTCGAATGCCTTACCAATTCGGCTATCTGGGCGACTGTGTTCCGCTTCACTTTCTGGATATTTATATTTACTACAACTGTATCTGACGCTTGAGGGTGGTAGCCAGCGCCACTCAGACTACACGGGGAGAAGGGGACCTTCTTTTTCAACCCCCGGGGCGTGACGCGAATGTCTACAGCCTGTCATGGGCGGTCAACTGGCGGGAAACCCTCTTATGCTACCTTGGCATCAAGGCTGCCAGAACCGAGGCCCTCGCTAAGCTTTCGCACGATAATAGGGTTTGGAAATGAGGGGCTCGTTAGGAAATACAGAAAGAAACGCCGGCAGTCTACAACACCAAAGAAGGCATAGGGGAGTGGTTAGACTATTTTTTTACCGTTAGTGATGTTACATTATTTTTTTATTATTATTAATTACGTGAGAAAGAAAGAAAGAAAAACACGCGCCCAGAGTGGGGACCGAACCCACGCCTTTCGATTAGATCTCGAATGCCTTACCAATTCGGCTATCTGGGCGACTGTGTTCCGCTTCACTTTCTGGACTATTTATATTTACTACAACTGTATCTGACGCTTGACGCTTGAGGGTCATATATGTATATATATATATATATATATATATATATATATATATATATATATATATATATGTATATATCGAACCGAAAAAATACCGGTTCGCGCACCGGTTCGATGAGTTCAATTATCACTGGAATTGGAAAATAACATTTAGCAGTTTAAAACGACAGTCAAATCAAAATACAAACAAAAATTCAAAATGCTTCTGTTCCCCAAGGGCAGTGACGCAATTGCAAAGCACACTTTAAACAATTACGAGATATTACAAAAACAGATGAAGTGGCGACGATTTACCACCTACTTTCTCGCCCAGACTTTATGTTGTCCTAGCGACTATTCATAAAGCCACCGCCAAGAGATATGACGGTGGGATATATTTTCTGTCGTTTGCTTTTTTGTTGAAATCGCAATCGTCGCTATGGAGTCGCCAATCACGCTAACCTTGAAGCCTTAAATTTAGGCCTGCGTACTGGCGCGTTCAAATACCAGCGCTTAATACCACTGGCGCACATTTTTTATATTTGTAACAAAACAGAAAAATCGTACAACAGGCACATAAATACTACCAATGGGTCGCGGGTTCGATTCCCGGCCGCGGCGGCCGCTTTTCTGATGGAGTCGAAAAGCAAAAACGCCCCTGTGTACGAGATTTCGGCGCACGTTAAAGATCCCCAGGTGGTCAAAATTAATCCGGAGCCCTCCATTACGGCGCGCCTCATCGCCTGCGTGGCGTCGGCGCGTTAAACCCTACAATCAATCAATCAATTAAATACTACCAATGAATTATATTATCTGGTCACCCTGAATAATTTGTTATCTGTCACCTTATCGAAGGCTAGCCACACTTTTGTTAAAAGTAAGCTTTAGATAACGCTCAGTCACTGTATTATTGTTCTGACCACTGCAATTCCTTTTGCGATAGCTATGCCGGATGTGTGCATTACAATCAGTATGTCATCGTACCGCCTGACCCCCGGCCATCGTTCCGTGTGCGACACTGCGGAATCTTATAACAGATTATGCTGTTACAAAATGAAAGGGAAATTTGGCGCGCGTAGCATGAGATGGGACTTTTTTGGGTAGACGCTCTTTAATTCGTCCGCAGCAGTACTCCCCTCCAAAACGAGTAGCAGTAGAAGTAATGTAACGAGTTGGGCAGTCACTAGAAGTCCACCTTCGAAAAAAAAAAAAGCAGATCTTAAACCGGCAAAACTGCAGAACAAGCAGAAAAGATGATGGCTGGGTGAATGGGACAGTGTGATGTACCGGCCTGCCTTTCTGCACGTGTCACCTGCTTTATTACTGTTTCTGCTTCTAAGACAAGGTCGAGGGCTGCAGTTTCTTGTCAAGGGATTAAGTGCGCACCTTAACAGTTTTCCATGACATATCTGTTGTTGATTGATTGTAGGGTTTAACGCGCCGACGCAACGCAGGCGATGAGGCGCGCCGTAGTGGAGGGCGCCGGATTAATTTTGACCACCTGGGGATCTTTAACGTGCGCCGAAATCTCGTACACACGGGCGTTTTTGCTTTTCGCCTCCATCAGAAAAGCGGCCGCCGCGGCCGGGAATCGAACCCGCGACCTCGTGCTCAGCAGCGCAACGCCTTAGCCACTGAGCCACCACGGCGGGTGACATATCTGTTGTTATTTGTATCTGTAAAAAAAACAAAAAAAACGGAACTTGTCCACTGTACTGTCCTGAAAAACTGACCACGGAACTCACTTCCTTCGCATTGATGACACGTTTGGTTGTGAAAGGCAGGGCAAAGTAAAATATAGAGCAATATCCACGTTTTGGTGCTTTTTTTTTACTTATTCTGTTTTACTTGCTTTTTGCGTAATATTTTAAAACAACGTGATTCGCCTTTTTTCTTTTGTTGTTTTCCATGTAAACACATTTAAAAAAAAAACTGGCGCATTTGATGCCCCGTGTTATATCTCTGCTCCGAGGCGCAGCTTATGTTGCAGGCCGGCAGACTTATTTTAACCAGCTGGTGATATTAAACGTGGATCAAAATCTTGATACACGATCGTTCTCAATTTCCATATACTTCAGAAAAACGGTCATGGGGAAGGGAGATCGAGGCCCCTTGTGGTCAGCAACAAACGGCTTAGCCACTGAGCAGCTCCTGCGGTAACACTTGTGAAGTATTAACAATTTGCAGGTGTTGGACCTTTTAAACAAATTATGAAATGCAAAACGTTTCCACACATCGGGTGTGGGCTTTCGCTGTTGCGCAGTGGAGCACTCCTGCAGCCTGAATGCTCCAATAAAGTCGCAGCTAGGAAGGGCAAATCGTTTTATATCCCCTGCAAGCTGCCGAGAATGACATTTCGTTTGGTCAGCTTGTACTACTCTCGCGCTTCCAGCAGCAACAGACCATTGCTACATTGGTGTTCATTCATTTCCCCTGTTGTTACATAGAGCGTGATAGTGTTCAATTGCCTGGAGGGGAAAGTGCGCGAGCAGGTACGAATTTGATGGCACATGACAGAAAAAAAAGGCCTGAATTGCATTGACTGTGCAATATCAACAACGGAGGGTCGAACCGTTTCGGCATGAACCGTAACCGTTATTTCTTTTTTCGGTTCAGTTCCGGTTTGGGTTCTGCGTGCTCAAAAAATAACTTCTCGGGCAGCGACTAAAACTCTAAAGACTGCCCGCAACACGGACATTGTTCTGGGTGCGTTGCAAGTGTTGCCATCATAGCCGTGAGGGGCAGCATCTGGCGTAGATTGAGGTCGAAACAAAGCAGTGTTGCCAGCATGCGTAGAATATTAGAGTATGCTTGGCAACAACGCCCGAGTTGCAGTCGGGTTTTAGTCGCTTAGACTCTAGCTACGCTGGATTCCTGCGCTGCTGCTGCTCCTGGGCGGGGCGCTGTACAGCCCGCGTCGGCCGTAGAGGGGGCTTTCCTGCGCGGCATGGATCACCGGAGTGACGTCATAACGGCGGTGCGTGGAAAAGGGTCGCGCAACTCTAAGCTCCCTGCGTCTCTAGATTCACGGCCTTGGATTTGAGTAGGGTGCCTCGATGCCAGCGCCGCCGCATGGCGGACGCGCGTGAATCGAGGTACCCTAGTTTTGCGCAAAAGTTCCTGTATATAGGCTCTCTATACAGGAACTCTAGATTAGCGCCGCTCCGCCACGCAATGCATCCCGCAAACTTTCGCGGCTGGTAGTACGTCACAACTTCCGTTGCACCGTCAAATATTAAGCACCCTGCCAGAGCCCAATTTGGTGCTACGTTACCATTGCACAATTTGCTGAAGCAATAAGCTCGTGTCATTAAGTATCAAGAAGGGGAAGAGTTCGGTACGTAAACACGTTGAAAAGCACGCAGGGAAGCGGGCTGTGGAGGTAAAAGTGATTGATGTCTTCAGCCTCTTATCGGGCCCCCTCATGACCAAGGAACGTGTCGCAAACTCCGTGGTCGCAAATATAGAATGTCTCCTTACACAACCTCCTGCATGTGCCTGGCATTATCGCGCCCCATGACGGCGGCAAACGCCGTCATGGGGCGGTGACGACGACGATGCCGCCCTGACGACGAGGCCGCGCTGACGACGACGATGCCGCCCCTGGCTGCGCAGATATTCGAGGGCGAGGAGGAAGGCCGCGCGTTGCTGGACGACCTGTGCCGCTTGGACATGCCGGTGGTGATCACATCGACACGACGCGTCATGTCGCTGCAGCTGCGGCTTCACGCCAATCGTCGAGACGCCGTGGAGGCTGCCTACCAGTTCAGGGCAACGCGTGAGTCGTTGCTCCCCCTCTCACGACAGTTTGGCAGCCAGGCCGGCTACGGCGCTGAACAGCAATCCGGCTTTTTTTTTTCTTCTGTGCTTGGCCGGCCGTTGCATTACTACAGTGACCCGAAGAGAAATTGAGCGCTCGAATAACCCATTTCATTATAAAGCGAAATAAAGGGTATTCTTAGAGAAGGGCTATTGAAGCTGAATCACTCAGACAAAGCAGCCGTACACATTGCGAGCTGAGCCAGGTATGAAGCTAGTTATCTGCACTCTTCCCGTAGGTCCCACCCATGACGGCTGAAAGGCTGTAATGGAAAATTTCCTTCTAAGTTAAAGTAGAAAACCTTATGGACAATAAGGCCCAATAATACAAGGCTGGCGTGCTTGTTGATGCTATGCTACCTAACGTGCGTATCAGATAAGTGTGCAGCGTGGGCGCGCGCCTCTGGTTTTACGGCTACGTGGCAGTGAATAAACAAAGGCTCTTCGAGGCGCACCTTCTTACCTAAAAGAGTAGGCGCTAAATGCAAACCTGAATCGTTTGTGGCCATTCATAGACAACCAATGTCTGAAACTACGTAATGGCGCGTGCTTTGCAAGGACACAAGAGATACAAAGGAAGGGCCCCATCCAGCGCTTCCCCCCTTTGTGCTGTACTCAACAGTGCCCGCGGTCATGATGTATTTCCAGCTGCAACGCCAACTTGCCCAGAAATATGCACTTGCGACATTCTACCACTTGCTTAGCCGCTTGCGCAGTTTACGTAAGATCAAAAAGAATTCACAGCCTCTCGTGTTACCACGCGCGAAGTAGGCGTGTGGTAACATGAAATAGCGATAGCTGATGGGCGCCTCTATCATACTAAGCTGTTCTAAGATGCCCTCAATGCACTAACCTCAAGATTTCAATGACCACGACGGGATTTAATTTGTTGTGATTATGCAGTGTAACACGCCGACGCTGCACAGGCGATGAAGCGCGCCGCAGTTACGCTGCTGAGCACGAGGTCGCGGGTTCGATTCTCGGCCGCGGCGGCCGCTTTTCTGATGGAGGCGAAAAGCAAAAACGGCCGTGTGTACGAGATTTCGGCGTACGTTAAAGATCCCCAGGTGGTCAAAACTAATCCGGAGCCCTCCACTACGGCGCGCCTAATCACCTGCGTTGCGTCGGCGCGTTGAACCGTACAATAAATCAATCAGGCGCACCGTAGGTGGGAGGGGGGGGGGGGGAGATTTGGGGCTTTGGATTAATTTTGACCACCTGGGGATTTTTAACGTGCTCGGAAATGTCGAACACACGGGCGTTTTTGCTTTTCGCCTCCATCAGAAAAGCGGCCGCCGCGGCCGGGAATCGAAACCGTGACCTCGTGCTCAGCAGCACAACCAGGATTAGTTTTGTGCGAAGGCCACGCCGCTACCTCGCTACCTTCGCCTCGGCACCACTGAGAGCCTCGCGATCCTGGGGAAGCTTTTCTGCGCGAACACCGTCGTGACGAGAGGAGCGTTGAGTAGGGGTTGTGACAGGCAAGCTTCATGATGGAACAGCGAAACGACGACGGACATCGAAATGAAGCCGTGTATTTGAAACGTTTATTGCCTTTTTTTACCAAAACCCCATCTCACCACTCTTGAAAGTCAACTTAAATAAACTTCTCACAAGAATGCCGCATCAAATTATGTCTTTCGATTCAATACGAGCCAAATCCAAACTTACCATCCCAATATTTCTCAAATTCACCGCATAAGTTTCTTCAAGTACTTGTGGCCATAAACTTCCCCTAGCTGACATGTAAAACATATCGTAGAATAGCTTTGACCGCGTTGCATTTGGGTCCGGTAAAAACTTCCGCTTTTTTATTAAATTCGCTTTAGGTGGATTTGGCTCATTTCGAAAGAAAGCACCTCATATATACATGAAAAATTACAATTCACATATAGCGCATTCCTTTGCGCATACTTGCAAGCAAACATGAGATAAAAATACAAGCGGCACGTTTGCTAAAGCATTTGCTGTTTCGGATAGACGCGAAATTTTATCCTGCGCTCGCGCAGGCGCGCGTTGGGGCAACGGTAGGTCTGACGGTGACCCATGCATCACTGTAAACACCGAAGCACGTGATAGGGGTCGGCAATAGACGACCCCCAGCCGGCACTGAACAAAGGACACGTTGTGGTCCACCTGGCACCCGCTCCGCCTACGGTTCTCCGCGTTCGTTTTTTTCCCAATGGTGGGACATACACGAGAAAGTTTATTCGGGGCTGAGAAGACTGGAGTAACGCCATACTTGTCCGCGACACTCCCTAACCCGTGGGATAGCTGGCGCACATAAAGGATTACCGCGAACTTTTTACGTTTACCTTCGTCCTCGCCCCTCTCCCCTACTTCTCCACTATTTTTCACCCATTTATTTAGGAGCTGACTGACGACCACCAGCTCAGTATGAGGGCAACGCGCTGCCTCAAGCCTCTGCGCTTGCAGTAAGAAGCTTTCACAAACTGTGTGGAAGCAGGACTTGTGCAGAGCCGATTGCAGTCATGATTTGAGAATCCCCCTCTTTCTGAATCCACCTCTATTACCTACCCCTATCATGTGGTTCGGTGTATGTGGGCCAGACCTACCGATGCCTCAACACGCGCCTGCGCGAGAGCAGGAACAAACTAAACGAGGATGAAAGTCCGCATCTATTCGCGCACTGCGGCAAGTGCAAATGCGACCCGTGCTTCGACGACACTGAGATTCTGCTTCAACACAAAGGCCAGCTCACGCGCGAGGTTGTGGAGTCGTTTCACATCGCGAAAAACAGCAGATGCATTAGCCAACCTTCTATAAGGCTCGCTGATAGGGGGTATTTGATGGTGTCTGCACACGGGCCACTTGCATTTTTGTCTTGTATTTGCTTGCCAGAATGCGCAAAGGAATGCCCTATGTGAGTTGTAATTCTTCATGTGCATATGTTTTTCCGTGGATTAAAATTTTGAGTTGCTAGTCAGCGCGTGTCCTGCCTCCCCTCATTTCTAGGTCCGTCGCCTTTGCGCTGTCTCTATCATGAACCAATGCCAACGTGCCCAACTGACAGTCTTCAGGGAAGCTTCGCTGAACCGTGTCTCCGCTGGAGGGAAGTAGAATACTCTAGCTCACTCTACCTCGTAGTCCCATATTCCGTGGTCCCATAGACAGTGAGCTCTATTTCCGCTGCTGCCGCGGCCGCCTCGGTCTCCGGCGAGGCCACGTGACGTGGCTTCGCAACCACCCAACCACGTGACTTCTTCCGCAAAGCGCACGACCGCCTCTTCTCTCTCTAGGTCGAGCTGTCTAGCCGCGGTTTTCTGGTGATACCCGTACTGTGCTATGTCGCCCACCGCATGGGCTTTGATCCGTTTAGTTGCTGTTGCCATTTAAAGGGAGAAAGGATCCCTGCCAGGCTTGCGCAATAGACGCGAATCACTCATTGGCGGGATTCGCCTGGAGTTATGGCATTCGCAAGGAGTTATTGTTTGTTTCATTTGAAAAAAAAAATAACGGTCTGGTATGACCATTAGTATTTTATCACCGCCTGACACCCGTCTGCCACTGTTCTGCATGGGATGCACAGAAAACATCGCTTCAGGTTTTTCAGACCTGCAGATTTACACAGGGCACCGCTAGGTGATTGTACGTGCGTGTAAAGCCGTGGTAATATGAGAATAGGGGTGCATTTGTGTTCAGTGCACTGCTCGAAGCATCAGAGGATTAACTTTGCCAGGCTTTGTCTCACTGCTCAATTGCGCACCCTGCGTTGGCACTCAACGTTGATTTTCTTACCGCCTAGCCGCCAAAGCGAGTGGCGAAGTGGGTGCAGAACTGGTGTTTAACCGCGTGACGATAGACGCTGGCAAACCAGCTGTTGTGTCACGGACTCGACAGGGTGAACCCACGCAAAATGTGCGCTGCAGCTTGCGGCGGCCTGCACGAGGCGAGCGAAGGGTCGATCGTGTCGCCGGCTGACCTGGGCGATGCTGAGAACGGACTCACCTGCATCTGGATCATCCGCGTCAGGAACAACTACCTGCCTCGCGTCGAATTCCGAGAGTTCAGCTTCGCGGAGTCCGAAAATTGCTCCGCCGGCTACATCGAAGTGAGTGCTCAGCGGTGGCCTGGAGGCGCACTGCGCAGGCGTTCCAGACCAAGAAGTTTTTGAATGAAGATAATGAAAGCTGGTTAATTCGAATTTCAATAATTTGAATTTACAGATAATTTAAACTGTGCGATATGGTCCGGCAAGCTCTATAAACCATTTCATGCGTTAATCTTTCATCAGATCAGGACATGCCCCGGGCTGTATTGCACATGCGCAGTTGCATATTCTTGCCGACTGCGCCAATTATAGGACCGCTAGAACAGCCCACTGATAAAAGGGCAGCTCCCAGGACGAATACGTTGAGAAGGTCTATAGAAGTCAATGTATAGAAAACCCGTTAAAGGGACCCTGCAACACTTTTCTAAACTTTTTTTTAAATCTTAAAATCTTCCAGAACGTAGTCACCCAACACACCCAGTACTTAGATTAGGGGGTCTCAAAGTACCTCAGCCAAAAATTACTGCTCTATGCCCATCAGATAACTTGGAAACTCGCTCAAAAGATTTTTCTCTCTTTCCTGGTATTGACGTTCTTCAATCGCCCGAATTACGTCACTAAGGTCATGCAGCGGCTGTTGGCCGGTTTTCCTTCAGTTACAGCAATGAACGCTTTTCGACAGCAACTTTAAAAATAAAGCCACTAAAACAAAGCAGAAACGGAAGGCGTATCTGGTGCGACGAGCAAATTTCGTAGTACCGCTCCGTGCTGCCGATAACTATAAACCTTTTCATTGGTTAATCTGTAATGAAATCGGAGCATGTTCCGGGCTGTGTTGCGCATACGCAGTGACATCTTTCTGTCGACTGCGCCAATTGTAGGTCCGCTAGCACAGCCCATTGATACAATGGAGGCTCCCAGGACGAAGAAAATAAAATGGTCTATAGCTTTCGCAGGGCTTCCAGAAGAGTGTTTCAGGGTCCCTTTAATTCAAACGCGAGTACGTGCGGCCACGGATAATTCAAACTTTGGGTCACCGCGCCAGCGGCTTGGCGTTTAGTACACGAACAAAGAAACGCACCCGCTGCCTACATGCGAGGCAGCGCAACCGAGAGAGAAGATAAAATGGGGATGGTTTTCAGGGTAGAATCCCGAGTAAAACCCTCGTCTCCTTTGCGACTGCGTCGACGTGCAGGCAAGATTCGCTCACACATGAGGGCGTCATTTCTCAGCTCAGAAGCGCTGCCAGTGGCGGCAAGGAGCTCGAAGCACCAGTGTGGTCACATGCGGAAGTCGTGGCCAGATTCAATGCCGCGCGTTCCTTCTTCAGTTTTGAAGGCGAAGAAAAGGCCTTCCACCACACTCGCCAGTTAAAGCAAAAAGTTCTGTCTGTCGCCTCTGAGGACAAAAGGGCAATCACTAACGTTTCGAAGCATTACTTGTTGAAATGCTCTACTGCTTCCCATTGGCAGATTGATTAATTAGGTTTCCCTTTAGTCAGCCAGATTAGCCGAGCCGCATTGGTGTCGGAGGTATGTGCTAGCCTTTCATTCCGGAGGGGCCTGGTTCTAATCCAACCCAGACACGTATTTAGATATCTTTTCAACATAATGCGTGGGTCGTTTTGTGGGCTGTCTGTGTGCCAGGGACAGCGGAGTTGACTGGCGCTTCGATCGCTCTGATAGCTCGCCGAATCCCTCCCGACCGACCATCCTCTCACTCCCGGCAGGCTTACTTCCTGAGCCAGGGAAGCCACATGCAGCTCATGCCCCGACGCTGCACGGCTGATCCTCCACCGCCCGTGGTCGGCATCGACAACGAGGTGCGTCTCAAGCTGCGCGTCGAGCAGCGCGACTCCCACACGCACTTCCGGCTTCGCTTCCGGTCAGGTACTACGCAGCCCATTTTCGCGGAACTGCCCGCCCCTCCCCTTGTGCCCGTAGTGCACCATATTCTCATCCCATGACATGTTTCGGTTTAAGCGAAGTAGCCCATCTCTAACATTCGCTCACAGCTGCCCACAATGATCCCCCAGTGCCATAAATCGCGTTAACTGCAGTAGCGTATACGTGGTAGGCTTATTTATTTCCTGGGCACCGCACCCATTAATGGTGAACCTCTGTTTTAATAGCTGAGCTGTTTAAGCTTTTAGTTCTGCCGTACGGCGTTACCAGACAAAAATACCAAGAAAAAATACCCAGCGCACGTGAGGAGCGCCCGGCGTCGGCCAGCTCGACCTTCAATGACACTCTTCGCAGCGTTTGTGGCGTGATCTCTCGCGTGCTATTCTGCTCGCCAGTTCACGTGCATTCGCGCCTGAAGTGGGGAGCACCGACGCCGAGTTCGTGCTACAGACGCCGAGTTCCAGAAGCCGGTTGCCGCGAGCTCTAGCGCGTGCTAACGCGGTTTACTTGGGAGAGATGTGAAAGGCTGCGGACGAAACAATCCGGCCTGCCAGTCATGGAAAACATTCAGCGGCCAGTTCAGAAATCTATGTGAGGGGCAACAGCCGGGTCCCCGACGAAGGGAGACGGGCCGCCAGCTCTCCTGTTTCTCCAGGGTTGCATCACTAGTGCAAGCGCATCCGTTTTCTAACAGCGGGGCTGTTGTTACTGGCCGTAAGGTGACCGTTGCAGAAAAAAAATGCTAAGAAAACGCCTAGCGCTTGTGAGCGTGTGCCTCGCGGCGACCCTATATTCGCCTTACATTTTGTTGCACCCTTCATCGGAACATGGCACGACTATAAATAACTTCATCAGCGCTTTTTACAAGGGACAGTCCGAAACAAAACAAAACAAGAAGTCTGATGACACCCAAGTACATCGTTCGAACTGTGAATGCCACAGCATTAATTGAACGCCGGTCAGTGCTCTTTGGAATTTGGCGCTGCGAGGAACGTAGGCTGTGTCGCCGCTGTGTGAGGTCAGTGGAGCGCGTACGTGACATGACGTGCCGTTGCCGACCACCGCCGCACTCACATCAGAAGCTGCGCGCTCGGCTTTCACGGGGCTCTGCGCATGCCCAGGAGGCTAATATGAAACGTGGGAGCGGTTCTCGGCTTGCGGCGCCGACGACAAGCCGGCGCTGGATTTTCCGCTCGATGGGCCATTTAATGCTTTCGCTTTAGAAGGCGTAACGCAAGCGAGTGCTCCCAAGCTCTACACACGAAACACGCACATGGTCAGAGGTATTTCGTGCATGGCATTACACGTATTATCATCACTCACGTTAAGGCTGTAACTACGTTTTTAACTGGCGAAACGTCACACACATTGATGTCCTAGAAAGGTAAAAAAAAATCGATTTTGGCTACAGATAAAAGCATTCTTTCGTATTACTCCAGACAAGGCGCCACCTCGCACTCCAAGGCATTCAAGACATCGTCTGAAGGGGAACTCACCTGGTCACATTCCTATGAGACTTAATAATTCATGACCCTGGGTTTAAAAAGCGTTGTGTATGAATGCTAAATGTTTTAAAAATTCCTAGGAATGTTCCTAACGGCCCAGTGTGCTTCTTTAAAAAAAAGGTCAAGTATTTCTATAGCAATACTTGACTTTTTTTACTGAGGTAAAAATAAACCAGAAGCGCATTTTGGTTTATCCAGTTTTCACTAGATGGCACTAGCTGCCTAGCAAACGAGAGTTTTTTTTTTTTCATTTGAGTAGAGGAGTGGCATAGCTCTGGAATAAGCAAACTAGGCCGTTGTGAACATTGATACGTATATAAAAGCTTTGAGTATTGGTGCACGATGGTCTTTGAGTCCGGGAGTCATGAAGTGCTAGGGATATGTATACGGGAGTCCCCCTTAAGGAACCGACACGGGATAAGCTCCATGACATTTAATAGAGAGTTACAGCAGATCGGAAAAACGGTTCCGGTACGGTAACGTCTGCCGTCTGGACGCCACCGCGCATGCGCAGAACCCTACCGTAAAACGGAGCGACTTGGCCGGACGGTACCGAGACGTACCGTGTCCGTCGTTCCAAAGCGGACGGCCGCTTTGGAAGAGTTTGGTAGACGTACGCTTGGCTCACGCCTAGCCGAACGGATTATAAATATGAGATAGTTTGAGAAAAATGAGGTTGCAACAAATGGAACCCGCGCGATTCTGACAGCTCAAGCAGCAAGCGAAACACGGTCCCGACCCAACTGCCGTGGCTTGTGTCATCGAGCGACGCATGTACGATAGCTTCTTTTAGGTTAAATAAAGGCGGCAACATGGGGCCCGTTCACAAATCGGCGAGTGAGGAACAGGCTGTGGCAATTCGAGGGACTCTCAAATACAACAAAAAACTAGAAGCAGCCAGCCGTATGTAGTGAAAGCCCAGCTTTAGAGTTCCTCCATGTTCACGCAGCCGCTAGTTCGAATCTCCGTAAGGGCGTTGGATATTTTTTTAATACTGCCTTTAGCGCTTTTGAGAACTGAAGACTAATATTTTAGCACAGGAAACGCTACAGACTCACGAAGAATTGCCAAACGACGTACAACCCAAGTCGCTCCCAGTCACGGTAGCATGTCCGGTAGTTACGGTCTGCTATAACCCTTAAAACGAGCCTTCCCAGTACGGTGCGGTAACGGGTACCGCGTACCGTGCCGGAACCGTTTTTTCTGATGTTCTACAACTCTCTAATATTAGTAATCTTTCGCGGCGATTCTTGTGAGCACGCGGTTAGGGGAAGAAGAAGAACAACAAAAAACTTACACCATCTTCGCGTGAGGAACCCTGATGAGGATGCGAAGCATCATGGGGGTTCCGTGTGGTTCCATAAAAAAAAAAAAAAAAACACGTGTCTTGCAGCAGCCCTCCCGCAAATGAGGGGCTGTCGCAGCCAGAAAGAAGCCTGAGTGCTGGCTGAATGCTGCCTGAGTGAATATTTCTCTCGTTTGAAATAGTGGGAGGGCGGAGATCATTGGTCCGTTCGACACCACAAAGCAAGTGTGTTGGGGAATCAGTGACTACATGAGCAGAAGCAGCGATCATGGCTGCGCAGTGTGCGAGATGATGGTGATCGCCAACCGGACGGGCGGGGTGTCTCACTCCTACGGGTTCCCGAAACTGTACGAGCACGAGTCGGAGTGCACCTGGAACGTGTACGCACCGAAGGGTGAGTGACTTCGCGCGTGTTCTGCACAGCCACTGTCTGCGCCGTTCTTGCTATCCATGCCTCTCTCAGCAAACGCTGATCACGGACGTGCCATAAGTACCCACGTCTTCTTCGTCCAGACTAAAATGTACGGGCTTCCTGCACCTATGCAGCGACGCTTCCATTGCATGCATCCTCAAGCACAGCGGCAGTTTTCATCTATATTTAAATATATGTGGGCGATTGTGTTAAATCAGCATTTAGGCATGCACTTAAGTAGGCTTAAGTGGCCCGATGAATTTTTTCTCAATGCCAGCACAATATTTGCAGAGATTTTCTTATACGAGTTTTCAAAGTGGTCCTGAAAGGCGTTTTGGGCACACTAAATGAACTAGCGCAGTCGTTAGGTTGGGTGGTAAACATCCTCTGGGAAAAGTATAACATTTTTACGTGCAGCTGAAAGCTCACACTTTTATTGAAAAGTTTGTTGCTGCGTTCCCACCCTTTCTTGCGTGTTTTTGGGCTTCGCCATCTGTGGGCTTCACCATGGCAGGTGGTTGCGTGGAGAATAATACAGTCAAACACCTTCCGCAACCCCGTTCTCTACAATCGATATTTCCCAGACACATATTCCGACAGATGCAAGTGGTGTGCAGACAAAGCCACCCTACAACACATCGTATGGGCATGCCCACAACAACCTCCCTTACCTAATCGAGCATTAAACATCAGGACTCAAGAGCAATTGGAGGCCGCCTTGCTCATATCTGGCCCCGATCCACAACAACTGCTTGTCCAACTGGCGGCATATGCCGCTAGGCCCACGGGCTAATGGCCGCCACCTGACGGGGAAGGCCAGGTGATTTCCTCCCTGGCGCCCGCTTTCTTCTACCAGTTTCGCCTTAAGTAAAGTTCCTTCTCTTTCTCTCTCTACCTTTCAGTGTTGCTAGCTCGCTGCTAACTCGCTGACTCGCTACTTCTGCTACTATGCTACTCGTTCCAGAGGGGGAATACAAATTAAAGAGCGTCTCCCTAAAAGAGTTTCATGTCACGCTTCACGCATCAAATTATCCTTTCAGTCTCTAATCGCATCATCTGCTATGATATCCCGCAATGCTCATGCGGAACTGAGACGTATTCGTAGTGACGCACACATCCGTGATAGCTATTTTAAAATTAATTCTAGTGATCAGAGCAATAGTGCAGGGACTGAGCGTAAAGTAAAGCTAACTTTTCACAAAGTTGTGGCTTACGCCCTCCAGAAGCGGCGACTAATAACAAATTTTTCGACGTGACCGTAATCGGTTCCATAGAATTTTTGACCTGTGCTACAACTGATAAAAAAGTGCACCGCTGGTTGTAAACATGGGGAGATAACGCGCCGGAACGCAGGCCTAGCTGAAAGGGGTTTAACAGTCAGCAAGATGGGCGATTTCATAGAGAGGAAAGCGGTTTTAAAGGGGTACTGACACAAAAGTTTGAAGGCGAGATAACTTCGGAGATAGATTGGTGTGAACACACATACATCATCTGCAAAATATCAGCGGCGAATACAGCCTAGAACATATTTAAAATGAATTTTAAAGTGTGCGAAACGCAACCGAGCAGCAAGCAGAGGACCTCGCACAATCGACATCCCCGGGATATTTTGTAAATTAACAGCATCCAAACACGTCACGAGTTTGTGTTTGCCGCTTCCGTACTGCCGGCGTTTTTCGCCTGCTCGCCGCTGGAATCGGAGGGCGGAGCTTCTGCTCTCGAGAACGAAAGACCCGATCGTTGGTCGGCTCATCGGCAGCTCGCCGCGACGAAAGTTCCACAGTGATTCCAGGCACTCTATTTTTAATCATTTTCATTTACATTGGACGCGAAAACGCGCCGGAGACACGAAAGCCCACTGAGCGAGCCGCGCGGTCTCTGTGCAGGTGGCGGCCACGACCGCGAAGTGGCGCAGGCCGGCGCAAGTATCTCGAGTGATAGCTTGTTACCGCTGCACGAAATTGGACCCAAGTCCCAACCATGGCAGCTTATATGAGAAAGGAGTTAATGATGCGATGGCGGGTTGCATTAAAAGTTGTCATCTGCGCCGCTTACGAGCGCAGCAATCGAATATCCGCCGCAGTGCTAAGCCGAACACATAGGCGGATGTGTAGGCAGACCGGCCGGCTGCTCCCAGCGCGCGTCTTTCCACCCATTGTCTCGAGCGTCGCGCGTCGTTCTTTAGCCGCGGTATAGCATTTGCACTCGCAGCGCCTGCGTCACGTCCACGGTCGCTTTTTAAATGCAGAGCATTTTAGTAACTCACGATGTCACCCG
Source organism: Haemaphysalis longicornis (assembly GCF_048455015.1). NCBI lineage: Eukaryota > Metazoa > Arthropoda > Arachnida > Ixodida > Ixodidae > Haemaphysalis > Haemaphysalis longicornis. Next base: position 480,849,393 of record NW_027526203.1, read on the forward strand.
CGTTGGCGTCCGTAGTCCGCACGCTCACTGCGCATGCGCGTCGAGTCGAGGCGAAAGCGAACACTCTCTCGCGAGGGGCATTGGATTGGATTCGATTGGATTGGCTTGGATTGGATTGTCTTGGCTTGGCTTGGCTTGGATTGGATTTGGATTGGATTGGATTGGATTAAAGTGGATTGTGTTGGATTGTGTTGCGTCATAGCCGCGGCAGACGCGCTTGGGCCGGCGCATGTGCAGTAGTCTCTCTTCCGCGGTTTCCTCTCCTTCGGGCACGCTGCGCATATAACCGGTGTGCCGTTCTCCGGCCAAGCAACATCCGCGGTTGGCTCAAGCACCTAGAGTCCACGCCGCTTTACAAGTACGCCAACGTCGTCGACTGGGACCGGCTTACGCAGTCCCCTCAACGTATATAAGCGGCGGAGCGCGCGTTCGGAATTCAGTCAAGGGCGTCTTTGCTTGGCTTTCGCTTGACGTGACGCTTTGCTTGACTCGAGTAGATGCGACGCATTTACTCGCGTTCCCCCCGTGGGAAGATGCGGGCGGCTTTTAATTAAGCGGCTCAGGAGATCAGTACGTACGAGATCAGTACGAGATCAGTACGAGATCATTCGCAGAAACTGCCGGCGACGCGGATTCGACAGTGCTACGGCAGCTCCGCTCTGTGATATCCCTCCGACGGCCACGTGGTCAGCTTTGTTCACACAAAATCCATCGTTTCCCGGCACCCGCTGAAGCCGGAACTGCGACTGTTCGCTCGAAAATGCCTCAAATTAAACAACCGTCGCACGCTGAAGCAAATGAGGTTTCTACAGGTGATAAGTAGGTCACTAGCTACTTATCGCAAAAAAAAAAAAAAAAAACAAGATGCAAAAGTTTTGTGTCAGTGCCCCTTTAACAAAAAGAAAGAAGGAAACGGTAGAAAATATATCCTGCAGTCATGTTTCTTGGCGGAGCTTTATGTAGTCCTAGGACAACGTCACAAGTGCTGGGGGCAATATAGCTGGTAAATTTCACTACATCATCTGTTTTCCTTAAACTCTGGCCTAATTGCTTACAGTTTTAAGTCACAACTTTTACTGGGAAAAGGCAGTATTCCGAATTCTATTTTGTTTTTTACGGTCGGTTTAAACCAAGCAACATTTTTTTTCGCGCTTCATTAGTAATTTGAACTAATCGAACCGGTTCGCAAACTGCTTCGAAGCTTGCGAGCCGGTTCGAGAACCGGTTCGGTACGTGATTTAATGGAACCGGAACTGAGCCGGAAGGAAATTATTTTCCCGAATGGTAACCGAACCGGTATTTTTTTACGGTTCGACACTTTGGAAGAAGCAAGTGGGGAGAGTCACGCTTCATTCTCGAAACGCAGGCGAGCGGCTGGCGGTGTTTGTGACGGAACTGAGGTTCAGCAAGTCCAAGTACTGCACCACGAGCTCGCTGACGGTGACGGACGGCACACAGCCCACATCGCCCGTTGTGGCCGTACTGAGCCGACCCGAGCCGCGCGCCTTCCTCTCAAGTGAGGACGCTCTATCGCTGCGAATCTGCGGCGGCGTCGTCAAGTTCGCCTACATGTCCGTGCCCATAGAGAGTGAGTCCCTCGCCCGGCTTCTGTCGCTCTCTCGTTGAGCGAGGCATAGAGAGATTCTAGTCCACTAGGAATTTCTGAAGAGGTCAGTTCCAATGACACTGTAGCTGCTACTTCAGGTGAAGGTTAAAAATGCAAATGAAAGTTATGCGAAAAAAATAATAATGAATAAGTCAGGCAGAGAGAGGGGGAGGAAGAAAAATTCTGCAGAAATTCAAAGAATAATCTACTAATGCATAGCATAGCTTATGCCGCGTGTGTTGAGTGTGAGTTTTTACAGTCAAAGTTTTTGGCTTTCCTAAATCCTATCTGACCAATTATCTCCATTTACGTTATTATGAGAATTGCATTTGGAACTTTCCTGAAATTTGCATTATTGTGGAAATGCAGGGCGTTTCACGGTTCGCCATTTTCCGTACTTTTTCATATTTTTGTTATTTATTATTTTTTGTCAAAATTTCGTTCGGCCAATTATCTCCATTTACGCTATTATAACGACTAAGGTGGAACTTTCCCGAATCTGCATTATTGCGGAAATGCTGGGTACACGGTTCGCCATTTTCCGGAAATATTTTATAGTTATCTTAAAATTTGTTTTTTCAAAATTTTGTTCTACCAATTATCTCCATCTACGCTATTATAACGGTTACAGGGGAAACTTCCGCAAAATCTGCATTTTTATACGGTTCGCCATTTTCCGTAATTTTATAATATTTTCCCCATTTTTTGGTCTTTCGAAATTCCGCCCACCCAATTATCTCCATTTACGTTATTATAACGATTATTATAACGATTAAATCGTTATTATAACGATTAAACTTTCCTGAAATCTGCATTATTGTGGAAATGCAGGGCGTTACACGGTTCGCCAATATTCGTAATTATTTTATATTTTGCTTATTTTTTTAGTTTTTCAAAATTTCGTTCTACCAATTATCCCCATTTGTGCTATAACGATTACAAGTGGAACGTTTGCGATATCTGCATTATTGTGGAAATGCCATGCGATGTACGTTTTGACATTTCCCGTGATTTTATAATATTTTTCCTTTTTTTAGTTCTTCAAAATTTCGTTCGACCAATTCTCTCCATTTACGTTATTAGAACGATTATGTTTCGAACTTTCTTGAAATCCGCATTATTGTGGAAATGCAGGGCGTCAGTTTCAGCAGTTAGTATATATTTTTATTATTTTTTTAGTTTTTCAAAATTTCGTCCCAACAATTATCTCCATGTAGCATCACAAGAGATACAAGCCCAGACCTTACACTGATAAAAAACGTTCCACACGCAGAGTGGCAAAATCTGGAAGAGTCGCTGGGCAGTGATCACTATATTGTACAGACTATCATCCCGACCACTCCTTTACGTCGGACACTCAAGTCGACGAAAATAACTGACTGGACCACCTTTCGCAAGCACAGCGTCCACAGCGACACAACCGACATAAACTCACTTGAGCAATGGATCGTGGACCTGCACCACGATGTAAATAAGCACTCGAAAGTGATCGCCCTCACCACAGAAGCGCCTGCAGTGGATTCCCACCTCCTCCATCTCTGGGAAGCACGCAAAGGCCTCCAACGAAGATGGAAGAGGCAGAAACATAACAGAAAGCTAAAATGCAGGATAGCATAGATAAATCGGCAAGCAGCGGAGTACGCAGCCGAGCTCACGCGACAAAACTGGCGTCAGCTCTGCGACGGCTTACAGGGAACGCTGGGCACGGCAAAGACATGGAAGCTCCTCCGCCACTTGCTGGACCCCACACAGAGTAAGCTGGAGAGTCAGGAAGCAATCCAGGGCTTGCTACACTCTCATCCTGGCAGCGACGACGAGGTACTGGATAAGCTTAAAGACCAGTACACTGGCACAACTTTACCTTCCGTGACTCCTCGCACGTATGCTGGCCGTCCCAACCCGGAGCTGGACAAGCCAATAACGACACAGGAGGTCTGGCAGGCACTTCAAGCCCTGACCCGCAACACCACTCCGGGCAAAGACAACGTCACTAACAAGCTACTTAGGAACCTCGACGACAGAAGCATCCAAGCCTTAACGGGGTACTTCAATGAGCACTGGGAACGGGGCACAATACCGGCTGAATGGAAACACGCTGAAATGGTGCTTATTCCGAAGCCAGGCAAACCTACGAAGTTGGACACATTGCGCCCCATATCGCTAACTTCGTGCGTAGGGAAGTTTTTTGAGCATGTGATCCTCGCTGCTCAATGATCCACGATAATATAACAATTTCAGGTGGAACTTTCGCGAAATCTGCATTATTGTGAAAATGCAGCGCGTTAGACTTTTCGCCATTTTCCGTAATTTTTTTTGTATTTTCTTATTTTTTAGTTTTTCAAAATTTCGTACGACCTGTTATCTCTATTCACGCTATTATAGCAATTACAGGTGGAGCTTCCCCGATATCTGCGTTTTGTGGAAATGCATGGCGTTACACGGTCCTGGCTGTGACTCGGCAAAGAATGCTACGCATTAATCAAGATAAAGATAGAAACACTGCGCGTACAGGAGCACACACTCAAGTTGCTCGTCCCATCCAGACTGCTGAAGAAATCGTGTGACGGCTTTTGTGCTCAAGGCAGCCTCATTGGTCCTACTCTATGGCGCGAGCCAGTTTTGCGTGCTGAGGTCTCTTTCTAGAAGAACCAGACCAGCCGCTGTTCGCGCTGTTTTGGCAACAGCGGCAACTTGCAAAGGAAGCGGCTTCTTCGAAACAAGTGCACATGGTTCGGCGGCCATGGTAGCAGCCTCGACAAAGAACCGCTCCCCTCCTTGCGCCAGTTCTGCGGGGAGGTGATAACCACGCCGGCGTGTGCGCGTACGCGGTGTGACCCGCTTGCGCACAAATCACTTGGCGGCACAGTGGTTTTTGGCGCCCCTTAGGCGGTGTAATGGCTGACTCGTGCCCGCATTTCTGACGGTCCACGTTTGCGACCTCGCACAAGTTGGATACTTAAAAAAATAAGAAGCTGAGGACCTCGTGCCCAAAAGATGCCCAAATACTGCCGTGTAACTTGCTGTTCACAAAGACGATACGAGGACGACCACAGAAATAGCGTACAAATCTTTTTTTTTTTTTCTCTCAACGGAAACATGGCTCGAGCGCGGCGTGAAGTCGCTTGCGGGTGTCGACTTCCCTTCGCGCAGTAATATTATAGCTAGATCACATGCATAGTCACGGAACAAATACGTGCAGGACTAAAAAGGTCCCAGAGTGAGCTATTTTCTAGCCCTGTATTTTCCGCGGAGCACTCCTCCCTGCTGGTTGTTAAGGCGCACTGCATCGGTCAGCTCGTACTTTATCGGGTATAGTTTTGAGTCTGCCGTTCGTGCTTTGCGCGCCCGCGTTTTCTTTTTATTCTGGACGTTCGGTAGACTTTTATGGAAGTGCACGCATTCTTTCGCTTGCCAAACATTACAGGAAATAAGGGATCTGCGAGAGTTGCACCCTTCACGTAGCGCCATGAGTAGAGCAAGTAACGTACGTAGTAATTCCGTGTATCGGTCATTTACCGCTCGTTGCCTGCTGTTCGACCGTAGCCTATTTTCCCAAGATCAATTTTTTCGAGCGGAATTTTCTAAGCAGTAGTGTGCACCCAGTTTTGTTGTCCACGGCGCGAGGACACTCAGCAGTCGCCGCGAGGCACGCGCTCACGAGAGCTCGATATTTTCTCGCTCTTTAAGGTTTTCGCTGTTTTTTTTTTTTTGCTAAAACCTTTGCGTGTGCTGGGGACACACGGCGGTCGCCACGAGGCACGCGCTCACCAGCGCTCGGCACTTTATTGGTAATTTAATTATTCATTGGCAATATATTAATAATTTATTGGCAATGTTTAACGCATGACACGCCACACACGTTACGCCCTATGTACACATTACGGCCAGCTACAACAACTCCGCTGTTAAAAAATGACAGGTATGCAATTTATTTTGTGAAGTCTTTTTTTTTCTTTTGCAGGTTTCCTCTGCGTCCCAGAGGATCCTTAGCGCATAGCTATATCGCCAGTGCCCCCCCCCCCTTCCCCCCTCCTTCCTCATTTCAACCTCAGGACAGCCCGCAAGTTTCCAAGCGTTTCAGGAATTACCTCCTGAGAAACCCGCAGGATGCGAACCAGCACGGACGTACTTTCAATGTTTGCGTTCTCAAAGCTAAAAAAAAAAAAAAAGGGAGAAGAAACGCGACAGCCTCCAACAGCTTCCCTGCCGGTGCCTTTCTGACTGCTTTTTCGATGCGTAATGCGCATTTACGAAGTCATCCGCAATTGTGCGCAACAGAGAAAGGTCCACAAATCACTCGTCGCTCATTTTGCTGCGCTTAAATCTGAATATAAAAGGATCGCCAAGCCGAGAAAGCCCCTCACACGCCACGCTCCGTACCAAGCAATCCCGCTACCGCCATCCCCAACATGGCGTCGCGTGCTCGTTTCGTTTTTCTTCCGGTAGATGGCGGCACTTTTGCATAAGGTCTATAAACTTGAGGGCGTGGATGGTCGGCGCGCCTTAAAGAGGTAATTGGCCGCGGGGTGACCGGAGGGGAAGAAAGAACGGTTCCTGGCCGCGCACGCACAGCAGGAATAAGGTACGGGATGGTTGCGCTCTACCTCGATGTAGAAAGAGCGCATGCGGCCAGTCACCAGGACGTGCAGCATGTGCTGAAAGCCACGCGTGCCGTTGTTGGTATTTCAATGTATCTTGGTAGTAGAACTACGCTCTGCAGCGAGGTGCTGTGTGAGTGACCACAGCTACTACTTGTCCCTAGTCACCCCTGAGAAAGGAACTGAACTGGTTCTGAAAATGTCGGGTTATTTCGGTTGGCGATTGCGATTCTATTTCCTGGGCCACTGGCAAAAGGAAGATTCATCGTGGGCCGTCTTGAGCCAGAGGAGTGTACAACGACGGGAAAGAGAGAGGAAACATTTTTAAAAGCCTGGCTGAGTGCGTTGAGTGACCGGAAGCCGTAGTCTGCTGGTGACCATGGCAGCTCGTTCCGCGAGACTCTTGTGTGTCTGAAGGTCCGAGCTGACCAGCGCCTTCTCCCAGAGCTCGATTGAGGGGATCAAGGGAAACGAGTCTTCGGGGCATTCCCATATGAGATGGGCAACGGTGACCTTCGCACCACACGCAGGGCAATTAGGTGACCGATATAAAGTCCGGTGAATATGTGCAGTATGAAGCGGCATGGAAGTGTGTTCGTCTTCAGTAGGCGCCACAGACGTTCTTCGGCGTTAGTAAGATCAAGATGTGCGGACGGATACAATCGGCGGCAGAGGCGGTAGTTCGCGGTGATTTCTTGATAGCTTAAGTTGTCGCGGGCGGATCTGGCTCCACGTAAGGGGACGAGGCTTGGTCCTGCTTGGTTCATGATTTCTCAAGCCGCTTTGTTGGCCGCTTCGTTAACCCCCAGCCCTGTGTGGGCAGGAGTCCAGGTAATTCCACTTGGGTGGTAGGAGGGCCTTGGACGAGAATTTTGAGTGCCTAAGGGGAAATAGTCTCTTTGGAAAAGTTTTCGATGGCCGTTTTCAAATCTGAAATTATGATTGCTGGGGTCGGCCGGTGAACTAGTGCCAGCGCAATTGCCGCCTCTTCTGTCGTTGCCGGATTGCGGATGCGCATACGCGTCATGATGCCTATAGTCGGCTGCGTCCACGTGTACCGTGCTAGGGTTGATTGGGTACTTCTCTGTTAGAGTTCGGGTTCGTAGTTCCCTGCCGTTTTGATTGTGTACCGGGTGCATGTTTCGCGGGAGAGGGAATGAGGAGTTGAGCGTGAATTTTATGGGAGATGGGGACTCAGGTATCGGTAATTAGCGGGGCTCGCCGATTCAGTCTGTGCATGATTTGTTTTGAATTTTGATATGTGCATGAATTTTTGGCAGTCGCGATAGCTGATTGAGCCTGTTGGGCTCTATTAGTTCCTCGGCTGTATTGTAGACGCCCAACTGTTCCAATCTGGAAGTGGAGGTTTTGAGGGGTATTTACAGGGCTGTCTTGTAGACTTCACGAATAATTGGCAATTGACCTTGTTCAGTTCGATCTGGCATGGATTAGGATACGGTAGAGAGCATGTGATGCGGCTGATTACAAATGTTTGGATTAGTCGGATTATTTACCCTTTATTAAGTCAGTTATTTCGGTCTGCTACACGCCGTATTAGCCAATTGTTTGCTTCACTTGAGCCGTTAGTTGCGCATGAAGCGAGTTATAGCTCAATTGCTTTGGATAATTAATCGCAATATCTTTATGCTGGGTACAGTCGGTACATCCGTTTCGCCAATACGGATTGTTATGTTTCAGGGTGGCTGGGATACTCGCTTGGCTGGAGGCACGAGTAGTTCGGATTTAGCTGGGGAGCATTCTAAACCTGCCATTCTTGCCTAATCGATGACAGTTTGGGCTCCTCTCTGACTGCCGCTCGACGTCCGACGTGAATCAAGTCGTTGTCAACGAATCATATTGGGATGGGTGTCGCAGATAGTTCGTCCCTACCTCATCATATATCGAGCTTCATGGCTCACGGCTGGTAGCCAGCGTGACACGTTTATTCACTCGGGCCCGTATAAATGTGATATTTTAATCGACCGGTTTATCCTCCATCGCCTCGAAACCTCCTTCAATCCGGATTTGCTCTATTGGCTGGCGGCTGCCAGTGGCACTGCCCCGACCTCGACAACCCAATCCTATCCATCGGTAAGCCCAAACCTGAGATTTTATTGTGTAAATTTTTCCAGGACCCTAATTTCAATTTAGTTGCAAATGTGTAATGGAATACTTGACCGTAGCATAAAGGAAACGGCGACATCGTTGCAGACAAACGTTCACACGACCAGCCGTACACTAGGAATTTCCAGCATGTGGTTGCGGCCTCCGATGTTGTCTTTGTAGGGACAAACAGGCTCGCGCAGGCCTCCTTTCCGTTATCTGCTCTGCTACGGTAATCTTTTCTCGCATTTTAAACCGCTTTTCCCCCCAATACTTAGAAATAGCCTCTTCCGTAAACGCCAGTTCGAATTTCATTCAACTGCTGCGACAGATTGTATTTCTCCCTAGTCGCTCTTTCACCAGGCTCCGTTGGTGGCTGCAAAACTCTTCTAATGCCTATGCCTGTCCTAACATAAGTGTCGTTGCCTGAAGAGGCTTGAGACTCTCTCTCTCTCTCTCTCTCTCTCTCTCTCTCACCTACAGTGCTCTTGCAAGCATCCCTTCGCTTGGTATCGCCTTTACGATGTAGTACTCTCGCGCTGCCGCGTACCGGCCTTCAGTCTTCATCTGTAGACCCCCCTCTGGTCTGACGCTTCTGGTCAAGAGGTCAAAAGAGCCCAAAGGTCCAACGAGACAAGAGGTTCAATAGTCACGTGACAGCCGAGTCAAGAGGTACAACGAGTCAAGAGGCCCAATATGGGTCAAGAGGTACAACGCGTCAAGAGGTCCAACGCGTCAAAAGGTCCAACGAGCCTTGCTTTTTTTGTCTTCTCCATTTGTAATTTCCACTCAGCCGTTCTTATACATTAACCCCTTCAGCTCATTTTATAAAATGACTGGATCCAATAAAATCTCGCCGTAATAGTTGGTCTTTTAAAGAAGTAGGGACACGAAATTTCAAAGCTGAGATAACTATGGAAAATGCTTACTTTTTATCAGCAGATATCTCCCAGCAAGTTCCAACAGTAGCCGTCTCGTAAACATATTTTAAATCTATTTTAATCTCTGCCCGCACGAGAAAGCCCAGAGCGGGCCAGCATGACATCACCTGCTACTTGCCCCAAACTGCCGACGTCGGGGCTCCCGTGACGTAGCCGACGCGCTGGCTGCGGTTGGCGCGCGCTGCTACACCGTGTGTACACGTCGTGGTTTTGGGACTGACGTCGTGCTGCCCGGGCGTGCGGAGATGGTGAAGACCTCGCGCGCTCGTCGAGACCCGCAGGGGTGCGACAAGAATGGTGACGTCAAGTGCTATTTCCTGTCATGGCGGCCACTAGTCGTTCGTTTTCTGAAACCGAAACTGACACGAATAAACGACGCCGTAAATGATTGTTTAGGCTTCTATCGACCGTGTAATATGGGCTAATAGGTACCCATAGCAGCGAGAAAAACGTAACACGAAAATTTCGTGTTAGTACTCCTTTCAATTATGCGGGTCTACATTGCGATTAATGGCTGCTTGTGATGGTTACTGACTGTTCTAGCTATTTTGATGATTCTGTACTGTACGATGACTATATGGTTATTGGCGAAAAGTAGACAGACTGTTTTCCAGATTGCGCGGTTATATTGCTAATAACAGCTCCTGGTGACGGTTACCGACCACTTGAGGGACATATTTTGGACTTTTAGAATATAGGATCGCTGTTCCAGTCTACGCGTCCTATGACATATACTATACCAATTCTATAAAAATGCACTTCAGCATCTTACGTATACCCTTCCCTTTAGTATCTCAGTACTTTTAATCGTCAGTACTTCCTTGCGTAACTTTGACCAGTCCTGGGTTCTCGTGTGTTCTGTTTTTTTTAATCGTGACTAGTGATCGGGGGTGCTCTGAAAGGTTGCCGAATGCTGTAGTCCCCAAATCGAATTAATCTTCTTTCAGCGCGTAGCACGATATACGCATTTCTTCGTCCCTGTAAATTAAAATATTTCAGCTTCCATCTAGCAAGTTCGCAACGCCGACACACCCCAGCTGTCAAATTGCTGCTCTTTAGGCGCTATGCTAATTAATTTACTCGAGAAAGGTGAACTGAGGAATGTTTATTGAAACAGAAACGCACAGTTACAGGAACCATTTATTGAACAGTTGAATGATATTACAATGGAATGGCATGTCCGCAACAATCAAGAAAACACAAACGTTGAAGAAGCGCCCTACAAAGTGACGTGCACGGTCGAGCGTCATCGACTAAAATGTAACGGTGTTTGCTCGGTGAGCATCTAGTTTTCAGCGTTATTATATCCCGAACAATCGAATTTGATCGGAAATATTGTTAATCAAAGAGACGTCTGATAAACAAAAGTATCGAAAGGGGGAAACCATCTTCATATTAAACGAGGTCGCCCGGCGCGGCGCACAATAAACAGAGGAAACCTCGGCTCAGCTCTAAGAATCTAAAATAGCCTGGCACGGCAGGGCGCTGGTAAAAAAAGGCAAGACATGCTCGCGGCAATATATACACAACCTATACACAATTATATACATACAAAACTTTAATACACACAGGCGTTATAATTTCGACTGATATACACAGACGCGTTATACTTTCAACTTTTCGTAATAACACCGCGATTTGAAGCTCAAACGTAGCGGTGATTTGTTACAGCTCGGACCTCTCGACTCGTTGGACCTTTTTACTCGTCTCAGCCGCGTCAAGAAGTCCACGGAGAGTCAAGAGGTACAACGAGACAAGAGGTCCAACGAGTCAAGAGATCCAATATTGGACCTTTTGACGCGTTGGACCTCTTGACTCATTGGACCTCTTGACTCGGAATACTTACACCCTGTACTGCCACAAGAAGCTCTGGGCCCCTTCTTGCTTCGAATTGATTTTTCGTGCTCTCTAGTGGCATGTCACGGGTCTCTTTACTGTTCGAATTCTTATGGATACCCAAGTTGAATTTATTTCAGACATTTCATTTCTAGTTTAGGCCGACATTGTGCCGTCATTCCTCTATCTCAAAATCGGAAGTCTGCCACTTGCGGTAAGAAAAACTTTAATTTATCGTCGCGAAGGCCGTACACATGCAAATTATTTTGCGTAGTAGCCTTATAGCTTTTCCATTGCACCATCGTTTCTGCTCTCTTCGCAACTTTTTATACGTGAAACTTTACGGGGAAACGTGAAGAATCCCGTTTCCCTATTTCTGCCCTTTTGCAATCCGCATTTGCAGTTAGGCAAACCTTCCCAATTTCGTCCGCAGAGGGCAAGATTCTTTTAGGTCGATTTTTGTGGGGAATACATGGTATTGGAGATTCGCGACTACGGAGGATACTTAAAGCTATCAGAATGAAACAAAATCTGCAGACTGTACTAAACATTTAATAGTGTGCTGCTAAATGAAATATTTTTATAGTCTGCCAAACCTAAGCGTTATCACTCGATCGTTTTTCCCGTGTTTGCGTCGGTGACATGACGCGAAGGAAGCTTCTATAATTTAAAGTTAGGAAAACTTACCTTCCATCAAAGATAAACGACGAGGATAACCTGACAATACTGTCAATAGAAAAAGATTACGCGAACATAAATTTTGACCTTACTACCAAGAAACTTGCAGACATAAAGACGGGAAGAGAACAAACAGGCCAATTTTGACTTTTATTAACGACTTGTTATGCTTTATTGTGGTCTTTAGCTCTCCCGTTACCCTTTTCATTCTTTATTGTAGTGTTCAGGGCAAATTTATACACATTTTCAAAAGCTCCATTGCGCGTTAATATTTCGCACGCCCAACATTATAGCTTGAAACAAGCCAATTTTATTTGCTATGAAACAGTTACCGGTGCTAATCTTGGGATTTCGGCATGCGTCCTCTCTGCGTCAGTTTCAGTTCAGTTTTTTTTTTCAGTTTTACTCAATACCTCACTCCTTACTTAATACCAACAAACAGCTTACAATACCAACAAACGTCCTTACTCAATACCAACAAACAGCTATTCAACAATCGCTACGACCAACGTACGCCAGAACCTTTTTTATTTGGTGCAGTAATCTACAGATACAGGCCAAACTAATATTTTTTTTTCATCACTGCATCGTTTTAACGTGTGTGGGAATTTCTTATTTATTTTCAATGCGAAGTGAAACCTGATGCGAAGACAAATATAGAATGATAGTTTGATACGAGGCTGAAAACCTCTTGCTCATAGTCAGCGTTGTGCTATGTCCCATGTTGTAAGTTATTATCTAAAATGCTCACCTTGATACAGAAACGAATCGCAGTGAATATTCAGTGAATTGTTCACTGAAAAAGTCAGTATTCGCGCATTTGGGAATGGACCGCAGTCGGCTTCTGAGGTTTTCTAAACTGAGCCCATGTCATTATAGTTTAGTTTGCATAAACACGGCTGCTTGTGTAGCTGCTTCATTTTCTGATATATTGCCCACTGTTTATAGATAACCCACACATCATGAGTTCTCTTGTAAGGCCATTTCGCGTCTCATGTTGTTTATTACGTATGCGTGTATAAACATTTCAAGACCCACGTACGCTTTCAGTAGCTGTGAATTGTCATTTGCACATTTGTATCTAGAAGCAAGATACGCATGTTTAGGTAATCCTAACCCTGTATTTTCTGATATAATAGCAATAATAGAGTAACGATAAAATACATTACTGTTAGTAATGATAGTATTAAACAATAAGAACATCAGTAATAGTAGTGATATTATATGAATAATCGTTTGGTGTCGTGAGGGGGGGGGGGGTGTCAAATTTTCTGGGCCCCGGGTGCAAGTTTATCCGGCAACGCCACTGGTGATTCCTGCGTGTTAGTGATAAAAAGTTTATTGCCTGTCTAATGACACCAGTCACAAATTAGGGGTTCGATTGACCCCATGGAAAGGCAATACAGAGCCTGTTGGAAAACAGTATATTGAGTGCAATAAAATTCTTGTTGCCTTTTTTGAATAAAAAGCTCATTGATTTTATATTGGCCGCAGTTTTTAAGATGGAAGTTCTGGTTCACTCTATAGAACCGCAATATGAAATGTATTGAAACTCAGTGTCTTGAAGTTCATGAAATGTTGGTTGAATTTGCGCAATAAAAATTTGTTCACTTTCTAACGACCAGAGTACAAAGCGATGAGGTTTAATTGACTTTTATTGACTCTATAGAAACACATTAAGGGGTCTGTTGAAACTCAACGTACATTTTAATGAGGGTTATAAGAAACAGGGCTAATTGATGTCGCACGTTTGGCTAAATGCGGTAAATTGTTAAGAAAAACGACTATTTAGAGAAGAAATACAGTGTCGGGTCAACACGAGTGTGCTTTCGAAAAAAAACATCATGGCGAGCATTAGAATCGTTACACAAAAAGGAGGGGAAAAAGTTGTTCGAACACGGGCCCTTCGTCTAATGACAAAGACGGTTGAACCGCGAAGCTTTCTTCCGCCGCAAACCGAGTCGAACCAAAGTCCAATCTCATGAGGGATTCGTTCGTTGTCGTCTGAGTTTGGTCTGTCTGTCTGTCTGTCTCTGTCTGTCTGTCCAACTGTCTGTCTGTCGATTCAGCTGCATAAAATAGTAGTTGAACGAGACGCTTATATAGTAGTAGTAGTAGTAGTAGTAGTAGTATGAAACTTTAATAAGCCTTATGAAGTAGGAGTGGTTCCCTAGTTCGGGAATCCAAGTGACGACCGGGCGACCGATGCCCTAGATGCCAGTAGTTGCTGGACGTCCAGGTGGTCGCTGGTGGCAAATCATTATTAAACTTCTAAATCTGGTGGCAGTGTTCATACTTTTAAACATTTTTCAGCAAAAAGAAAGCATTGGGCATATTTGAGGCACAAAACCAATACACCAGTGACATTTGCAGTGCTGTTTTTTTAATTAAAAATACCTGGCTGCTTGATTCAATAAAAAAATACCCGCGACACTAGCCCTCCTGGCGGCATTCCTAGAAGTCAAATGGCATTAGTCAGTTCTAGTAGGTAGTGCGTGGAGCAGTGGAACTCGGTAAGTTTGAATTGAATTGAGCAAACCTCTAGCGTGCTTATCTTGCGAGGAGCGAGAGGGGAGAGGCAGAGTATGAGAGGCGAGCGGGAAAGAGAAAGGAGGCATTTACTTGGCAGGGTCGCCAGACGACTATCGTCCTTCGACGACGTTTGCAGCAAAGTGAGCAGATACGCGGCCAGTTTTTAGATGCAAAGCATCTCTGGGTCGACCCTCCGTCGTCCGTCGGCGTCCGGCGTCCGCACCTCTCCTCCTCGTCCCCCTCTCTACGCCAGCTGTGATAGCGGCGCTCTCCTCGCCGCTCGGCCCGTCTCGTGCCGGCTCAGGAAGACACCGGAAACACTGTCGCTCCAGGAGCCCTTAAAGGCGAAGCGTGCTCGTCTCGTGCCGGCCCAGGAAGACACCGGCGACACTGTCGCTCCAGGAGCCATCTCATGGTCGGGGCTACGTCTCTCCCTTGTTGTTGCGCCGTCCATACCCCCACTGCGCATGCGCGTCTCTCCTCTATTCTCCTCTCCTCCAGCTGTATAAAAGCAGGTGCGCGCGCTGCGCGGCGTTCAGTCTGCTCCGAGACACCGTCTGCGCCAGTTCTGCTCCGGTGTGTAACCTACACGGAACCCCCATGCTTTGCATCACCACATAGTTCCCTTCGGGGAGATGGTGCAATTTTTTGTTCTTTGCTCCCTTCGTTTTGATTTTTCCGCCTCTCACGGTCTGTCGGAAGGGAGCGGTGGCCAAGCGCAGAGCATCTTCGTTGTTAACATTTGAACATTATATGCCAAGCCACGCGACCTCGCTGCAGGAGACTGTCGACAGCTTGGCGCCATGTTCCCGGAGACGCCTACCAGGTTGGCTTTCAATTTACGAAGCTGCTCATTGCGGGTCGTGTAGGGATGGTGTGAAGAGAACACCCAGGAGACTCGTTGTTTCACGCGCGGACCCGTAATATAACGGGTCCGCGCGCGAAATCTACAATCTTTTGAAATATGAGCTTGTGGTGACAAACAACGCGGGCTTTTGGCCGTCTATGGGTGTTGTGCACACGATGCCTGCCACTGAGACGCCCGTCTGCCGACGGCGCCACGGACAGTTGTGTGGGAGGAGCTCCGCCCTCTCCTTACAAACAGAGAAAGCAATGCTTCCAAAAGCCTGCCGAAGCAGGAAGGGCCGACCTACCGGCGTCCAGACAACGCAACTGACACTGAAGGGAGAAAAACGTGTGTGCATTTCTTCGAGTCATTTCGCGGTGGACAGCCAGCGATCTGCGGCATTGACGGACTTCACCCCAGCGACTAAGAGCTCCGTGTTGCATCAGCAATCGCTACTGCACGCAACATGCTAAGCTACATATAATCGTTCTGTAACCACACGGGGTGCTAAATTTGCTCACAAGTTATCGAAATATTTCTGCACACACCAATTAGTGAAGGTCCAGTGACTTCACGCACTTTTTTTCAGTTGCCGAAACGCAATAACCAAGATAGGCTGTTACCCAATGTGGTATTGCATAAAATACGGGGAAAAGGATGATTCAATGAACCTGACGGAACGAATCAACTACGCGCAGTATGTACAGCCGGTAAAAGGCTTGTCTATAACACAGCTTTCGTACTCTCAGCCCTATCCTGCCCCGCCGGAGCGGGATTTGAATTAAACTACTGCGGAATTCTGAAGTATTAGCCCTTCGCTTTTGCCTCCGACATGTTTGGAACGAGTATGTTCCGGCAGTTTTCGGATGTAGCTGGTTGAAGTTGAAATCGCAGTTATAGACAAGCGTTTTACCGACTGTACTTCAGATGATGAGTCAAGGCTCTGACAGCGTTGTAGTAAAATGTTAAAGGTAGAAGAATAAAACGATATAAGAAACTGGTGATCCTAAAACCACTTACCTCGAACATACTTTTTCTGGTTCAGCTTGGACAAATCTTTCCCAAAACCCCCTGCTCCGTTTCGCGCACACTTCATTGCGCGCGCGGAAGCCACCGTGAGCTATAAAACACTTCTTTGTGCAGTAAAATCTGCCAATAGGGATGAAAAAAAGGTGTAGGGGGGGTTAAAGGAGCCATGAAGACAAAATACAAGTTGGGTTTATTAGAAAGACTGCTTAGTCCCGATAACAATGATACCAATATCATCGCAATCTTCGAACAAATAACGGAGATATAAAAGAAAACGTGTGAAGCAGTCGCGACCCCCTAGCCAATTTCCCGCAACTTTTCTATGACGTCACGGAACCTTGTTTGTGCGATTGGCGGCCGCCTAACTGACCTGTCGCGACGACACACGACTGGCGTCTGTAATGGGGCCTATAGTTCCATTTGACCGCATCACTTGAATGCTAACGTGCCGTTAACGCACTGAAAATTATGTTTTATTGTTGGCCCGTATGACGTCATTCTTGCTCATAACACGTCACTGTGGCGCAAAATTTGAAAGTTTTTAAATACTTCTTGCTTTTTTTTCGTTAAAAAACATCTTTTGTGGCTCTAATGGAGCTGAGTGAGATACTGAATCCTAGTTCTTTCAAATTAAACGAAGTTGTATTTTCTCTTCATGGCTCCTTTAAGCAAAGCCCTAGGAAACACTCTTTAGCATCCGCAGTATGAACGAGCTTCTATACTGTAGCCATAGGCTAATTAGGCTAATTAAGTAGCCGAAAGACGCCCGCGATGGCGACGACGTCGTCTTCACATCACGACCATTCCATTGCCATTCCATTCCTCCTAGCGTTGTCCCCATCCCGTTCGCAGTCCATTTCGGGACCGCAGAAAAGTGGAATGACTCTAGATTCCTAAGTAGTATCTCTGCAACACTGCCAGGTGTATAGAATTTCTTTTGCTTGGCCTGTCGGGTCATTGGCCGATTCACTGCAGCTGCCATTTCTTTCATGCTGCATTTGGGAGGCGCTACACGAGGCATCCGCTTCTTGGCGCTAAATTCATCTGGCAGCTTTATTGTTCTTGTGGCGCCCTTGCAATAATGTGCACTTGCGCCGACCTCTGCTTGCGACCTTCTTTTTTATAAAACGAAAACCTTAAACTTTTATGTTTTCAGCGCACACGGGGTATGGTTCAGAAAACAGATGGTCTAAGAAAAGTTAAAATTGCGTGAGCCGGGATTCCCGCACTAGGAAAGGGCAACATCGATGCGGGAGGAGGGCACTAAGAAAGGGCTACGCATCGCGCGTCGGGAAATTGCGATGGCTTGCGAACGGAACGAGCTTCGGAGCGCGCTGACCAGGAGACTGGTCATGTGGTGACGGGCGCGGCCGCAAAATTCAACAAAAAGTTCTGCAGCAGATAAACAGGAGGTCCGACTAGGCTTTCACTTTCAAATTTTTAGAAATTTCTAAGCATCCACCGAAATTTTTTCTCCTTGGCTATATCCTCTTCGGGGATTGCTCCGGACACATTACATATAAATGCAAATGTTGTCAGATTACAGGAAATGGCGCATGAGCGATTCAACTTCGTCACTGATAGCGAGCTCAGGAGTTTCACTGTGCGTTCCATCACCCTGGTCCGGCAAGACTCCAAGTAGCGAAAAATCATTAACTACGAAGCGCTATTGAGCACACTGCCGCCGCTGTTTCTTTCGCCCGGGGTCGGCGGTGCGGCGATTGGAAGCTCCATCGCAATCATCCGGCAACAAATAATCGCGTTCCCATGACATTACGTCGGGATTAATCAAGAAATATAAACCACACAGTTAACTAACAGAGCCAATGAACTGACGCGTGGCGTCAAAGTGGTACACTGTCACGAATGCGCAAAAGTATGACTGCAAGATTTATTGTGCACATAATTTCCCTGCCTCATTTTAACAGCGGAGCTGTTTAGGTCGAGCAATATCCGTCCGTCGCACCAAAAAAAACCTCGAAGTGTGGCGAGGACGCAAGGAGCCCGCGAGTACGTATACATGTTGGAAAGGCGTGCCTCAAGAAACAAAATGGGCTTAGGTAGGCGCCGGGAACGTAACCCGCGACGTTTACGCCGTGAAACCGTCCACCTAACGAGTGGGCCACTCCAGAGGTCCGACAGCAGCCAATTCGAAAGAAAGAAAACGTTTCGTCTGATCGAAATCGAACCTGCGTCCCCCGCGTTATAAAAAGGCGTCTAACAGATTGAGCTATCATCGCATTCCGGCCGCCTAGCCTTTCCTTTGGGTTCGTAGCGCGGGCGTGGGCTTAGGACTTGGCCGCGGGTTCTGGCGCGTGATAACGCGGTCCACTTTTGGAGAGATGTTAAAGCCTGCAGACAAAATGATCCGGGCCTGCCAGTCCTGAAGAACTTTCGGCGGCAAGTTTGGAAATAAATGCGAGGTGCAACAGCCGGGTCTCCGACGAGGGGGGAGGGGCCGCCACCTCTGCTGTTTCTTCAGCCAATTTTTTTTTAGGAAGAACTCCTAAAAATATCGTTTCGTGCAATACTTTCAGCTAGAGAAATACTAGCAATTAAATACATTCAGCAAATTCTCACTTTTCAGCAGCTATACGTTTCTTCTTTTCTGTCGCATCGCAGATTTAATGACAGTGACTTTCTCTTTTATTTTACTGAGCACATCGCTTGATCAAATAACAGTGCATGCAATAAATCGACGTGGCACCAATGCCGTTCTTTGAACAAGTTAGTGCGAGAACAGCGCCGTCATCACGGAGCCAAATTCGCGATCGCGAAGGCACTCGAGGCAGCCGTATCATACCTGTTGCAGAGCTTCTGCCCTCTTATCCTGTGAACAGCTGCAGTCATATCATGCGGACTGGTTTTGTAAAACGAGGCTAAACAAGTATCACGCATGACAGTTTTTTGTGTCGTTGATTATCTCGGTCGCATCCCCTTAGCAACCCTTGAAGGAATCTCTATCCGGAACGTGAAAAAAAAACGGTAGTTATTGCGCGCCCACAGCAGGCATTAATGTGCATTTATTCTCGGGCCCACTGAACGCCCACTGACATTAACGCCCACTTAATCAGTGGGCGTTAATGTCAATTTACTCGTATGCAATCAATAGTAAAACATTTCTTTTTGACATTGCAGTCTCTTGTAGTGCGCGTCTGCTGAGTATTGCTAATTAAGTGCGAGTCATGAGTGAAACTCGGCTCCTGGAAGGTTTTACTTTTATCCATGCTGCGTCCCGACGTATGGGCCAGGGTACTAAACAAGTTGAGTAACAGCTGTCGCTCATCTTCTAGCGTGCAGCAAAGCGGAGTCACCGGCAACGGAGGTAGCACACCGGGAGACGGCCAAGTCGAAAGCGGACACGTCCGTCGTCTGGGAGGAGATCGACCAGACACCCAGCTGAGGACGCGGCCCGAGCCCAGGCACCCACGTTGTCGGAGCCGTGCGTGTGCCTCCATAAATGCACAACGAGACGTGTACCAGGCAATGGTACGCGTCGCCAGAAGGGGAATACCCTGCGCTGACTGTGCCATGCCTGCCCCCGCTGCCCGAACTGCCGTGTACATTCTGGAGACCTGAAGCCTGCCCAACGCTGCTGCCGTCCGTACTTCTGGGAGCACGACATTACTTCGCCAGCGTAGGCGGATGGCCATTGTCCGACAGATGGAGAATTCCTGTGGAGCCAGGCGTTATTTACCCATGTCACGGCGCACTCAAAGGAGATTATTATTTTCAATGCTAAGAGCGTGGGTTTAACCTACGGGGCAATGTTTCTGGACGCAGGGAGTACGCGCGGCTGCATGTCTGCTTTCGCCGCTAGCAGCGTTAAGGGAATTGTAAAGCCTTAGCAATTTCGCCATGAAAAGGCATACATTTATTTCGTTTTCAAAAAACAAAAACAAACTCGAAGTCCACATTTGAAGTCACCTCTAGTGCTTCAGGTACATTTGTCACGATCATCGCCTTTCAGTTCACAAGTTTAAAAAAAGTAACTGAGTGCCGTGGCGACCTCCTTATTCCAGCCCGATTTATGTTTTCCACTTTCAAAACAGTACACATACGCAACCACTACAACACTGTATTGGCTTGAATAGTAAAAAATTAACTCAGCGTTAATGTCTCTTTTTGGAGGAATCGGTAAACACGTACAACATTATGGCACCTGATGGGTATAACTGGCTTCAAATATGTTGGCCTTCGCGTGCGCATGCGTATGCACGTTTAGCTTCCTTCATTAGTGGCAATCGATCGAACCCAGTTCCTATATACTGGTTCAAGAGCGGGTATAATAACTACTCAGCAACGAATCCTTGGATGTTTGTAAATACAACTTTTGGTTCAAGGCCGAAGTTGTATGATCTGTTATAAAAGGACGAAGAGAAAATAAAAGTTTGGTGCTTAGGAAAGACTGTTTTGTTTCAATAACAACGTTTCCAGTTTTAATGACCACTTTTAGCAAATAGCCTAGATAAAAAAGAAAACAGACGAAGCATTTGCGACTCACCAGCCGAACGAGTTGTCCTTATGTTTAACATAGGACAAAAGATACACTGTTTTCAGCTTGCATAATCAAGAATCGACCACGGTTATTCTTAGATAAGAAGGTGTAACTGTGAGGTACGTATAATTCCTGTAAATTATGTAGACTGTTATGAGGTGGAGGAAGTTAATGCAAAAATTCGTCGTGGCTAGGGGAAATCCGCGTAAACTAGAAACAGTAACGTCTAAAAATATGCCATTGTGGATGAAATCCTATTCCCACATATTACCGAATGATACTTACCCATGCGACGGACTGATCGAAAATAGCAACGCCAGTTCTTGCGATTCTATGGTGCTTTATTCATCACAAATAAACAATATACAATGGGTATATACAGGAGGAGGTCTCGAAGTCAAAGACTCCAGGGGGACCTCCTAGTTAGTTGCTGGACCTGCTGGTCTGGAGGGCCCATACCCATGTATGCACTCATGGCTCATACGCCAGCAGGAGGTTAACCAAGATGGGCTGCGTGCCGCATGCTCGTACTTCTTTGCTTGCTTGCTCGCTTCTTGGCTTGCTCCCTTGGAAGGTTCATTTTGACGCTCCACGCACCTGACGATGACTTTCTTGGAGGGAGGTCTGCGGCAGTTCACTGTGATTTTTTCAAAAGAGTATCCGACGTGTTGGAACTATACTCAGCTTCTAACAACTATACTTTCCTTTTATAAATCTCACTCCATCCCCTCCCCTTCCACCGAGCTTTCTCGCTTGATAAAATTGTGCGAAAATTCGAAATTGCTCGCAAGATGAGTTGTTAATACAGCGTCATTAAATGTCTTTAGGTGTGCATGATGTCTTTCTTTGATTTCACCCGCGATAATAATCGTCATCAGGAAAAGTTGGCTTCCCTGCAGTGCGCTTTCGACACGACATACGCCATTAGTGAGACATAGAAAGTTCGCTTTAATAATGAAAGAATGACTCCCGGTGATAAACTCAGAAACTTAACGTTCGCAGTGTCTTGTTTCTATTTGTGCTCCTCTATTCGAGTTCTTCTCTCTTCTTTTCCGAGTTTAAACAGTTTAGTATGTGGCCGCTTTTTGGAGGTTAGCGAACAGCGCATCCACGCAAAAAAGGTATTGGAAGACAGCTCCCTGACGTCATGGCCAGACAGCGTAGGCTACCAATGGCTTTGCAGACTTTCTCCGAGAGCGTGATCCCACGCCTACACATGCCCGCTCGCTTTATGCTCAGAACCTTGACCCAAAGACAATCAGCAATCAAGCCTAATCCCAGTTTTCCTCGCTACAGACTGGTGGCGCTAATTATTTTGCAGCCACAGACAAGCGTTGGCAGTCTCGAGCATTGAACGCTATAGATCGGTCTTTCCCAAGGGAACCGGCACCGCCATGATTAGGGAGTGCGATTTGTTCGAACGCCCGTGTCGCCGCCTATATAAGCGCTCATCTCTTCGTCTTCTGCGAGAAACGCCGTCTGCCCGAACCAGCAGATCTTCATCTCTTGGGTGGCCTGTCGGACACGAACAGAAGCCACCATGGAGCGCAAACACGGTAAGGATCTCTCGGCATTGGGTATCACATCTAGTGACGAATGTCATCTGAATAATTTAATAGTTTACCCATGGTCACCGACAAACGCTGGCTCGATATTACTGCAAGCGTGCGCGGCGAAGTCGTAGGCGGGAGTCTTCTCTCGCTCTCTCGCTGTTTTTCGTCTGCCTTTCTCTACCCAAGCCATGCAGGTATGGAGTTCCGCCTGCTCCGGAAGTAACCATCATCTCGGATACCTAATGGGCTACACTATAAAGGTTCAAACATGCTAGGAAGGTTCTTTGGGACGTAAACAGCACTCCCTCACCAGAGAAGGATCTGGCCACCCTCGTGTAGTAGTTGGCCGCCACCTCTCATGACTAACCAACTCAACTCTCGGCCCTCGGTACCTAGCACAGCAGCTTTAGAGCACCTGTTTACGGCGGCGGTCAGAACAGCGATACAGCAGAGGATGCTAAGAATCTCCGGGTCCGGACCGGCCACCTTGGGAAATTCGCCCTGGACAGGTTCAATGCACGCACCCTGTCTAGCGAAGGAAGCTTAGCTGTATACTACTAGAGGAGCTCTCGGGCATCAAAGTGGGATATTATACAGTTAAAAGAAGTTAGAGGCCAGGAGACGGCTTCATGGAGCTCACTAGTGGGCATATTCTGTGCTACAGAGGACCCCAAGAGAAGAGAGAACACGGGGCGGGATTTGTAATCCACAGATAAATAGCAAGAAACGTGGAGGAGTTTTTTAGCAGTAGCAAGAGAGTCGCGGCCGTTGTGATCAAGCTAAACAAGGGATACACGCTAGCGTAGTACAGGCCTATGCGCCAACAACCAGCTACGATGATGAAGCCGTAGATAGATTATACGAGAACGTAGAATCCACAATGAAGAAGCTATCAACACACAGTTCACGATTCTGATGGCAAACTTTAATGCAAAGGTCGGTAAGAAGCAAATGCGAGAAAGGTCAGTGGGAGACTTCGGTGTAGACAATCGCAATAGTCGAGGAGATACACTGGTGGGAATTGCAGAGAGAAAGAACTTGAGGTTGATGAACTTCTTCTTTTACAAACAAAAGAATAGGAAATTGACATAAAAAAGTCCCGGTGGTGCAACAAAAATCGAAATTGACTTCATTTTAAGTGCAACCCAGGTATTGTGCAAGACGTAGAGGTGCTAAGTAAGATTCCGAGCAGCGATCATATTATAGTTAGATGCAGTAGACCTGGCAGTAATAAAATTACAGTAATTAAATTACAATAATTAAATTATTTTTGCTGTAATGGGTAATGTAATGAATTACTTGTGAGTGTATGCAATTCAGTAATGTAATAAATTACTTCAGACCAGAAATTTCATGGAAAATACTCATTACTTTCATAATTACTTTTGACTACGATAAAGCCCGTCCGCTTCTCTTACGGCATAAAAAGTTGACCAAGAAAAGTTTACCAAGTAGAGTTCAAATGCCCAGAGACTTTCTGGGCATTAGAGCTCTACGGACGCGAAAAGAGGAACGCTTCTGTGAGAATTCTGAATATGAAAGTGTATATGAGTTGGAAGTGTATGAGTGATAAATTTTTGTTCAAAATAAAAATTTCAAAATAATTTTATTACTTTTAAAAAGTAAGTAATTTAATGTCATTACTTTCGGCCACCTGTAATTTCTAATGTAATTTAATTACATTTTAAGAAATTCTGCAAAAGTAATCAGTAATGTAATTTAATTACTTTTTAAAAGTAATTTTGCCATCTTTGAGATACAGGCTATGGCTGAATCTAAAAAAAGGAAGAAACTCGTGCAAACTAAAAAAACCCCGCATGCAGTCAGTCAGAGCCAGATCGCAGGAGTTTAAAATAACTCTTCAAAACAAATTCGCGCTTCTGAACGAGCAGAACGAGGTCAGTGAGGACAGGCTAAATTACAACCTAACATCGGCACTCAGTGAATCCGCAGCAGCTGTGGGAGAAACAACATGTAGGGAATAAACAGAAAAACTAACTAAGAAAATGAAGGAAATAATTGTCAAACGTAACAATATGAAAGTGTCAAGTATGGTGGATCGAATTGAATTAGCCGAGCTTTCAAAACTGACCAACAGAAGTAAAACAAACGACGTTCATGCTTATAACATGGCAGTGGGCGAGGAAAAGCTGCAAATAGGGGGAAGCTTGAAAGCAACTATGAGAAAGCTAGCTATCGGCAAAGACAGGATGTACGCACTCAGAGACGCGCAGGGCAATATTACGCACAACGTGGTGGAGATAATAAGGGTAGCAGGACCAGGGGAAGCTACTGATAGTGCAAGCTCCACTTCCAATGTCCCACTAATAACGAAAGAGGAAGTAGGAGAGGCTCCCAAAGGCGTGAAAATAGGAAAAGCTGCAGGTGACGACGGCCTAACAGTAGATCTTTTGGAGGAGGTAGGAGATAATGTACTGGAAAAGCTTGCTGTACTATTTTCGGAACGCTCGAAGTCTCAAAAAGTGTCCATAGACTGGAAAAACTGCAACATTATTCTGATTCATAAGAAGGGAGAGCCCAAACACGTCAGGAATTACAGACCCATGTACTCTCAGTTGCTGTTCACAATATGTTTACCAAAGTTATCGTTAGACGCATAGGTGACAGCCTGTATTCCCAGAAACCCAGAGAGCGCGCTGGGTTTAGGAAAGGGTATTCAACAATAGGTCACATCCATATTGTCAATCAAGTGATAGAAAAACAAATTGTCAAAGGGCAAACGTGATAGCTGCGTTTGTTAATGCGGGGGTAAGTGACCTCGCTTCTTCGTAGTGCCGTGTAGTGCCTAAACTCGTGCGAAAGCATCAGGCGCAAATCACGCAGTTTTTCACCGTAAAACAAATTCTTAAAGGGTAAGTTCACCTCCACTGATGTCTAGCATTCTGGCTCCGTTTCTTCATCATTCACGAAAGCCTTCACATGTAACGAAAACCTGCATGTAACGCAAAATTGCAAACTTTTGTCAAATTCGTTATATCCAGGTTTAACTGTACCTGCAACCATTCATACAAGGAAGGCTCCCTTCAACAGAAGCGGCACCTGGCCCCCACGGTGTCGTATTTGGCCGAAACCTCCCCCCCCTCCCCCCTGCAAATGATGCGGGAGAGGCCTTCGTGTGCACAGAGGATGTCAGTGTGAGCTTGGACCTGAAGTTCTCGCGGACCGTGAGAATACCACTACTAGCGGTGCATCCCTCCGGTGCAGCTTGGTTAGGCATGACTATAATTTTGAAGAGATACCCCACCGATACTTGATCTAGAATAACAATAATTTGTTTCGTGCAACCGCGAGGAGGCGTTCTAGAATTTCGGCCTTTACTTGGTAGCCCCTGTCGTTATTTGCGACTACCACGCTATGACGGAAATCTAGAAGTACAGTATAGTCGAGAAGATGGAATCCGCACGTGCCACTTGGAAGCCAGCCAGGGGAATACAGGGCCTCCTCCCTGTGCTTGACGGTGGGGGTGCGCGCGCTTGTGATCCCAGCAGCGTGCCTGGTGCTGCTGGTGCTGTCCGTGGTTCCCGGTGCGCGGCCGCAGGAGCTGCGCGTTGAGTCGGGCCAGACGCTGGCGACGTGCCGCGACACTCGTGGCCAGCTACCCGGCGGCGCGCTCAGCTACGACTACACCAAGGCTCTGCTGGCGCGCCTCGAGGCCTGCGCGCTTTTCAACCGCCGGTTCATGGCCGAGGTAGGTCTGGGGGCTCCCCGTGCAGACCACGTGCCCTCATCCGAATCAATCAATCAATCAATCAATCAATCAATCAATCAATCAATCAATCAATCAATCAATCAATCAATCAATCAATCAATCAATCAATCAATCAATCAATCAACCAATCAATCAATTATTAATCGATAAATCGCATTTCCATGTCCTCACGGCTCGAGTGCATACTGCCTCAAAGCTTCTAATACGCCAGTAAAGTAGCGACTATTTCTTTTACCGGATTGGGGGGATTAAAAGCTCGGTATCGTCTTGCCACGTCTTACAAGACATAGAAATTCAAGCATAAACTCAACCTGATAAAAAACAAGAGATTTTTCTAGCGCGTTGTGCTGGGTTGTGATCAGGACATTTTTCTGTCAGGTAGACCAAAAGCAGCGTGGGAGGGGTGGAAACAGCCTATACATCGTATGCCATTACCACCTTCTCCGGCCAGTCCAAGACGGTGTTGGGTTCTGCCGCTGAGCTGCGCATGGCAGCCTCCCACTGTTCAAACGTAGTTATTTGGAAGGAGGAGTAGGCCGTCTGAGGCATCCCCTCGTTATGTGCTTCAGGCCAGCTTTTTTCAGGGCAGAGGAGAGAAGACGGAGAGTAAAGGACAGGGTGGATGAGGGGCCGCAAGACTGCGCTGGGAAATGTGCGGGTGTGGAGCTGTCGCCACAAGATCCCTCGGTGTCGCGAAGTAGAGCGATGGGCAGGGGGTTAGAGGAGTCGTCCGAGACGGTGGCGTGGTGTCATGAAATGTAATGTCATGAAAGATAAGCAGGCGATGGCGGGAGCTGGCAAGGGCACCCGGTGATTGTGGCTGCCCAGTGGCCAGAGCTCGGTAGGTACGTCCTTGGGGCACTGGTGTCGGCTGCCGGATTTCCGGGGAGACCAGCAAGTGCGGGTGTCCAGGTAATAGTTATGGCATTCGTTGTGGTTCGGGTAGTTAGGATGGCAAGGGCAGTAGGGGAGATGCTACACCCGCCGCTGTGGCTCAGTGGCTAAGGCGTTGCGCTGCTGAGCACGAGGTCGTGGGATCGATTCCCGGCCGCGACGGCCGCTGTTTTGATGGGGGCGAAAAGCAAAAACGCCCGTGTGTACGAGATTTCGGCGCACGTTAAAGATACCCAGGTGGTCAAAATTAATCCGGAGCCCTCCACTACGGCACGCCTCATCGCCTGCATTGCGTCGGCGCGTTAAACCCTACAATCAATCAATCTTTTGTACTTCACTTTTGTTAGTTAGAACTTTCATTAATTCGTCATGAGATGGTGTCCCGTTGCAGTGGGAATTAACGAGGTTTTACTGTGTTTATTCTAATATGTGTCCATGTGATTTGCCACTAACTTTGTCATCAATGGGCCTTACGCGTGTTTTGGCCTAATGGGTATAAGAGAGACGCGTTTAAATGTGTTTTTTTTTATCCTTATAAATGGGGCTTGTCATACTAATGCACCATAATAACCCTATCCCCCGTGGCGGGCAAAACGTGCTAACCAGGGGCCCTATTCTCGACTGCACAAATTGCCGGCAATTCGCCCATGTTTTTTTGCGTAAGCACGACGTAAGCAATCAGTGACGTGCTGCACCTATAGCTATGACGACATGCAGTGTAATTTGACGAGTCACTCATAAAGATCGCTACAAAGGTATCAAATATTGTGCAAGAAAGATATAAAAACACTTGGCATGTACTATAAAATTTAAGACGGTAGCTGAGGCTGAGAAGAAAAACACATTTCTGGAGGTCACATTTGGCGCCAACACCACAAGGCGATCGAGTAACGTTGATCCAAAAGCGAGCGAAAGGCGGATGTCGAGCTAAAGAACATCACACAATTTTTTTACCGTAGCTATTTATTTCTTTCAATCGCTTTTATTAACATAGCTGGGCTCTCTGCTTCAATGCAAGCTTTGTTGCGTTATCACCTTCCCTGCCGCCACCGCCGCCACGCCATCGTCTGCTGCTATGTTACAAGTTTATGGCGTGATCACAGAAAAAGACGGCCGCGACCATCGCTTCTATGACACATAAGAGCAGCGAAGCGCTACGCCTGATAACCGCGGAGCGCACCGATGTCGCCGATTCACTCATTCGTCAAGCTCGACTGCAATCAGCGCTATAATGAACTAAATAGTCACTTTTCATTGTTATTTTTCTCTTGAGTTCGATCATGTGACCCAACAGCTTACTAGGACAAGTATGGACAAATGCCATGCATTGGGTTCTCTCGCCAAACAAATAATTTTTATTTCATTGCCAAACATAAAAGCAAAACACTGCATGTTATTTGTATGTTCCATGATCGCTGACTCAGTTGAAACTATAATTTGTTTCGGTAGGAAACATGCTTTAAACAGCGCGCATGCGAAACTGCGCCTGCTGCAAATTGCCGCACATTTCGCGGCGCCGTAAGCCGGGGCAATATTGTGCCCTATTTTGCTTGTATTTTGCGACAAAAACAGCCGCCATTTTCAAGCTGTTACGTAGCATTACGTCACTTTTACGCAGGCTGAAGTTGCCAATGCATGACGTGATTGTTCCCGCCAACTGTTTAAATTACGTCACGCCTTCTCAGCCAATCACAGACGGGGGGTGTATTACAAGCAGTATTGTTGTTGAATAGCAAAGACAGGCTTACGTTGTCATGTCCGCTGCATTTAGTCTGGTTTTTCATTGCCGGCCAAGAATTATGCGCCTTTAGTAACGAGAAATAAAGCAAACTTTAGAACTGGTGTCCGTAGACGACATGAAACGTCAAAATGACGACAGCACACACAACCGCTTTGTCAACCGGAAGCACGTAACCAAAATTGAAAGCCAATCAGAAAAGACTTCCGGAAAATTGCCTGAATTTCCGGTAATTTGTGCAGTCGAGAATAGGGCCCCAGGACAAGATTTATATCAAACAACGGCAGTCTGAACTCGCAGAGACTCATTATTAGGCTCCTCCAGAAAAAAATGCTATTCGACTTCCCTTTCGTTTTCACTGTAGTCTAGGAATGGACCGAGCGCTGGAGTCATGCGCATAAAAACGCACATAAATTGCTTGTTTCCGTGCTGTATGATAGGGGCGTGACAGCTCTATTTATGTGAAGCTATCTTAATGTTTTTATTTGGTACCCACGTTACCATAACATGGCGAAACCTCAGTCATGATGCAAAAATATGGCGAAGTAATGGCCACCTAGTATGAATTGTACAAATTGTTTACATTTATAACCATGCCACAACTGCTAGTAGTTAAAAAAGATCCCCCCTTTACGTAAATCGAGCTTATGTTATTTGTTGAATGTGAATTATATTCTGCAATGAAGCAGCCACTGAAAAGAAATCGGCTTAGAAATAGCAATGGCGAAACGGCGACGCCATGAAATCGACGCCAAAAAACCTGCTCGGGTTCGCAAGGATATCTTCGTATATAACACAGAAATCCGGACATCCGAATATCCGGAAACAAAACCGATTAACAAGGTATGCTAACTGATCACTCCGGTTATCCGGGTATCCGGCTTCCAAATTCGAATAGTCGTGGAATGGAATAACCGGATAAGCGGTTTAGCAACTAAACCGGTTTGGTATCGCCCCACTACTGCAAATCCGTTCAGCGGACGCACCCTGCAGTCGTTTCGCAATGTCTAAGAGGGTGAAACTAAAAACCAAGGCTGATCCAGAATGCCACAGTATTGTTACGCCGGCGGCAGATTTTTTTCTCTGACAACGCCCAGGCAGGGCGACCGACAAGAGCCGGCTAGGGATGCGGAGGCCGAAGAGCAATGGTACAAAGGGTGCGGGTAGCACGAACTTGGTGCAAACCATGTTGATTATTATTGGTAAACCAACGGACAGGAAAAAAGAAACACCTGGTCAGCCTTTATATTGCAAGCAACAGAATTATTGCTGTACAGCTTAGAGGCTCTAGAGGTGGCTTTCCGATAAATTTTTGTAATGAAACTCGGCATCATTTTTGCCAAGTTCCAAGGAAATGTCGCGCACTTGTTTCTTTCTTTTCTTTTTTAGTGTTGTTGTTTAAGGTTGTGACTTGCAGAAGACCTACACATGCTGATCTATTTCAAAATTTTATGTTCTTTAGTACCTGTTGGTTTTTCGTTACTTATAATGCTAGCATACTTTTACATCACCCGTTATACAATTGTAGGCAAGGGTTGAGGCATGTATTTTGTGTTTTTAATGAATTCTGAAATAATAAATGCTTTGCTGAATGATTTACTTTTTGGTGCAAAATTGGTCGATGCACTCATTACATAGCAAAAAAATATTTTCCTGCCGTCGGGTTCAGTGAACGTTTCGAACAGAAATGCCTTTAAAGACTAGTGAAATGTGAATGTGGTGTTGTCAGTGCACCCGTTGAATAACATGTGTGCCTTTTAAATTCGTCTTTCACTCGAGGCAGCTGATTATTTCAATGGAAAGAAATAGCATACTAACGAGAATCACTCGCGTTTCAGTCACAAATCTGGCAACTTTCAATGTTTCTGCTGTCCATAAAATCCAGATGTCCGATATGCGAACATGCGAAGGAAGTTACAAAGAAGAAAAAAATAACCCGTGACTAATTTAACAGCTGTCACCTTACTGACGAAAACATGGCAATTGATGACTGCCCAACAGCACGTTTCTACCAGTGAAACCGGCGGTGGACTCGCCCGGTCGAGCGGAGCGTGGCAGACGACGCTCCTTCAGCGGGCAGCAAGACAAGCACAGGCAAAAATTAACTCTGTAGCTACTTTACATTTAATTCGAACTTGCGGGACACGTGCTAACGCACATGGTTTCGTAAGTCGACAGAAAAGTTTACCCGGACCTCACCTTAGAGCGAGAAATGCCGCAATGGGAAAAGGATCCTGTCGATGGCAATGAGAGGAAGCCATCACACTGCTGAACACGTTTCTGTATGTCTGTTCTATCTCTGCTGCCTTCCTAGAGTCTTCTTCAGTGGAAGCTATGAAACTGGATCATAAACGGAAGTACGCCTCAGAAAAAATGCAAAAAGAAAACTGCCGCACTGCGTGCACGGAGGAAGGCGCTCGTTGCAGCTAAAAACACCACGAGCCGACACCACTATAAAGCCGTATACAATGCCTTGAATACACAGCAGACATATGTCCCTCTGGTGGTGAAGACATTGTCGAGACAGGAGGTGACGTAATTACGACAGACCTACAATTAGACACAGAGGATCGCATAGCTTGAAATCAGGGTGTCGAACCGCAACAGACACGAACCGAAAACCGGAAGCGAACCGGTATTTTTGCCGGAATTGAACCCGAACCTGAACCGCTATTTTTTGAGCACGCTGAACCCGAACCAGGACTTAACCGCAAAATAAATAACGGTTACCGGTTCACAACGAAACGGTTCGGCCATCCGCAGTTTATAATACGTGGTAAAGGCCATTCGGGGCTTTTGCCTTTGACGTATCATCAACTTTGCAACTTCTCACGTACTTCCCCCTTCAGATAAGTCAACACTATCAACACTCTTCGTCGTCACATGAGGAAAGGTATTCGCACCAAAGTTGCAAAGATGTGCTACTGCTGGTAGCGCGAGCAGAGTGCAAAGCTGAGCAAACGAAATGTCACATTCTCAGCAGCCTGCAGACGATATGAAACATCGACTCCGCCCTTCCATCGCTGTGATTGTGTAATGACAATCGGGCCGCAATTTGGCGGCACTGCGCAACGGCGAACGCCAACTCCCGAACTATGCACACTTGTTGCATTTAGTACCATTGTTTGAAAAGGTCGCACGCCTGGTAAGTGCAAGTACTTGAGAAGTGTGGCGCTCAAAAGCTGCTCGGTGATTGAGCCACTGGCTGCTGACCACAAGGATGCGGGTTCGATCGACGCGTCCTGCTGCCGTGTTAACGGCGAAGCTGTTGAGAAAATCGTTTGTGTGTGGTGTGCGCAGTTAAAAGTACAAAGAAAATGCCGAGCGCTCGCGCACGTGCACGTGTACCTCGAGCGCACGTTCGTCAGCCAAGCATACCCACTCAGAAGGCTTGGCCAGGTTTTAGCTCCCTATGGACATACGCGTGTCGTTTGCTCGGAGCGAGAACAGCGGAATCGAAGGAGCATCTGCAGGAACAGAAGCTCGAATGGATGCGAAAGCAATAAAAAGACGCCGCTGACGCCGTTTCCAAAGCAGGTTCCAGCTCACCGAGTCGCTAGGAATCTCTCCCGGGTGAGCAGCAACGTCGAGGTGAGCCAATATTTCTTGTTCAGGTTGAAGGGCTTTTAGAGCGACAATTTTGGCGGTGCCTCTCACTTCTAAGCACGCGCAGATAACCGGTTGCCAGTTCATCAGGCACGAGTTGGGAGTGGAGGTGCACGTGCGTGGTTCCATGTCCTCCCTGATTATATGTCCGTTGTACTGGTGGGAGGTTTAAACGTGTACGTCCACCGCCCCAATGCGAACTTTCCGGGGTGCACGGTGGTCGAGCGGACTGGGTTGGTGTGTTACCCGGACAGAAAGATGTCTACGACGCGGGAGGAAACAGACAGCTCCATGTTTGTCCACTGGAATAAATCTTGAGTCCTTCAAAGTTTCACTGGGCTAACTGTTAATTGCTCGATCGGAAATGAAAAACAGGCGTGTTTTGTTTCGTGCATTTCGTGAACGGCGTCCATCTTCGAAGGTCATCTGTCTTCACAGAGTGGAAAGGCACGATTTTTTATTCTATCGTGCTTCAGTGACAAAATAAAGTGATCGTCAGAAGCGTGAAATTTGTTTTGAAATTCCGAAAGTAGGCGCCGTAGCGCAAAACGGTCGGAAGATGTGAGGGGTCGTTCGGTTACCTTTGTTACGACTCGGCCAACGCCGCCGTATTTTCCCGCATCAGCCACCACGTGGGAATCCACCACGTGTGCCACAGCCACCCGCGTGTCGGTGAACCATACTTTCGTGTCTCGACATGAAAGGTCAGACACCCCGCGTTGCAACGCGCCTCCGGCGGTTGCCAGCGGCACCCCCAGATGCCAGTGGCACGCCCAGGCATTCTTCACGGACGTGCGCCCCTCCGCCGTCAGGTGCCAGCGCTTCGGTGAGTCACGCCTTGACATGCCCGGCTCAGACGTTTCGCTATCGGCGCGATCAACATTCGATAGCGCGGCCCCGGCACCTTTCAAGGACACTCTCTCCCCTCTCTCGGACGCCACGTGCGGCGAGGCTATGAATGACTCACGAACTATGGAAAGAGCGTTGTGTGTGTCTGTGATGTTCGTGGCGTGTGGCTACTTGTTCGCGTTTGACCATTGTTGCTTTTGGGTATAAATGGAAGCAGCCCAAACGATGAAAATCATTCCTGTCTGAGCAGCGAATCCATGCGGTCGTTCTGCTCGAGTCCTGTATTGTAACCTTGCCCGTCTGGGCATTGTATGTTTTTTTGGCTTCGGCTCACCTCTCGCTATGAAGTAAACAGTTACGTTGGCCTATCAGCTCTGGACGTCTTCCCGGCTGTAGTTGGCCTTCCCGCTTGCAACAACTGGTTGGCTGCGGTCGGATGACAACTTCGTGACACCTGGAGCCAGCGGTGCGAGACCCAACACCACGGACGTCAAGGCGGCTTCGGACTTCGCAGAATTCACGGCGGTCAAGGGTGAGTGCGGGACTTTTCTTCACTGAATTTTACCAGGCTTCTGAGGATAGCTGGTAGGGCGTGTGTTTTTGTCGCGTGGGTTATTCGCGCAAAACAATTTTTGGAGCAGTGGGAAAGCAGTACTCTAGACCGGCCATGAATTTGAAGGCGTTGAAAAAACCGCAGTTGTTGGAGCTTGCAAAAGAGTTGCGCTTGGATGTTACGGACGCGCTGAGAAAGCCAGAGCTGATACAGGCTATACTCGCTGTCGGGGCTGACGATGAGGAGCTGTCAGAATGCATTGAGCTGATCAATGGCAGGGAGACCGCGAAACATCAGGCCGCCGAGGCAGAGGCTGAGGCTGAGCGCCAGCGTGAGGAGTTCGAGAGGCAGGAACGCGAGGAAAGAAAACGTCAGCACGAGGAAAAGATGCGATGGTATGACCTCGAGCTCGAGCGCCTCGAACGGGAACTAAAGGAGCTCGCGCGAGAGAGACTCCAATGGGAGAACAAGAACCTAGAGCACAAAATTCAACTCGAGCAGGAAGAAGCGAAGTTTGAGTTTGAATTGTTGCTGGAAAAAGACCTCGTTGTCGGGGAAAGCACCGTGCCAGCGCTGCCAGTAGCAGACGCTCGGGAGCGCGGGTAAGAAGCGACTGTTGCGACCCAGCAGCGCGACAACGTTGCTGAGAGAGATAACGAAGGCGCATTAGCTCAGACTGTCTGCAGAGGCGGCAGGGGGCAGTGCGTGTCCACTGAGTGCGATAATGTGCCGGCGTTTGTTTTGGAGATCTCGGCGGAGTGTTCGGACGGTTCCAATTCGCGGGAGGCCTTGGAAGCGGCTACCAGTCTGAACATGAACATTTCGCGAGATAGCGAGGCTTCGCTGGAGTGCGTAAACCATGAGGCTACCGAGAGGCAACACGAGTCCGCTGAAACGGAGGTTGTTTCTTCGGAAGGCGGCAGTTCAGAAGAGACCTACGTTGTGGCAAAGCCTGCTGCCGTGGCAGCGAATGGTTTGCACGGCTCAGTTGGGAGTAATCACGATCTCGCCACTGAGCCAGCCGATTCTGTTCTTTCACCAGCTCAGGTAACCGAATTCGAGCGAAGACCAGCCGAGTTCGTAGAGATTCCGGCGACGCGGGCAAGTGAGCCGTCTTTTGAGACAGGGAAGCCTGGTTGTAGTGTAGTTCTGGCAGTGAGGAAGCAGAACGGTAACACGCTTCGGTCTTCGCGTGCCGAGGCTGTCGCTGAAAGCGCGAGGGACGACGAGGTAGTGACTGTTGGGAACTGCAAGGTGTCTAATGGGCTCGTCGTGCCCGTTTCACTCCCAGCTGATGCTCCCGTCGATAGGCCAACATCGGCTGAGCTAGTTGAGGTTCCGGTGTCGCCTGTGGCTGAACCGAAGTCGGAAACCGACCAGCCTAGAGAAGTAAACGTAAACGCGTTCCGGTGTTCGCTTGCCGAACGCGTTCGCGAAAAGGTGAGCAACGAGGAGAGAGGGAAAACTTCTGCGCGTACTTGCGGCCCGTGTTTCAGTGCGGGCACGCCAAGGGGTAAAGCCGTGAGCTCGCATCGCGCCGAGGGAGCGCCGCCTAGAAGCTGCGCGCGCCTAACGTATGAACGGTGGAAAATCCCGCTCGCTCCTCCGCGCGCTCGACCTTTGTCGAACAAGACAACCGGTGTCATTTCACGCGGTCACAGCAGCGTTGAGAGAACGGCTGCACCTAAAGTGTGGTACCGAAGGGGAAAAGCTCAGGGCATTGACGAGAGCTCCAATCGCAGCTCTCAGCGCGAGAAGTGGCCTGTGGACGCCTGACTTTCTCGATTTCTTTGTTTTTCCTGAAGCAGGTTTCGCCCTTTACGATTACGTTTTTTTTATGTGGGACATTTCCAATCACGCGAAATGTCACCTTTCAAGTTTGTGCACTTGTCTAAAGTACTGCTGGGCTAAAATATAACTAGTATAGTTAGTTATTAGCATATTTTATCGCAACTAAGAGCCTGGTAGATCTTCAGTGTGGATTTGTCTTCGCACTTGCCGGCGATGCGGTTGTGTCTTGCTGTGTTGTTCTGTTGCTTGCCTGACCAATCCAGAAACGTTCTTGGGGAGCCACTACTCGTCCAGTGATCGGCCCTGTGAAGCTCCAGCATGGTGTCGTACAGCCCAGGCCTGGAGTCGAGCGTCTGCTGAGCACTTCACTGCGAAAGCATCCCTCCGGACAACGGTTGAAGACCCTTATCCATCGGGATCTAGGACCCCCGGCGGAGAAGCTGTTACGAATCGGCCAACGCCGCCGTATTTTCCCGCATCAGCCACCACGTGGGAATCCACCACGTGTGCCACAGCCGCCCGCGTGTCGGTGAACCATACTTTCGTGTCTCGTCATGAAAGGTCAGACAGCTCCTGTTGCAACGCGCCTCCGGCGGTTGCCAGCGGCACGTCCAGGCATTCTTCACGGACGTGCGCCCCTCCGCCGTCAGGTGCCAGCGCTTCGGTGAGTCACGCCTTGACATGCCCGGCTCAGACGTTTCGCTATCGGCGCGATCAACATTCGATAGCGCGGCCCCGGCACCTTTCAAAAACACTCTCTCCCCTCTCTCGGACGCCACGTGCGGCGAGGCTATGAATGACTCACGAACTATGGAAAGAGCGCTGTGTGTGTCTGTGATGTTCGTGGCGTGTGGCTACTTGTTCGCGTTTGACCATTGTTGCTTTTGGGTATAAATAGAAGCAGCCCAAACGATAAAAATCATTCCTGTCTGAGCAGCGAATCCATGCGGTCGCTCTGCTCGAGTCCTGTATTGTAACCTCGCCCGTCGGGGCATTGTGTGTTTTTTTTTGGCTTCGGCTCACCTCTCGCTATGAAGTAAACAGTTACGTTGGCCTATCAGCTCTGGACGTCTTCCCGGCTGCAGTTGGCCTTCCCGGTCGTAACACCTTGCTTGCACTCACTTTATTTAGTTACGCTCTTTCCTTATCTGTTCCCAGATCGCACTTAATAAACTAGAACATAGGTCGGCAACGTTTTGAGGTGGAGGGCCGAGTTGCATGAAGCCGACATTGCGGAGGGCAAAGCGGGTTGGAGGGGGAGGGGGGCTTTGGAGGCAAAGAGAAACAATTCAGCGAATTGCCAATGATATTTGACAATAATTGAGAATCTGGCTGAGGGTGAAGATCGAGGACAATGCAACTGGAAGCGGTCAATTCTCTGTTTTTGGCTCCCTTCTAGCCACATTTGAGGCGTGTCGGCCTTGAGATAGTTAGTGACAGGAGGAGGGGTAGGGCTTCTGACGACGTGCTGGGGACCGCAAAATACTGCCTCGCGGGCTTCATGCGGCCGGCGGCCCGCGCACTAGACGATAACGAACACAGCCAGTGACAATCGTACGTAAATATTTGGAGGCTTTGGAGGCAAAGAGAAACAATTCAGCGAATTGCCAATGATATTTGACAATAATTGAGAATCTGGCTGAGGGTGAAGATCGAGGACAATGCAACTGGAAGCGGTCAATTCTCTGTTTTTGGCTCCCTTCTAGCCACATTTGAGGCGTGTCGGCCTTGAGATAGTTAGTGACAGGAGGAGGGGTAGGGCTTCTGACGACGTGCTGGGGACCGCAAAATACTGCCTCGCGGGCTTCATGCGGCCGGCGGCCCGCGCACTAGACGATAACGAACACAGCCAGTGACAATCGTACGTAAATATTTGGGTCGCGTACCGTGTATGCGGCTGTGTTATGCTATGTAAAAATAGAAGTACGCATCTAAGCAGGCAACGTACATGCGATTTGGAGCTTGTTGCGCGTTCTTTAAAGGGACCCTGCCACACTTCCGATAAACGCTTTTACTCTTTCCTTCGCGTCTGGAAGCACTGCGAAAGCCACAGTTATCGCCAGCACGGAGCGGCACTGCGTGATTTGCTCGTCGATACACCTTCCGTTTGTGCTTTGTTTTTGTGGCTTTATTTTTAAAGTTGCTATCGAAAAGCGTTCATTGCTGCAACTGAAGGAAAAGCGGCCAACAGCCGCTACATGGCTTCAGTGACGTAATTCGGGCCGTCGAAGAATGTCAAGACCATGAAGAGAGAAAAATTTTTTGAGCGAGTTTCCAAGTTATCTGATGAGCATAGACCAGTATTTTTTGGCTGAGGCATTTTGCGGCCCCCAATCTAAGTTGGTTGGGTGACTACGTTCTGCAAGCATTTAAGATTTTTAAAAATGAATAAGTGTTGCAGCGTACTTTTAATAGCGCGTAATTTGTTTATTTGATGCCATTGCGTCACCTTCTACTCGCTGGTATACATGTACCCTTCCGTTCGTAAATCGTGCTGCGCAAAATGTTGCGGGGAAAATCATTTTGTTTGCTCAAATGTAAGGCAAATTTTCCACTTGTTTTCAAGGCGGTGCCGGGCCGGTGGTGTCAGCTGAGCCGGCTGCGCTGCTCGCGTCCGCTTGCGTGCTCCCGCTGAAGCAACCTTTCGCAGCTGCCTCGGGCTGTAGGAGAGCAACGTTCTGTGTTCTATGCTACTTTCGAGCTGTTACTTTGTCGACCGACCCGCCGTGGTGGCTCAGTGGCTAAGGCATTGCGCTGCTGAGAACGAGGTCGCGGGTTCGATTCTCGGCCGCGGCGGCCGCTTTTCTGATGGAGGCGAAAAGCAAAAACACCCGTGTGTACGAGATTTCGGCGCACGTTAAAGATGCCCAGGTGGTCAAAATTAATCCGGAGCCCTCCTCTACGGCGCGCCTCATCGCCTGCGTTGCGTCGGCACGTTAAACCCAACAATCAATCAATCATCAATCCTTTGTCGACCGTGCGCACGAAGAATTATCGTCAGGAAGTTAAACCACCCGACGTGCTGATACTGACGCACGTCGCTACGATCGCGGTAGCTCGCTCAAAAGAAAGCCGATAAATCGGCTTGTTTAAGCAGATGTTTCAACGCCATAGGGTTATTAGGCTCATTTTTCGATTTCCCCGTGCCTGCTAGCCGTCCGCTATCAGCCGGGCCCATCAAGCGTCCACGGAAATACGTCATCGCTGCCACCCGGAAGCTACGACTGGGGTAGGGACATGCGAGGGTTTGCTAAAATCTAATCTGGAATATGACACAACGGCAACTGAAGTGTGGAAAGGAGGAAAATAATACTACGGCGGAGATTGAAGAAGGGACACGCATCTCCAGCAGATGCCACGCCTGCGCAGTAAAGTTCATTCTACGTCCTGTCGACGGTAGCATGCTCGGCAGATGCAGTCGCCAGTCGTGCCTGGAACTGGCGCCATCGCAATGCAAGGACCTGTCTAGCGGTAGATGAAATTTAAATTTTCGGTAATCCCCGTGCCCAAGCCAAACCCGGACTCCAGAATAGTTAGTGGAGGGCTCCAGATTCATTTTAACAACCAGGGGATCTTTAACGTGCAGTGAAACCTCGGCACACTGACGTTTTTAATTTCTGCTGCCGTCAGGAAAACTGCTGCCGCGAACGGGAATCGAACCCGCGTCTTTTGGGTCCAGTAGCGCAGCTGAGCCACCGCTGCGTGTACCGTAACTGAGGCCGGGCCCGAGCATTTGGTCACCAAACTAAAATAGGAGGCAAAGGATTAACGCCAGTCACTCAGAAATCAAGGAAAGCAGACAATATGAGTCGAAACCAACTGAAATGAAACCCAATGTATAGCGCCTAATACATGAATTTTCTAACTATTTTCGATATTCCCGCGGTTCTGTTTCCCGACCCGCCGGACCGCCGCCGAAGGAAGACGCACCAATGACAGCTCGTTCCTTTTTCTCCCCATTTTTACAACCGCATAACTCAGCGTAGCATTTACGCACACTAACCAGATTACCACAGCCTCTTCATAACCACCGCCCGACGACATGAACACAATTTTTATCCATATCGTATAAGTACTTTTTTAAATTAGAGCACAAAATCTAAAAAAACATTTTCCACAAAAAAACATTTTCTCTGCGTGTTTGCGCATTTTGAACGCACCAACAGCAACAGCTATGTAATTCCGAACACAACGATACCCTAATCATCATAATCCGTCCCCAAATAAAACTTTCACACAACTTTTTGTCAGAAGCTCGCCTAAGCCGCTAACGCTAAAATGCACTTTAAGCTATAACCTCCGAACAAAATAACGCAGATAGAAACGAAGGACATCACTGCAATCCTCACACCAACGCGCACCTAACTACAGGAAACGCGCCTTCTTAAAAACTTTTTTTTACTCCAATACTCGAGTTCAAACCTCGAAAAAACACGCGCCCATAACACGTGGTCGACTAAAACCTAAACCTCAAGAACTAGCTCCGTAAAAATTTGAAAAACGGATTCCTCGTCATATAACCTAAGCGTGGACTCCTCAAGCACAAAAATCGGCCCCTAAATAGTGTTGTTATTCATTTTTGACCGGATTTTGAAATCTGGGAGTTTGTAACCAGAGCGTTGCGGACCCATCTCGGGTTGCTAGCGCGGCCCGCAGCACCTCAGCTCAAAATGCGGAGCGCACTACTATCTGCAAGACCATGTTGAGCACACAGACACCCAACCGCTAAAAGCGCACTGCAAATAAGCAAATGAGACATTTTTCGCAGTAATTCCAACTTTTGGACTTCGACGATTTCATTCAGCCCGCACTACACCTTAAAATTTTCTTGGCTGGACATGCTGTTGTAGATCCTCCTCCACTCCAGTTCACTCTAATCCGACACGAACATTCCTTTCTGGGGCCTGGCACTTTCCGGAACTTCCTAAATAGCGTAGTTATGCACTTTTGACAGGAATTTGAAATTGGAAATTCACTCAGATCCCAGAGCGTTGCGCACCCATCTCGGGGTGCTACCACGGCCCCGCAATAACTTTGCTCGTAACGTGTAGCACAGCATTAACTGTAAGACCATGCCGAACACACAGACACACTGACAACTAAAAACACACTGTAAATAAGCAACTTAGAGATTTTTCTAGTGAACTTTTCTTAACCAGACATGCTGGGGTAGGACCTAATCCAATCCGCTCCTAACCAACACGAACATCACTTCCTGGCACCTGGTATTTCCTGGCACTTCCAAAATAACGCATTTATCCACTTTTGACCGGAATTTGAAATTGGAACTCACTTAGAACCCAGAGCGTTGCGGACCCATCTCGGCGTGCTAACGCGGCCCCACAATAACTCCGCACAAAAAGCGTAGCATAGCACTAATTACCAGACCATGGCGAACAGAGAGACACACAAACCGATAAAATGCTACTGAAATAAGCGAGTTTTTTCTAGTAGTTTTAACTTTCGGACTTCGACGATTCCAGCCCGCACTAAATATTGAAATTTCCTTGGCCAGACATGCTGCCGTAGGACCTCATGTAGTACGCTCTAGGCCAACACGAGCATCATTTCCTGACACCACAGCCATCACGTTGGGCCCCCATCCCATCACGAGTTCTCGCTACCCCAACCGTCTCGGTACCCAACGCGTTCTCGGTACTCCAACCATCCAGTGAGCACTTTGGCAAGCAGGGTTTTGAGCCACATCTCCCCAACATGACCAAACCAAATGCGACGAAAAAATCCCATGGAAACAAACAAACACACCAAAAACATCAGCTTCACGACCTTTTCTCCAGCCCCTTGTCTCCTGAACCCCCTTCTTCAACCACGACAGCCAACAAACATGAACCAAGGTCTCGCTCGAAGCGCACGAAACCCGCGTTGACCGTTCAACGAACGCCCAGAGCACATTGGAGGTCCTCCATCCGAGGTCAGCGTGTGGTTCAGAGCTCAAGTACGAAACCTGAGACCTCGGCCGAGGACGTCGACCTTGACCAGCCGAGTCATAACACCAACTCCTCGTCAGCACGCTCAACTGAGCCTGACCCAGAAGAAACAATTCCAAAAACTCTAGAATCCTCTTCATCACATTCCTCCTCACGTTCACCGATCCCACAAACCCTTTTGAACACCACCACTCCTCCTCCCGCTTTCAACCACCAGGGAACTGAAAACCCTCGTACCGGATCAGGACCCACCACACGGTCACCCTCTGCCCCTCCCCTAAACCAACAAAGCCAAGCATTCCCCCTCCAACTTTTGACTCAGGTCCAAAGAACACTTTCCCCTACACCCTCGCACACCAATTCCGCAACCATCCACATGCGTACAAAACCACGTGATTCTGTCCTAGACGCCGCCATCCGGCACGACACGGAATTCCTGAGTGCACTGATTGCGCCTCAACGGGATGGCCTCATGCAACAGACAAGTAAACGCCTGTTGGATGCTTTCCAGAAGTCAAAAAGCATCCTGTTGGGTCTCTCTCTATGAATCGCTGAGTATGAAGGCTTAACACCGCGTAGTGAAGTCGACCTACTACTCGTCCCTTCCCAAAACCCTCCTGAATCACTCTTGTCCCAACCACCTGAATCGCCAAACCACTCCAGCTCACCCGCTTCACCAAGTCCCTCTCAAACCCTCCCACCACATTCTATACCACCCCATCACCCTCTTCAACCCTGCCCTCAAACACTTCTCCGGAAACAACCCCTACTTCCCTCTGCTGCCATGCAAACGCGAAATCCCCAGAACCACCCCACCCACTCCAACCAACCCGCTCTTCGACTCGCCTCCCTGCCTCCAAAAGAACCGTTTTCTACGGGCGACGAACTTGAACACTAGGCTATAGACTGAGAGCTTCCAGTGTCAATCACTGTCAGTGCCTCAGTGCTGGGCATACGTGTCTGGTCCAACTTTTCCTCTCTTTTTTTCCCCTCTCTTTTTTGCCCATTTCCCCTTTCCCACGTGCAGGATAGCAAACTAGGCTCTAGCCAGGTTAACTTTCCTGCCTTTCTTCTACATTATTCCTTCCTTCCCTCCCAACCTCTTAGCCACCACCCCGCGTTCAAACTTTTCCTGCTTCCCAACGCTCACGTTACCAACCCCTTGTACCCCCAACCCAAAACCCCACAACCCAACCCACTCCTTCGAATACCTACACAAACAAACTCAAACATCATCCACAATCCCAAAAGCAACCCCAGACGAACGACAGCATTGGTTATCAATAGAACCAGCCAGAAAGGTGTAAGCACAAACGCCATAGCGAGCTTTTTCACCACAAACTTCAACCCAGAACAACTGGGGTTAGTAGACGTAGGCCTTAAGTTTACGAGGTGGTGGTTTTATCCTCGAGCATGGATGGAATTACTCGCCTAAAACAATCCATCGAGCAAGACCCGCGGGCACAAGGCTACAGCATGCACATCCTGGCCCCCCAAAAACCGATGTTTCGAATCGTTGGCGTTCCGTTTGGGCTCCCCGCAGCCGACATCACCAACTACATTCTCACACAAAACACTCGCCTCCAAGGAACACCGCAATACGCCGACATCACCTCATACTACGTAAACAGGAACGAAATACGAATCATCACAATAGCCACCTCCATCCCCCTGTACAGACAACTGAAACAGCTGACAAACCTCACCATAGGCTGGGTCTCGTGCGCACTCTTCCAACACCACAACATCCCCACATGCAAGCTGTGCGCTACCATTGGCCATGTTGGATAGCACAGGCGTTGCGGGTGCTGCGCTGAGCTACACACAGTAGACCAGTACCTCTACCGAGGGACCACTGAGCCCCCTCTCTGTCCGTCCTGCTGGTCAGCTGGTATGGAAGCCCCAAAAGATGTTCTCGCACCAAAGTGACCCATTCGGCAGCAATGGATCGCACGAGAGGAGGCACGATGTAACTAAAACAGCATAACCAAGTCCCAACTTCAATACACATAACACAAGCGAAGCTCACACGCAGCACCATACCTCCAATCCCGAAAATGACCCTCTCCTCTAATTCTTAATACATCTGGCAGTGGAACTGCCGTGGTTGTCGAACTAAAAGACGCAACCTCAAAGCTCACATCGCAGCCATACCCAACCCCCCCCCCCCCCCCCCCCATCCTCCTGGCACTACAGGAAACGTACCACCTACCCAAGCTAAAAGACTGCATCTCACTCCCCGCCAGACTTCCCCCAGATAGCCACCCTTGTACACCGAAATATTACCACCAAGCATCAAACTTTCGGCTCACCAATCCCGCACATACTCACTACTCTCCACCTTCCCAAATCCTCTGTCACACGCCTGCACGTTCTCAACAATCCAAACACATCTCCTTCAAATACATCTTTCACCAAGCTCTTTCTCTCACTAAACGTGACCCTCTCGTAATTTTAGTCGACTTCAACGCCCCCAGTGTGAAGTGGGGTTACTCTCACACGACTCGCAAAGGTCGTTTAGTATCTGAACTTGTCCACTCCCTTCAACTCACACTCCACACCGACCCTTCCTCCCCCACACGCATTGGCAACAGTGCCCAGCGCGACACCACTCCCGACCTCACCTTTAGCACCGGAAAACTCACCCATCATACCTCCAGGACACCAGACACACTCGGCAGCGATCATTACATAATAAGCACATCTCTTACCCTTAAAGGAGCCATGAAGAGAAAATGCAAGTTGGTTTTATTCGAAAGATTTCGTGTTTTATAGTGCCCCCAGCGCTTGTCCGGATACAAACGGTGCTTTATTCACTGAGAAATTAAACAATTTAGGTTAAAATTTTGATTTTCCCGCTCAATCGTGCGTTTTCGTGGTCCCAAATGACATCACAGGAACCGACCGCTCTGCAGCCTAGAATACCTTCATTCACGCATCCTCCGTACAAGGTAGAGACACGTATACGCTGGCGCCGCCATTTTCGGTTGCTCGCTCGCCGCCGAAGCAGGTCATTGTGTCAAAACCGCGCTAAAATTATCGCCGCAACGCGGTTTACTGAAGAAGTTTGAATCATATTGTCTGTTTCGCGTTGCTAGGTCTCGTGGGAAACGAAAAGAATAACGCGTTGAGCCCGTTGGCCCAATTGCGGCGGCACGGGACCGTTCAAAGGTTGTCTCCACCCTGTACAGCGGTGTTGGTTTGTTCCCGCGTTTCTTTACGTTCCGTAACCTAGATGGCGCCACCATACCGTGGGAAGCGTTTGGTTCGTTTTTGCCCGCATTTAAACCTGGCCTGTTTTTGTTCT
Organism: Haemaphysalis longicornis; assembly: GCF_048455015.1. NCBI lineage: Eukaryota > Metazoa > Arthropoda > Arachnida > Ixodida > Ixodidae > Haemaphysalis > Haemaphysalis longicornis. The sequence continues at coordinate 480,894,030 of NW_027526203.1, forward strand.
GGGAGAAAATATTCGTTCCCTGAAACAGTGCTCGCTCGACAAATGGGGTCACGTAAGACACCGTTGCTTGCGTCAATCGGCCAGTGTCGTCTGAGACAACCCCAAGCCCTGTAGTGCTGTGCAGCTAAACCAAGCATGCTGTGCGCAGTACGAACAGCAGAACGCATCAGTACGTCTATGTTTACATGTGCTTTCGTAACTTCCACTGTTTGTCCCATCATTCTTATTGCTTTCTAAAGAATGTGCCCTAAATTTAAGCGCAAATCGCTCGTTCGTCTAGTTTGTAAGCTCTACCTAATTTGCGTCTGCTTCTGCCAGACTCCGCCAATCGCAGAGCTTAGCTCATGTGACATCATAGGTTCTGTTGCGGGAAATCAGCTGGTGGGTCGCATGACAATTCCCGTTTTTCCTAATTATGTAGCTTATTTGAGCGAAGTTTACGTTAAAAGTGGTGTCAGTACGATTCTAACGAGACAATCTTTTGAATGAACCAAACTTTTCTCTTTCTGGCTCTTCATGGCTCCTTTAAGGGCATCCCCCAACGCCTCCCCCCCCCCCTTCCACCACGAACATGCACAGATTGGGATCTCTTCCGTACTGAATGCCCCCTCCCGCCAACTACCACCTGCGACTCCGACCTAGAACAATGGACGACCCACCTTCTCTCAGCTAAACACTTTGCAACGAAAACCATCGACCCTGCTCCTGGAGTGCAATATGTAGACACGCACCTCCGTAACCTTTGGGAGGCTTGCACCAGCATAAAGGAGCGCTGGTGGAAACAAACACCGACGCAATCTTCGCTTCAAACTACAAACCCTCCGTACAAAGATCGAAGCACACGCACTCACCTTAGCCAGGAACCAATGGAATAACATTTGCGACGAAATGCGAGGCCACCTCTTCACTAAGGAAGTTTGGCACATCCTCCGTGCTACTCGACCCGCGCTCTACTAAGACCCAATCTCGGAACCAAACCACTCAACTGATAGCGGACACTCAACTCTCACCCACTGCCCTATGCGACAGCCTCCGCTCCACTTACATCCCACCGCCCTCACCACACCCTGTTGGTTCCCCACAATACGCTGGCAACCCCAACCCACAGCTCGATGCCCCTATCACTTTTGCAGAGCTACATGTGGCGATCCAAGCCCTGAAATGTAACACCGCGCCAGGACATGACAACATCACAAACGCTCTCTTACTACACCTAGACGAGGAAGCCCTCGAACGCCTTGTGCAACTCTTTAACCAACGCTGGCTTAACCGCACCCTCCCCTCCACCTGAAAACACTATAACATCACCCTCATCCCTAAACCTGTAAAACCCCCCTCCATACACAACCTTCGCCCTATCTCCCTCACCTCCTGCCTTGGAAAACTGCTCGAACACGTCCTGCAGAATTATATCAATGCACACCTGAATACAATCAAGCCTACCCGCCTAACAAGATTGGCTTTCGACCCAACCTATCCACTCAAGACGCCCTTATACAGTACCATCATTATTTCCACCAACACCCCCTGCAACAAGACCACACCTCTATTTTCTCACTGGACCTTCAAAAAGCCTTTGATAATCTCTCACTTCATAACATCCTTCAGGCAGTTGCATCCCAAAACCTAGGCCTACACTTCTATCACTATATCTGTAACTTTCTTACACAACGTACTGCTACCATCCGCTTTGGCCATGTCCAGTCTGATCTTTTCCACATGCCAGACCGCGGAACGCCACAAGGAGCGGTCCTCTCGTCCAGTGATTTCCCTACACCCCCCCTAGTTTTTCTGGACACCCCCCCTTGAATCCCCAAATTTCACTCTTGTCAGTCCTTGTATGGACCTTTTTCAGTAGCGATCTGCGCATGCGCGGGCAGCCCGTCTGCTATTCTTGGAGTAGCCTCGGGCAAAATAAACAAAACTGCGCCCCCCGAGCTTGCTGTTAGCGTTGCACGTATTTATTTCCTTTTTTTTTCGACAGCTCGTGGCAAGTTCGTATGTGCACACAAAAAAGGCTTTCAAAGGAAAGGGGCAAAGTGGTTTGAGGCTGACCACGCTGCGAGCACATTGCTACCAGCCAGGGAGTAGCGAAAATGAAAAAAAAAGTAAAGGAAAAGGGGAGCTAGATAGATAGATTGTAGGGTTTAACACGCCGACGCAACGCAGGCGATGAGGCGCGCCGTAGTGGAGGACGCCTGATTAATTTTGTTCACCTGGAAATTTTTAACGTGCGCCGAAATCTCGTACACACGGGCGTTTTTGCTTTTCGCCTCCATCAGAAAAGCGGCCGCCGCGGCCGGGAATCGAACCCGCGACCTTGTGCTCAGCGAAAAGGGGAGCGATTCAACGGCCGCAGATTAGTCGTGTACTACCTAAACATTGTTTCAAGAACTCAAATTTCGTCACTGGCCCTGGTAACAAGTTCGAAAACGTCCTTATACGTTGCAAAATGGCGAGAAATTAAAAAAAAAACTGAATACGGACCTTTCATGGAAAAAATTAATTTCTCTAAATTTGTTTTTTTCTTAGATTGAATAGAAAGCACCGCCTCTCAGGTGTATATATATATATAGAAAATGAAAAACGTACGGCACGGGGATGAGCGTTTGGTTAACAGACGTCTTTTATTTAACTTGTGGGATAAAAAACAGCTTTTCTAGTTTAAGAACCACCACCCCCCCCCCCCCCCCAGAGCCATTGAGACACCCGCCCTTGATTCGATGCCTGGGGAAACCCCTGCTCTCGTCCGCGCTCTTTAACCTCACTCTAATGCCACTTGCCCGCTCTCTCCTCACCATACCCATACTACGCAGCACACTGTATGCAGATGACATTGCCCTGTGAGTTCACTCTGGCTCCGACCAACACATTGAAACAGCACTCCAACATGGCCTCAACCAAGTCTTAGACCACATCGACCCTTTGGCGCTCCAGTGCTCTCCACAAAAATCCGCTCTCCTAACTTCCACGCCCCATCGCAGCAAACCCCCTCCAACCCCCCCTCCCCCCATCGAACTTTTTATACACTCTGACGCAATACCCCACACACAGCAACTTAGAGTCTTAGGCCTTACCCTAACACACAACGGATCACACGCACCCACCCTCCAGCACATAATAAATACGCTACCCAAACCACGCATCTCAGACGGATCGCCAGCAAACACCACAGCATCACGGAACAGGACCGCCTCCGTCTCGTGCACAGTGTTCTACTCAACCGTATCTTGTTCCACCTACCATACCTTAACCATACGCACCAACGCATCGCTTTCTCGACCTCGGCATACACAACACCATACTGGAGCACCTAGACGCCCACCACATCTCCCAACTCACGCGCCTCGCATCCTACCCTACAGGGCACTACATTCTCAACTCTATAAACGTACCACCCACCATCCCAATCCCGCCACTCTCCATTCCCTCTCACATCCGTAACAGCATCCGAATCCTCCCAATTCCTCGCCACATGCACCTAACTTTACATGCAGCCCTCCGACTAGGCCGAGCCAACGCCTACGCCATACTATACCCACCATCACCATGCACACTATACACTGATGCCACCCCCTACCCTCACAAACCTGCACACTGTGTAGCTGTTGCTGGCCAACACACATCACCAAACATCACAGCGGCTGCCATCCTAACTAGCAACACAACCACGGTGGAGGAGGCAGCCATTGCCCTCGCGCTCACCCAGCACCCCACCCCCGAATTCGTCCTCTCTGACTGTCAGCAGGCCATCCGCAAGTTTATTCGCGGTAACATCTCTCCCATGGCATTGCAAATTAACTCCAAAAATCCCCTATCCGACATCGTGACCCTGCTGTGGACACCAGCCCACACAGGCGTAGGCGCTAATGAAGTGGTGCATGTACGTGCTCGCGAACTAATTCACCGGGTTGCCATTTTCACTACGCCTACACGCGATGCCCCTGCAGGCAAGCCAACCTCCCTCCTGCAATACAGGGATATTGCCCTGCACTACTGCCTTCTCCGCTGTACTTCAATTGCGCACAAAAGTAACGAAGGCTGGAGAGAGACGACACGAGACAGGCGTGCCCTAGATTCAAGCGGCAGAGCCGACTTCGCAATTACCAAAAAAGAAAGAGAAAATCTTTAACCACTCGCCGACATTATCAAACGCTGAACCAACAGAAGAGCAAGAATGAGAGATCAAACGATAAGACTAATGAAGCCCCTGATCCCAAGGCGGATTTTACTGAGCCTACCGTACCATTGTAACTTACCAGCAGTGAAAAAGATCAAGTGAACACCCTCATCAGGACAGCATACAGTGTGTTGCGACGATAACTGGAACACTTTAAAAATTTTTCCTGAGCGATCCGCCGCTCTGTTCACGCTCAAACTTCACACAAAGGTCGCATTTTGTTGTCTATTTTGTTTAACACCGGGAACAACAACGGTAGTTACCTGTTTATTCTGAAAATAAATAAAAACGATTTTCGCCTATGGGAAAATGGCGGCGATTTGGACGTGCGAGCCCGAAAACCGGATTTTCTGATCGTCTGTTAGCTCATTTCTAGGTGCATTTTCTGATCGTCTGCTGCACCATTTGGCTCCGTACGTGAATCCCAAACATGCGTTTCACTCTGCAGGTGGTTCCGTCGTTCCAACATCAACTTGCGCTGGCTCGCACGTCCAAATCAGCGGCCATTTTCCCATAGGCGAAAATCGTTTTTATTTATTTTCAGAATAGACAGGTAAGTACCGTTGTTGTTCCCGGTGTCAAACAAAATAGACCACAAAATGCGACCTTTGTGTGAAGTTTGAGCGCGAACAGAGCGGCGGATCGCTCAGGAAAAATTTTTAAAGTGTTCCAGTTATCGTCGCAACACCCTGTATAAGGCAGCGCTCCACCTCGCAGTTTTTAGCGTGAGACAAACTGACGGCCGGTGGGCCAGGCGCGTTACAGAATGGGCTGACAGAAACTGGTCTAAAAGAGGGGGAAGGCCTTTACCTCCACGGGGGGGGGGGGGGGGGGGGCGAAGTAAGAAAATTCGGAGGCAAAGAATAAATTTGGCAGCGCCGCACCGGAGCGGGTGAAGGCCTTCGTCCTGTCGTATACCTGAATAGTCTGTTGATGATGTTGACATTGAATAAGTCTCCAAATTGTGTCTTTAAAATATATTTGAAGAAACCAGACAGTTTGCCTGGCACGAAGGGCGTGGCTCGGAAAACGAAATCGGGCAGGGTCATCGTTTGGTCATCGTAGGGTCATCCCCCCACGAAGAATTGTCGAGGGCAAGCCGTCACGGTCATGTCAGCGATACACCGTTTCTGCAAAAAAAAATCTCTACCAAAAACATGGATTCAAACCTACGCAAAGAAAGGCAATGTGGCATGATCAAGTTAATTCAAGGAAAGTGAAATATCATGAGGACAAAGTATACACCGACTGTGGGATTCATAATAGACGGCAGCAATTGTCGTGGGTGGCTATTCTGGTAATATCTGTGACTTCTTGACTCTCGTACCTACAGGAACAAAGAATCGGTCGTTGGAGCCATCCTGTAGACAATCTCAATAGCTGAAGTAGAAACAGAAGTGTAACATCATTATGAACTCTCAAAGGACATTAGACTGTTCACTGCAGGTAGAATAGCTAAAAGATTTGTGAATATACTCCAGTCCATAATTAATAAAGTTAAGGACGTCACTGGGACACCCGGGCACAAGGGTTTGAAGAGATCAAGGCACCGACCAAAAGGTCCGCGAACTCACACACCGGGCTACTTTCGATCACGACAACAGTACTCCCCTCCCCGAAAAAAGTTAACCTCTCGTAATCCTACGCCTACAGAAACACAATCTCTCTCCATGCTAAAGGGGGCTATCAGTTTCGAAGAACTGCGAACTCCGTGATAAATAAACCAAAACAAGTATCTACCAATAATTGTGGGCGACGATGTTGGGTGGGAACGTCATAGCTTAACTTAAAACTCCGCTAAATTCGGGAAACATTTACCCTCTTCTCCGTAACATAGGCATGTACAGGGGGGTGCCCACGGGCGAACAACTCAAACATCACACATACTTCTATTAAAACATTGGAGGCAGTTTTGTCTATCTCGTTGCATGAGGATCATCGCGAGCTGATTGGAAGGACAAGGGAAGGATCTGCCACATCCATGGCCTAGACTTCCAGTTCCAGCTTTGAGCTTTCCAAAACCCCTCAACTATTTCTTCCGCACCAAAGATCTCCTCTATCTCTCTCTCTCTCTCTCTCTCTCTCTCTCTTGCAAGAAAGCAATACCGTTCAGTCCGGAGCAGAAATTAGACAATAAAAAACACTTTGAAACACTTACATTGCTATCTTCTCTCTCGCACTGACCAAAACCTCGCAGCCGCATCCTGTCACGCTTACTTCTTAAGCCACAGAAGCACGGAGGGTCTCAGTCTTTTCAGGTAGTACACGGTGATTAAACACCCTTACTGCTCGTCCTTCTCTCTTCTCTGACCTTCAGTACTCGTGAAGCATACATCATAAATGCAGCAATTTAGTCCTAAAATGCTCCCTGGGAGTCGAAGTAACGCTATCGCGTCATACAGCTTAAGACCCAAACGTAGATGTCCTTGCAACTTTTTTATTTAGCCTCTGCAACTACTTTAAGGGCTATTTTACTCAGTACGGGCGGCGCTGGTCGTCTGCTTTTGCACTACCCAGACGCGACGGGCACGAAGGGGCGCTGCATGTCGCCAAAACTCTAGCGCAGGAGCCTTATGGTGGTATCAGCCGTGACGGGCTGTAAGGGCACTAAAACGTGGTCCCTTGTCCCACTCGTCACCTTCTCTTGTTTCGCAGAACTTGCCCATCGAGCTGGCTGCGCTGACGGTGCCGCCCAAGATCCAGGTGCCCCCATCTGGCGAATTGAAGGTGAGTGTCAGCCTCGCCCGAAAACAACCCGCGTGACGTTCATGCGTGCGCGTGCATGTCAGCGCTCTGTCGAGAAATGCAATGACGGGACGCGTCGTTACGCAGCAATACCGATGAGTGCAGGAGCTGGGACACCGCACAAAACAAGCGTGTTTACGGTGGCCTCTCAGCCCACGAGCGCTCTTCGATCGGCTGGAGGATACAGTGGCGGTGTTACGCGCAATGAAGGGTTCCGGAAAACAACAGTGCCGACGTTTCACACGTGTCATGTTCAGCACGAATGAGATTAAAAATTTACACCATCTTCCCGCGAGGGGAACCTTGGGTAGATGCGACGCATCGTGGGGGGGGGGGGGGGGGGGGGAACACGCTGCGTAAAATGGAAACATAACAACAATGGACATGCTAACATAACGGAAACGCAACGGAAACCCACATAGTCTCCATTCAAATCATCGGTGGTCATCTGATGTCATCGGCGGAGCGGCGCGGTGGAACGGCGGCGGAACGACTGAATGGAGCGGCGCAGTTACCGCAGTTACCGCGTTTATATGTAGCGGAATGAGAGAGCAGCGCATGCGCATGTGTTTAACCGAGCGCTAACGCCCGCTGACACACAGCTGGCACGGCGACGGGAGCGAGCGCCATCGAGCGCTAAACGCAGATGGCGCTGCGGTGAGAGAGCGGCGTTAGCGCGCAGCTGGCACGGCGAGGAGAATGGGGGAATCACGTGCGGACTACGCCGACTACGGCGGACAAGGCGAGTTAAAGAGATGCGTCGCATCTAAAAGAACGAACTAGTGGCCAGAATATCAATACGCGGATCTTTTAAAAGCGACGCTGTTGAGAAATTCGCTTGTGTATGGTGTCCGCAGTTAAGGAAGGAAGGAAGGAAGGGTGCAGAAGGAAGGCAGCAAAGTTAACCTGGCTAGAGCCTAGTTTGCTATCCTGCACGTGGGAAAGGGAAAATAGGCAAAAAAGAGAAAAGAAAGAACGAAGATAAGTTGGAGTAGACATGTATGCCCAGCGCTGAAGCACTGACACTGATAGACACTGGAGGCGTTCAGTCTAAAGTCGTCGCCCGTAGAAAGCGTAGAAGTTCCTTAGTCACCTTCTGAGCGGATGACAGAGAGGGCCAGTAGCGCAGAATCTTCTTCGAAAATGGCCGCCGAGAGTCTAAGTTCCTCAGTGCTGATTACAGCTTCTTCCTTGCAGGCGAGTAGCGTGGGCACTCGCATAAAAAGTGGCGTATCGTCTCCTATGTGCCGCACGTTTCGCACTCCGCCTTTGCTGCCATTCCTATTAAGTACGAGTAAGCATTTGTGAATGCCACCCCCAGCCAGAGACGGCAAAGAAGAGTTGCGTCAGACCGTGGGAGGCCTAGTGGAAGGGGACGTTGCAGGCGCGGGTCAAAGGCACCAATGCGTGCACATGTGAAATCTTCTGGAGACCATAGCTGTTTCCCGGGCAAGAATGCGGAGGGCCCTAGCTGCGTCCGTCCTAGGCAATGGGATGAGTACAGTTGTCGCTGTTTGATGCGCCAGCCGGGCGGCAGCGTCCGCACTTTCGTTGCCGACAATGCCGCAGTGGCTAGGAAGCCACTGTAGGGTGGCATCATGACCAGCCTGGGCAGCACGGTCGTACACCATTCTTATTTATGTCAGGAGCTGTTCGTGAGGTCCCCGGCACAGCGCTGACTGGAGTGACTGAAGTGCAGGCTTCGAATCACAGAAGATAGCCCATCTGCGGCACGAACTTTGCTCGATGGTGTGAAGAGCGCTACGGATGGCCGTAAGTTCTGTAGCCGTGGATGTTGTAAGATTGGCTATCTTGAATTTGCTGCACAGTGACAGTCGTGGTATAACAACAGCTCCGGCAGAACCCGACGATGTTACCGAGCCATCAGTGTACACATGGGTTCGGTCACTGTATGTCTCGTGCATGTACGTCAAAGCGAGCTGTTGCAGGGCCGGAATTGGAAGATCACGGTTTTTTTGTCACTCCTAGGATATCTAGGCACACTCGGGGCTGCATCACACACCACAGTGGAAGGAGCGGTCGCATCGCTGGCGTATAGTTCGACGGAATGCTGGTGTTGTGGGAAGCTACTACCCTTGCGAACGACGCCCGCGGACGGGTCGCTGGTATCCCCGCGAGGTGATGACCAGGTAGACGGGCGAGGTGCCTGATATGTGTCCCGAGTATTTCAACTTCCACAAAGGTTGCCAATGGGTGATTCCGAGCCAGTGCAATGGTCGCTGCTGTGGACGTACATCGGGGTATGCCAAGACAGGTTCGCAGGGCCTGAGCTTGTATACCCTGAAGTGACCGAGTAGTTGTGCGGCACGCTCAAGAAAGGACAGGAGCACTGTACCGTAGACAGTCTAAGAACAGCGCGTTGTATAGCTGTAACATTGACTTCATTGGTGCTCCCCACGTCTTGCCGCTGATGGCTTCCCCACGCCATCTGCACATGCACCACTGCATAGATCCTCTTCTTTATAACGTTTACGTGAGCACTCCAAGAAAGGCCTCTGTCGACAACTATGCCGAGAAGCTTGTGATTTCTCACATAGGACACCCTTTCGCCATTAATACACAAAGGGTACGCATACATAGGCTTTCGTGTAAACGGAAGCACGGCGCATTTGCTGCTGGGTATTTCCAACCCTTGTCCGTGTAGATAGGAGGTCGTCAAGTCTACGGCATTTTGCATGCCGACGAGTCACGCCATCTGCCCAAACACATATATCGTCGGCGTATATTGACACGTGAACCCTCTTTGGAAGGCAAGAAGTCAGGCCAATTAGCGTAAGGTTGAACAGTGTAGGGCTCAGGACGCCTCCTTGGGGAACACCACGGTGAGTATAGTGAGCTGATGACGGCCCATCAGCAGTCATAACAAAGAATGACCTTCCTGATAGGTAGTTCCGTATCCACTGGTAGACCCGGCCACCGAGCCCCACAGCTTGTAGTACTTTAAGAATCACATCGTGCTCCACGTTATCATAGGCCCCTTTGACGTCGAGGAACAACGCAGCACACATGCGCTTCGCACTTTTCCGCTACTGCACAAAAGTCACCAAATCAATAACACAGTCAATGGGTGAGCGTCCACGACGGAATCCAGACATGTCATCAGGGTAGACATTGTAATGCTCCAGGAACCACTCCAGACGTGCAAGAATGATTCGCTCCATCAGCTTTCCAACGCAACTCGCAAGTGCAATTGGTCGGTATGCCATTGTATCCAGCATAGATTTTCCGGGCTTCAGGAGCAGGACGAGGCGGCTGGACTTCCATTTTTGAAGAGCGGAACCATCACACCACAGGACGTTGAAATATAAGCAAGGCTTGTCGGGCATCCTTACCAAGGTGACGCAGAGCAGCATATGTGACTCCATCAGGCCCAGGAGACGAAGATCGCTTGCACGGAGCCAATGCCGCATGGAGTTCTTCCATGCAGAATGGGACGTCCATCCTTGAATCCCGCGATGCAGGGATGTCACTGGCGAGCAGTAGTCCAGAAGGGCCTGTTCCACTGGCTATCCTCACGCAGACGTCCCCAGAAGTCCGACAAATTTCTTCCATTCTTGATTTGAACTTGGACCAATCGGTTACCCGAATAACATTAGGATCGAAGGGACTTCGTAAGCCATTTATCTTTAAATAGGTCGGAATGTGGTCGCTTCCACGAGTCTCTATGTCTGGGAACCACTGTACACGACCCGATAAACATCGTGACACAAACGTGAAGTCTAAACAACTGCCGCAGTTCGTTCCACGTAAGTAAGTGGATTTTCCGTCGTTTAGTAGGCACAACCCATGGTCTCAGGGAAAAGCTACTAGGCTCAGACCTCGCATGTTGGTGTTTGGGCTTCTGTGCATTGAAATCACCGGTAATTACCCACGGACTCGTTGTTGTGCTTAGTATGTCATTCAGCATCTTTCGTTGAAAGCGAGATGTCGGATGTATGTATGCACCCACAAGAGTGAAAGTGAGCTGGCGCTTTCTGATGGTGAGACAGACGTACTCATTGCCCCTATAAGGTTGCACGAAATGGTGAACGTAGGACAGTTCACGCCTGATGAAGACAGCGACTTTGCTGGGCTCCCCGAGTGTGGCTGATAAAAAAAGTTCATAGCCAGATATCCGAATAGGTTTGGATACGTTCGGTTCACAGATGACTAGTATAGGAATAGATTTCATAACGTCAAACTGGCGAAGATCAGAAATACGCGACATTAGGCAGTTTTAGCATATCGTTACCGTGTTTACGTTACCGTTTACTGTGTTTGCGGGAGTAGACTGCGCAGCGCGAGAGTTACCGCGAACGGTAACTTACCGGCACAGGCTTCACCATCGTCAGCGCTTCCGGTAACACGGTAAACGGTTACGCAAACACGGTAACGATATGCTAAAACTGCCTATTAGTTCTCTGGCGTTCTCTAGTGACATTAGCGTTAAGTCCCGGTGTTGTACCGTCCTGCGAAATGTGACCTCGGAAAAAGTTGCTGCCGAAGCAAATTCAGCCTTCTTTCCGCATAAACAATCTGCGAGAGATGGGCCCGGTTTTGCGTCACGGAAAGCGGAAGAAACGGGCATAGGAGCACTCCTGTCTAATCGCGGCTGTCGTGGCTCTATCGCGGAGGCGTCAGCTTGACCATCGCCATCGCGAAAGTTACGGAGAGCGCGCATGCTGCCAGAACGAGACAGCGGAAGAGCCACGTGACGGTAACACGCTGAAAATGGTCCGGCATATTGCTACTGGTGTGCGCACCGCGATGGAAGCGTCGTTGGTATAACGGTGCAGTCGAGAGTTCATTTTACGAGCTCTCAGCTGATGCTACACACCTATAAAGACAGCCGCCTAGTCAACGCGTCAAACTCGCCATGACATTCAACAATCGTCGTATTGAGAAGAACAGCTATGCGGTTATGCGGGCTTTGCGGTTACACCTGGCCAGGAAGGGCCGAAATGTTTTTCCGAGGCTCCGAACGCCTGTTGCCGCTTTTCCTGAGCCGACGACAGTTAAATGTCGAGATGAGTTAGAGAGAGAGAGGGAGAGAGAGAAAATTTTATTTGCCCTTTTGGCTAAGGCCTCCTCATTCCAGGGGGCCACTGGAATTCCTCGTTAGTTGGTCTTCCAGGGGTCTAGCCGGGAAGGCGGGGTGCCTATGGTCTTTTGGACAAAGCTTGCCAACGATAGCTGCTGCTCTAGCGTGGCCGGTTGAGTCAGCCAGTCCCTGCGGATACTGCTTCTGGGCGGCTTACGTGATAGCCGCGTAGCATCAACTGTGCTGCCCGCAGCTTGGGAAGGGAACTATAGTTTATACATCCGCCATGTTAGTCTGTGAGAACTGTAGAATAATGTTGCGAAGCTAGAGCCGGAATTCGTCGGTGCCAGTAGGAAGTGTAGTGGCATTTTCTCCGCAGCCCATTTGGGTTTTTGTGTTCAGTTTGTGACCGCTTTTGGTTCCGGGAGGCTGTTGTTACGTGGCGTAAAAACAAGGGAAGTGAACCACGACAGATGAATGTGAAGCTTCATTTACAAAACGGGCATGGGTGCCCGAATAAGGCAGCGCGCAAGCCACTCCATGTTCTCTTAAAGGAGCCATGAAGAGAAAATGCAAGTTGGTTTTATTCGAAAGATTTCGTGTTTTATAGTGCCCCCAGCGCTTGCCCGGATACAAACGGTGCTTTATTCACTGAGAAATTAAACAATTTAGGTTAAAATTTTGATTTTCCCGCTCAATCGTGCGTTTTCGTGGTCCCAAATGACATCACAGGAACCGACCGCTCTGCAGCCTAGAGTACCTTCATTCACGCATCCGCCGTACAGGGTAGAGAGAAACCTATACGCTGGCGCCGCCATTTTCGGTTGCTCGCTCGCCGCCGAAGCAAGTCATTGTGTCAAAACCGCGCTAAAATTATCGCCGCAACGCGGTTTACTGAAGAAGTTTGAATCATATTGTCTGTTTCGCGTTGCTAGGTCTCGTGGGAAACGAAAAGAATAACGCGTTGAGCCCGTTGGCCCAATTGCGGCGGCACGGGACCGTTCAAAGGTTGTCTCCACCCTGTACACCGGTGTTGGTTTGTTCCCGCGTTTCTTTACGTTCCGTAACCTAGATGGCGCCACCATATCGTGGCAAGCGTTTGGTTTGTTTTTGCCCGCATTTAAACCTGGCTTGTTTTTGTTCTGGGAGAAAATATTCGTTCCCTGAAACAGTGCTCGCTCGACAAACGGAGTCACGTAAGACACCGTTGCTTGCGTCAATTGGCCAGTGTCGTCTGAGACAGCCTCAAGCCCCGTAGTGTTGTGCAGCTAAACCAAGCATTCTGTGCGCAGTACGAACAGCAGAACGTATCAGTACTTCTATGTTTACATGTGCTTTCGTAACTTCCACTGTTTGTCCCATCATTCTTATTGCTTTGTAAAGAATGTGCCCTAAATTTAAGCGCAAATCGCTCGTTCGTCTAGTTTGTAAGCTCTACCTAATTTGCGTCTGCTTCTGCCAGCCTCCGCCAATCGCAGAGCTTAGCTCATGTGACATCATAGGTTCTGTTGCGGGAAATGAGCTGGTGGGTTGCATGACCATTCCCGTTTTTCCTAATTATGTAGCTTATTTGAGCGAAGTTTACGTTAAAAGTGGAGTCAGTATGATTCTAAGGAGACAATCTTTTGAATTAACCAAACTTGTGTTCTCTCTTCATGGCTCCTTTAAATCCTTTAAAATAGACATTAACAATAATGTTATATTTCCTGCTTAGCTTTGAGCAGTTATGGAAAAAAAAGGTTAAATATTGACATGGCTGAGGAGGCCAGGAGGATTGAGATTCGGCGCGTTTCTATTAAAAATTACGCTTTTGAAGCGACGAAGAAAGGCGCGGATTTGAAGTAGACACAGGGCTGGGGAAAACCTTGAGAGGGAATCCTGCAGCGCCCGTTAAATATCATTAAAGTGAATTAAAAATTTTCCTGTAACGTAGTAAGCAATCATCATCATCATCGTCGTCGTCAGCCTAGTCAGGTCCATTGCAGGACGAAGGCCTCTCCCTTAAACACAACCTCTCCTGTCTTGTGCTGCTCGAGAAAAAATTCTGTAGTTTGTCGTATTTTTGCGTGCCGTACTGTCGTCTTGTATTCTTGTCTTGTCGTCATTCTCACGTTGTGTCACGTGTCGTATTCGTGTCCTGATTTTGATGTTCCGTCCTGCTTAATTCCTGTCTTGTCATGATGCTGATGTTCCATCAGTAGTTGCACATGGTTTGAATGTTATTGCCGATTGTGAAGAGTTGCGTAAATGGAACTTCTGTTCTGACTGCAGGAATGTTTGTCGTTGAGAAAATTGACTTTGTCGTTACGACAGAAATGTGTGTCGTAACAACAGATGGCTTTGTCGTAACAGGACTTATGTTGTCACAACAAAGTTTTATGTCGTACGACAGGAATTCTTGTTAGATTTTTCCAGTGTTCCTGTTGGTATTTTGGACTGATCGACAGTTTACCCCCGAATTTCTTTATTTGATCCCTACATCGGGTTAATGGCCTTCCCTTCTAGACTTGCCTCTTCGTATCCACTCTGTTGCCCTAATTTTCCACCGGTTGTCGGTTGTCCACCGGTTGTCGGTTCGTCTCACGACATGACCAGCCCAAGTCCATTTCTTTTTCTTTATTTGAGCTATAATACATTCTATTCTAGCTTGTTCTCTGATCCAGGTAGCACGTTTCCTGTCCCTGAGTGTTACTCCTAACAGTATTCGTTCCATGGCCCGTTGAGCCGACCAAAGTTTGCTTTCTAGTTGTTTACTAAGGTGCCAAGTTTCAGCTCCATATCTCATGCGCCAGTTGTATGCACCGGTTGCACATTTTTCTTTTGAGGGACAGAGGCAGCTTACTTTTCTTTTCATTATTTGGGAGTGGTTGCCAAGTACTTCCAAACCCATACATTTTCTGCGCCGAATTTCTCTCTCGTAGTTGGAGTCAGCACTAATCATCTGTCCGAGGTAGTTATATTCTTTTTCTTCTAGCGTTTCGTTTCCTAAGCAGAACAGGACGTTTTTGGCATGCATATTCCTCATTACTTGTAAGCAATGGTCATATTAAATAGCGCGTTGCTCCGTACTACCGGTTCGTGATGAATTGTACTGGTTTGTGATAGAACTAGCACTAACGGTCAGATCCCACGCCCACTGACTTGGCGAAACTCTCGCCACTTTGTTTCGCTTCATAAATACTTTCTATACATGCGGCTAGGCCCACGATCACCTAATCAAACATTTGAGGTTTTTTTTATTTTGGAAGAATCGCCTAATCAAACATTTGAGCTTTTTTTTTTATTTTGTACAGTTATCCGCGGCCATCAGGAACTATCGATTGGCACCTCGTGTACATATCCGATGGCATGTGGGTCAAGGAGGCCAAGCAGGAGCCAGCATCCGACAGAGCCTTCAGCGCGGATAAAAGTGAGCGTGTGAAAAAGTGCGCACCGCCTGCGCATTTCGGACAGTGCCCTGTCGTGCGATGGCAGTTTCGACAGCGTGGCTCTCGCTGCTGCGCAGCGGCTGACCGAGGAACAGGCGTTCCTGCGGATCTACCAGCTGCTGGTGGCGTACGCCACGTTCGCCCAGCACGTGGCCAACACGAGCCACGGCACGGCCAGCTGCAGCGGGCACAGCGTGGCAGCAGCGAGCAAGCGCAGCGCCGCCGGAGCGGCTCCGGCGCTGCAGGCCGCGGCCAACAGCCAGCGGAACGCCGACCAGCTGCAGGTACGCGTCCCGGATGCCACTCGGCCAGCTAGCGAGCTCCAAGCCCCGACGCGTAGCTGTCCTCCCGGTCGGCCCCAAAGCGCCCGGGTCATCCTCTTGGAACCAGTGAATTCCCGCTGCATGGATGCGAAAGCATTAGTTAACTCAGTACGTCGGCAGTCTAGCGCCCCTGGTGGCACACTGATGGTATACAAAATGGCCGACAGCTCGAGTAATGAAAACTGGCAAGAGAATGGTCTACTTCTCAAACATTACCATCGACTGATGACATTTCTCAGGAGAAATGTCATTAGTCGATAGTAATCATAGCAACCTTTGGAGAGTTATCAATCGTAACCTGCAAACAAACTAGAGCAACTGAATTGAAAAGAAAAAAATGATGAGTCTGGGTTCAACCTAATTCAAATGCCCCCGAACGCGTGACGAGTAGGCGCTCACAACAGCTCAGAGACTCTAGCCGAATAAGTGTGGACCCTGTCAATGCATTGCGGCCGACGCCGTAGAAACGTGTATGAAAGACACGCACTGAGGCCTAGGTGAGTGTAGTTTGATTATGCTAGTGACAGAAGTAAAAGTAACTACACGAGTAGCGAAGTGCGCTCCTGCTGAAGGTACTCTCTGCCTGGCGATGCGAACATGTGCATGTGCCGAGCCAGAGTAACGCAGAGGAGAAGATGCAGAAGACGCAAAGGGACCAAGATGATGCTGATGCTATTAACGAGGGGACACGTTCATTAACTGGACATGAAATAAGACTCTCATAATCACACATCATAAGGCGCGCACATCTGTCCTCATAATGTTGGCAGCACTATTTTCTAGATCAATCGTCCCAACTTTGGTTGCGACATACAGCCACGTGATGCATGCAGCTCTAATGGTGCAAGCCGCTAAATGTCTGCTCGAAGAAGTGGCCTAAAGTGAAGATGGCGAGCAATTAGATATTCCATGCACTCGGCACTGAAAAGCGGAGGCTGGGAGAATTTCTCCTGCTGTAGAAAGACGCAGCCTTAATTCCTTTTGTGTTTTACTTCAGAACCGCTTTTAAAGCATTTCGCTTCCTAAAGAAACGCAGCGGTCCGTAATCCAACACTTGGCCCCTCAGCCACAGCGGAGTTTGTGGGAGATTGAAGATGGACTGAGGTCCTCAAACCTGATTACGCACGTGAGGTACGCGCTTGCACCTCAGGTTGAACCCCATGCGTTGGCGCTACGTTCGAAAGATTCATAATTACAAATTTAGCGCTGTACAAAATCTTCCGGCACGTTCGCTTTGGGAACTTGATCCCGCATGCTTTTTTTTGCGCGTTTCCGTCAGAACGCGCTTGTATAAGCAAATTTTGGTAACGCAATAAAATGCTTAAAATGGATGTAGTGGCAGTATGTTAAATACAGAAACTCTGGAGGCATCTTTTAACATCGCTCCGTCTATCCGACCTAGTTATTAGCCTCCTATACTCAGCGGAGCTTAGGTAACTGCAAAGCGAGACAATGCTTAGTGTTGTCTTGAAGAGGTGCTTCTTTAGAACAGCTTTTGTGTACTAATAGTGACAGGACTGAGTAACAAAGCGCGTCAAAAAAGCAAACACCGAGAGGAACCGCAGTGAAAAGGCCGTGCCAGAAAATGGCTGGAAGTAACCATGGCCCTCCGATGGCTAAAGAACTATTATGAGGCAACTGGAGGAAAACAAGGAACATCAAATCAACTCATGCTGTGTAGAAAACCCACTTCAGGGTCCTAAAGCGCAAAAGACGAAACGATCGCACAAATGTAAGACATTTTGCTTATGACGCATGTCTCTTTTATTTAGCGCGTTTTTTTTTGTTATTGTTGTTAACATGTGTAAATGTAACCAGGGCTTTATCGAAATAAGGTGCACATCCACAATCCTGGGAATGTGGCCGCGAGATGAATGCGGGGGCCATGTCAGGTAAACATTATTGTCAGTTGCTGCCTAAAAACCGTTGATTCCTGGGCCAGCGCCTTCCCGCCATTTGGCAGCCATGGGAGTCCGTGGGCCCTGGCGGCGTCCGAGTGAACTGCCGCAGTCGGCTGCTGAGGCACTGTCGCTCCTGTCTGTCCCATGTGGGACCGGCTGTTCCTTTCGCAGGCGGTAAAAACTGTCTTCCGCGTCCTCGTCTTTCGATAGCCGCACATTCTTGGTCAATCCTGTTAGGTCTTGGAAATACATTATTATCCTCTATTTTTTAGGCTTACTAGATATACCATCTGTGCCTGGACTGCTACCAATTTTTTAGGCGGGGGGGGGGGGGGGGGGGGAAGGGGGAATATTTTTGACCGAATGTAGGATGTAGGTGAGTAACGATTAGTTTGTTTAGTTTTTACAACTACCTGCTCCCCCTCCTCCGCTTTGATAAAATCCTGCATCCTACCCACTCCAAAGAAGCATTAGCCTCTTAAACCAAAATGGTTCCCTAAGAGTCACGGAGTTTCCTTAATTAATAACGCATTCCAGGAGTTGTGGCTGTGCTTGTCGCTTTTAAATCCTGGTTATGTTACACAAACTTATTACATAAAATATACGACAGTTGTGTAAGCGTTCCGTCTGGTACACCTGAACATTCTGACGTCGCTTTTCTCGACAGAACGAGCTGATTTGGCTATTCTTGTTCGTCATCGGTTGCCTCATAATGCTTTCTTAACCATCTTCGTGTCTTGGTCCGTTAAATATTATTTTAGATAACGCCTATTGACTATGCCTACGCCTCCTCCCTCCCTCCCGCCGAGCAATACAGTTATCACACCGGCTCACATAGTGGATCTGTTCTTTTCAAATGCGTCTTTCAGTTGTCGCATTTGTCCTGTCGCCTTCCACTGCCCTCCTGGGGCGGTATTCTCATGTTCTGTCCGTTTTGTGTCCGTTTTGGGCAAGCCCTGATTGGCTAAAAGCGGACACCCGGATGCGACGCCATACAAGCACGACGGAGCTATGAGACGCGGCTTCTCGGAGCAGACGATTTGGAGCAGACGATTTGGAGCAGACGATTTTTCGTCACCTCCTTGTTGGTTCGCTGGCGAAACAATAAACGCATAAAAGATAGTTTAAAATAGGTTTAGTCGTTTAAAATGTGTTTACAAGAACAGTTGCGCAAAAGTAAACCCAAAGCCCGCCTTCAGCTCGAAGAACGTCACAACAAAACAGACGCAAAACGGACGTGTTTAAAACGGACAAACAGGGGCCCTATTCTCGACTGCACAAATTGCCGGCAATTTAGGCAATTTTCCGGAAGTCTTTTCTGATTGGCTTTCAATTTTGGTCACGTGCTTCCGGCTGACAAAGCGGTTGTGTGTGGTGTCGTCATTTTGACGTTTCATGTCGTCAACGGACACCAGTTCTAAAGTTTGCCTTATTTCTCGTTACTAAAGGCGCATAATTCTTGGCCGGCAATGAAAAACCAGACAAAATGCGGCGGACATGACAACGTAAGCCTGTCTTTGCTATTCAACAACAATACTGCTTGTAATACACACCCCCTCTGTGATTGGCTGAGAAGGCGGGACGTAATTTAAACAGTTGGCGGGAACGATTACGTCATGCATTGGCAACTTCAGCCTGCGTAAAAGTGACGTAATGCTACGTAACAGCATAAAAATGGCGGTTGTTTTTGTCGCAAAATACAAGCAAAATAGGGCACAATATTGCCCCGGCTTACGGCGCCGCGAAATGTGCGGCAATTTGCAGCAGGCGCAGTTTCGCATGCGCGCTGTTTAAAGCATGTTTCCTACCGAAACAAATTATAGTTTCAACTGCTTCCAAGTCAGCGATCATGCGACATACAAATAACATGCAGTATTTTGCTTTTATGTTTGGCAATGAAATAAAAAATATTTGTTTGGCGTAACCGCAACATAAGAGGGCAGTACAAGCCTCTCCATGACAAAGAGAACCCAATGCATGGCATTTGTCCATACTTGTCCTAGTAAGCTGTTGGGTCACATGATCGAACTCAAGAGAAAAATAACAATGAAAAGTGACTATTTAGTTCATTACAGCGCTGATTGCAGTCGAGCTTGACGAATGAGCGAATCGGTGACATCGGTGTGCTCCGCGGTTATCAGGCGTAGCGCTTCGCTGCTCTTATGTGTCATAGAAGAGATAGTCGCGGCCGTCTTTTTCTGTGATCACGCCATAAACTTGTAACACAGCAGCAGACGATGGCGTGGCGGCGGTGGCGGCAGGGAAGGTGATAACGCAACAAGGCTTGCATTGAAGCAGAGAGCCCAGCTATGTTAATAAAAGCGATTGAAAGAAATAAATAGATACGGTAAAAAACTTGTGTGATGTTCTTTAGCTCGACATCCGCCTTTCGCTCGCTTTTGGATCAACGTTACTCGATCGCCTTGTGGTGTTGGCGCCAAGTCTGACCTCCAGAAATGTGTTTTTCTTGTCAGCCTCAGCTACCGTCTTAATTTTTATAGTACATGCCAAGTGTTTTTATATCTTTCTTGCACAATATTTGATACCTTGGTAGCGATCGTTATGAGTGACTCGTCAAATTACACTGCATGTCGTCATAGCTATAGGTGCAGCACGTCACTGATTGCTTACGTCGTGCTTACGCAAAAAAACATGGGCGAAATGCCGGCAATTTGTGCAGTCGAGAATAGGGCCCCAGGAGAATACCGCCCCTGGAGAGGGAAGCGCGAGCTTCGAAGTCCGCGCAGGCCGAGATATGGTGCATGATCGCAGGAGCTTCGGTGCGACGTGCGCCTGAGCAGCGCGGCTCACGGCAGCCAGGCGCAGTTCGCGGCGGCCGACGCCAGCGCCGCGGGCCTCATCCTGGACACGTACGCGGACTGCTCCAAGCGTCTGCTGGCGCACTACAGCGTGGCGCTGGGCATCCAGCAGCTACTGCACTCGGTGCGCGGGTACCTGGTGCACCTGGTGCACCTGAAGAGTCCCTACCCCGGCGCCGACAACGTCGAGGTCTTTGAGCAGGCCTCCTACTGATCTCGCCTGGCTCGGTCACCTGCTTGAATCGCCCCTCGGATAACGCCGCATCGAGGGAGAGAGAGGGAATACCCTTCTCACACGGCACCCCGAACAGGGCGAGCGGGGTGCGAGGCGCAGGTCGGAAACGTTACCTGCTTCGTGACCCTTCTACATGCTGAGATAAAGTTGAACAAAAGGAAACAGGACTTCTTTATCTCACCCCCGCTAGAGACGGCGGCCACTGCTTTCCGCTAAACGTCGCTGAATGCGATAAGCGGATAAAGAACAGGATTCATCACTGCTCATTAGGATAATAAGCCTGGGCAGTTTGACCGAATCACTATCATAATAAAGAGGTTTTTTGAGCAACTAGTTTGAGAAACTTTTTGAGCAACCTGCTTGCCTGCTTGAAGTGTGAATTATGTGGTTTTACTATTCCGAATTTGCGTCCGGCACATAAATTTTCTTCGAATCAATTCCTTAAGGCCTATGTTCTCAAAGCAAAAATTAAATGCTGTTAGCTTTACCCAAAACTACGCGGCCTGGTGTTTTGAAGGTGCCGCCCGAAGGTGCTGCCAGTTCTGAAAGTAATAAAGTGCCGTATTTGAGTGCCATTAATGAAACAATCGTTAACGAAACAAATTAGGGGAAGACTCAAGTGCCCCTTTGTGGAGCGGAAACGACCCATGCATTTTTTTTTTTTTCATTTTAGTCGCGTCGACACATCCTTAAAGACACACTGAAGTGGGTTTGTCGAGCTCCTGTTTTTGCTTGCACTGTGTAGACTGGCTCAAATAAACACACTTTTCATCGTTTATCCGGTCGATAAGGCATTATTTATTTTATAAATCCCGAAACAAGAAAGACTACCATGCGCGGTCTGCGGCGGCCGCACCAACTAAAGCAGTGACGTCCTTAATAGGTGCAACGTGATCGGACAATGTCCAAGGTAAGAATTTCAACCAGTTTCGATTACGGTTCTGTGAAACAACATGCTCGGCATCGGACGTTATCGTTGGCTAGGCAATCTTGATATATCAGTAATCGGCAAACCGACTTTTTGCCGTGCAGGCATTAAAATGCGTGGGATAAGTCAGCCAGCACGGTTTGGAATAGTAACGATCAGGAGTCGACGCGTACGCAGTGGACTCTTAGAAAAAAAGGTGTGGTAGTTTCTCCCTTAAGGGTGAAACAGGAATGTATCATATACGCCTCGAGCGCGGCCTGTAGGGGCGCCACTGAAATCCACCTAGCGGCCCGTTTCGAAAGCAGCCGCGGGAGTCCGCGCCCCGCTACCCAGTGCCGCCGCTGTTTTTGCGGCACGTTCACGTCTGAGATTTACCGCTTGCGGGCGTTTGAAATCCATGTTTATGTGGAGCAGTCACTCTGTTCGCAAATGGGGTGTATTTACGAGAGTTTAAATGTTCCTGACGCGATCTCAGTGCGGTATATTCGGTTTGTATAAGCGCCAGGTGTGTGTCACAGGCCAGCGTCACGGAACCGGCGTATGATGGAGCCGATTGTAGTTACACTGACTTGAATTTACTAGCCGTGTCTCCGTAACCACCGGTTCCTCAGATGTTCATGCTACGGCTATACACTACGATTTAAATCGCTTTTGTGCGCTTACATAATCAGCGCCCGGCACTCATACCTGACAGCACGCCAGTTACGTTTGCCAGTATTATACCTCAGCTATTGCTCACCACCATTTACAAGCCAGTCTGTGTTAATTTAGGGAATATTCAAGAAAAGTACGATGGACAATGCATAATTATACTCGGGGATCAGCACACGACAGAGTCGTCTTGTCGTGAGGTGAGCGCCCGCAAACATTCATCCTCTGCGAGCAGCGCGGAGACGGGCTTAGAATATAATCCGCGTCCGCGACTAAATGCTTCTTCGAAATATCGTCATATGGCACAGGGAGCCTGCAGAATAAAGTCGAAACTGAAATCAGAGGGCCTTATCCCATACCACACTCTTCCAGCGACACCTTTCACCGCTTAATTATTGAACAGCCTACCCTGTATACTTCCAAAAATGCGTCCGCGGTACGATCAGCTCTTCGTTGAAGTAGAAAAACAAAAGGAAAGTGAACGCGAAATTTATGAGTGGGATTACTAATAAAACGTTCATTGCTTGATTCCGCTCCGCATTTGTACACGGCGTCCCCCTCCCCGCCCCCCCAACGATGTCTCGCGAAAAAGCAGTACATTTCGCGTATAGTTGGTCTAGTGAACCCTACCTGGCTTAAGTTTCGACGAACCTCTTTAGCATGTCAGAAGCTGCACTGTTTTGTTTTTACATTTCTGTTTCTTAATTCCGCACTTGCACAGCATTTTTTTCCCGTGGTTTCAGTAACTTGCCTTGGTTCTTGCTATATGGCGTGTGTGGGCACATATTTAACGACGGACAGGCTTGGAATATACTTTACATTTTCGCATGGTTTATATTCTTATAAAAGGCATAAGTTGTTGTCCGGGATTGGGTAATCACATCCCCGAAACATGTTTTTCTGCGGCGTATATACGCGAAACGAAGCCGCATTCGTGGTCCACGCTGCAAAATGAAGCCAACCTCTCATTGCGCCAGTATCAGGTCTAAACGAGGCGTCAGTAGAATTAATTTGCGCCTGATGTTTTGGAGGTGACAGGGGTGATATGTTGCTGCCGTCGCCGACGCCCGGAAGAGCGGCGACGAAGCGCGCAGAACCGTGTCCCCGGGTAGCTCTTGCAGGCGATCGCGTACTCTACGAAGACGCAGCTGCTTTTTAAGTGACCTAAACGTACTCTTTGCCTATAGTCGTCACCATAACAAGTTTTTTTTAGGGCGCGGAAAGGCGAAAAGAAGCGAAATAGAACCAAAACACTGCACGAGCCCCTATCAGTCACGCAGCGCAAATCCCGTCAACGCCGCGGAGAAGCGGCGGCAGGTGGCGCAGCGATCGCGAAGCTCGAGGCGTATATTGCTCCCTAAGAGGTAGAAAAATTCTCCCTTTAAGAGGGAGGAGCGCGTTTCTCCCCATAGGAATAAGGGAAGATTCCCCCCTTTCGTGAGCTAATGGAGCAGTGTTCCTCCCCTGGCAGCGTCACCCGAGCAAGGCTTGTCATGCGAGAAAGGCCTAGCGAGCTGAACTGTTTGTGGATCGAGGAAGTACAAATACGTAGGTTACTCTGGTTGTGTAACCAAGAAGCCAAGAAATTATCTACCGAGCACCAGAACAGCGGTTAGCAAGCGATGTCGCCAATCGTATATGCGCGACTTCTTGCATTCGTCTGGCTGCGCGCCTCGCCTACGCGTTCAGAGAGTACGCGCCGCCGTAAACATAGAAGTCATACCGATTGCTTTCAAAATGCCGCCTTTATTTCCGAAAGGCTCGTAACCCTGCCATTCACCGCTCACGAGATCACAAGCATCCAATGCGGCCGTTTGAGAACAACCAGTTGTTGTTAGTCGCCTTACCTTGCTACAGCCGATGCATCAAAACGCGGATCGTCTGCAATCCTAAATCTCACCGCAAAGGCAAAGCAGGCTACACAAAAAACGTATCCGTCGCTGTCGCATTCGTCCGAGCGAGGAGATTACAATGCTCGCCCTCTAGCGTGATCGAAGTAAAGCAATCGTAAACGTTTTAAAATGACCGATAGATGACGCAAAAAAAAGTAGGGGTGGGGAGGGGCAGCTACTAAGCATCACCATCAGTGGGCACTTAAAGGAGCCATGAAGAGAAAACACAAGTTTGGTTCATTCAAAAGATTGTCTCGTTAGAATCATACTGACACCACTTTTAACGTAAACTTCGCTCAAATAAGCTACATAATTAGGAAAAACGGGAATGGTCATGCGACCCACCAGCTCATTTCCCGCAACAGAACCGATGATGTCACATGAGCTAAGCTCTGCGATTGGCGGAGGCTGGCAGAAGCAGACGCAAATTAGGTAGAGCTTACAAACTAGATTTACGAGCGATTTGCGCTTAAATTTAGGGCACATTCTTTACAAAGCAATAAGAATGATGGGACAAACAGTGGAAGTTACGAAAGCACATGTACACATAGAAGTACTGATGCGTTCTGCTGTTCGTACTGCGCACAGCATGCTTGGTTTAGCTGCACAACACTACGGGGCTTGGGGTTGTCTCAGACGACACTGGCCGATTGACGCAAGCAACGGTGTCTTACGTGACCCCATTTGTCGAGCGAGCACTGTTTCAGGGAACGAATGTTTTCTCCCAGAACAAAAACAAGCCAGGTTTAAATGCGGGCAAAAACAAACCAAACGCTTGCCACGGTATGGTGGCGCCATCTAGGTTACGGAACGTAAAGAAACGCGGGAACAAACCAACACCGGTGTACAGGGTGGAGACAACCTTTGAACGGTCCCGTGCCGCCGCAATTGGGCCAACGGGCTCAACGCGTTATTCTTTTCGTTTCCCACGAGACCTAGCAACGCGAAACAGACAATATGATTCAAACTTCTCCAGTAAAACCGCGTTGCGGCGATAATTTTAGCGCGGTTTTGACACAATGACTTGCTTCGGCGGCGAGCGAGCAACCGAAACTGGCGGCGCCAGCGTATAGGTTTCTCTCTACCCTGTACGGCGGATGCGTGAATGAAGGTACTCTAGGCTGCAGAGCGGTCGGTTCCTGTGATGTCATTTGGGACCACGAAAACGCACGATTGAGCGGGAAAATCAAAATTTTAACCTAAATTGTTTAATTTCTCAGTGAATAAAGCACCGTTTGTATCCGGACAAGCGCTGGGGGCACTATAAAACACGAAATCTTTCGAATAAAACCAACTTGCATTTTCTCTTCATGGCTCCTTTAAGGCGTTTCCTTGGTTTCTTTTATGGATAACGTATATTATTATAGCCAACATCACAAAGGCCGCATGTGGGCGGGCACATATTGGGAAGAAACATAGCACAACACAGCGACATACACTTCATTAAAGGCACTGCCAACGCACAATACACGCAACAAACAACATCGCAAGCATAATACCCGTATACACCACCACATATAGTACAGTTTTGACATGTCCGCATTATCACAAGCCACAACTAAACATTGAAACGGCGACAAAGTATTTATAACCATGATCGGCAAGAATGCAGGTAGGAACAATGAGCTTGTTGCTTGTTTCGATTACCCACGGCAGTGCGTGAGCCTTAGGTGGGTTTTGTTATTCCATCAAATGTAACCCGTGCAATTGCAAACTTTTATTAATTTGTCGTTTTGTAAGAAGCAGTAAAATAGCTCAAAGAAGAAAAAACGTTTCACGAAACAGTACGGCAGGTATATTTGGGTAATGACACTCACTGCCTCGGCTTCGCTCTTTTAGCGTAGAGCGCACCGCTGGTCTGGCAACCATTCAGCCAAGATGTTACCGATTGGGGGCCTTTTGTTGTTGGTAACTGATGCTTCAATATGCTGCGGTCCGTGCTCGTTGACAAAAAAAGGGGCAGTTTGCTATTATCGCTGACCTCTTTTACCCTTGGGCGTCAGTATAAAATGTCCACAAATGCAGCTGGTAACGTTGAACTGGGCGCAGGCGAGTCGCCCACAGCAAGCATGCAGCGGTGCCCACATAATGTGCTTCAAACACACGGCTGGCGAGCCGTGCGTTAGCGTGGCGGGCACATGGTAATAATAAGAAAAAAGACAGCGAGAAAACAAGCAAGCAGCACACCGAAGGGGAGGTGTTGCTCATAGTCGTCGTATGCGCCCGATCGGCGAAAGCCACAGTGCAACGATGAACGGTTTCGTTTTCGGCGTCGGCGCCGACAGCAGATTGCAGACGACAGGGTAGAATATTTCCTCCCCCGTTTCGGTGTTTCGTAGAGGCCCTACAGAGGGCGCTATGTGTAATTAGCTAAAGGGAGAAGCTCGCTGGTCCGCTGGAGAAAACCCTCGATCTCCTCCATTTTTCTAGCCTTTTAAATGCAGAGCATTTCAGTAACTCACGATGTCACCCGCGTTGTCCCGTCGTAGTCCGCGCCGTCGTTGTCCGCACCCCTCCCCCTACACTATATAAAAGAAAATACTATCCGGTGCCAGGTTTCGATCCCTCGACCCTGCGGGCGGAACGCAATGTATTTAGATGCGATGCCGAGAGGAGCATCTCTTGCCGGCGACCCTGTCCTGCGTACGTCCGTCGTCCGCGTCCGCACAGCTGCGTCTCTCCTCCGCTCGCCTCCTCTCCTCTCTCCGATAGCGAACACTCTCTCCCAACATCTGCGGTCGCGCTGCGCCGGCGCTGCGCGCGGCTGCGCACTGTGCGCATGTGCAGTACTCTCTCTCTCCGCGGTCTCCTCTCCTTCGGGCGCGGTGCGCATAGAAGCGGAGTGCCGCGCTCCGGCCGTTCTCTCAGTTGACGGTCGTCCGCGCTTGCGCTTGCGCGCTTGCTCTCTTGCCGTACCCGACGATTGCTTGCTGCGACGCCAATGGAACCCCCTTCAGCGTCGCATCACCCCAGGGTTCCCGCGAGGGAAGGTGGGCGTAATTTTTTCTTAGAGTGTGGATGAACGCCCTCCGCGTAACCGGAGGCGCTCAAATGCGATTCGCTTTTCCCCCACCTTTGCAACTTGCGCCTGTGTCGCAAGAGGCGTGTTCGCACCGGGCCAAAGGTCGGCTGATTCGAGACTGTGCCCGCAAGCAGTCGGTGCTTATGGCGACACCACGCCAACGAGAACTCGCCAGCGCGTCAGTGTCAGTCTGCACGCACTCTGAGAACTGGCTCGTGGAGCAAGGAACGTTACAGAGCAAAAATGGTGAATTCATTATAGCAAACATCGCCCAAAAACGAATAAATCAATTAAAAAAAACATGCACTATCGAGGATTCGAACTTGCGAGTTCCAAAACATATTGGTAGTGCTCCTGGCCACTCGACCATAATCTACCGCTCTCAGGTGCGGAAATGTATAGCCAGTTTGCAGGGATAAATTAGTCGCAGTTGGCGCTGGAACGGGGTAGTTGGAGATGAATGGGAGAGGCTTTTGCCCTGCAGTGGGCGTAGATAGGCTGGTGATGATGATGATGATAGCCAGTTTACATTTTTATTTAGTTTTGGCATTCCAAGCAGTTTAGATGACGATTCTTGACTAGCGTTCGTGCAGTAAGCGTCCCCCAAATTTCCCTAAATATCTCATCTCTAGCGACTGCAAGTAAAACAAACCTACCTAACTTCTGCGACAGAGTGGCCCCGCAAAAGCCATATTCGCGTAATCGCGGGGCTATTCCGATAGTGTAGCATCTTAAATCAGCTCGCTAGGCGCATTTTTGGTAAAGTTACAGCCAAAAGCTCAAATGTAAACAACCACCGTCCCCGTAGCCCGACGCCGCCGGTGCAAATCACAAATAAGCAAGTAATCCCCCCGGTGGGGCCTCTAAACAGTTGAAATAGGTTAAAAAACGCTTCCGCTGTGGCGGACAAGCACCTAGAAACAAGGGATGGCCGAATAATAACAGCGCTCATCGAAGCGTTATATGAACAAAACGCAGTAACCGCATGCCTCACCGGCCCAGCCGGCGGGGTTAACTTTGAAATAAAAAATGAAATCATTCTCTAGACAGGGGTTAAACATTGTTGGAAAAGCTAAAGAACACCTTCCGCAGCATCGGACACTAAATTACAGAGGTGAAAACTCTCAATAAGTTCAGCGCTATATATACGTCAGAAACACTGTGTCCATATAGGGCTATACTCTTAGGCAAAAAGGACTAAAAGTTCGTCCTTTGAGGGACTAACGGCCTTTTGAATTTGAATTTGAATTGTTTATTATTGATTTGATTGATTGTAGGGTTTAACGCGCCGACGCAACGCAGGCGATGAGGCGCGCCGTAGTGGAGGGCTCCGGATTAATTTTGACCACCTGGGGATCTTTATCGTGCGCCGAAATCTCGCACACACGGGCGTTTTTGCTTTTCGCCTCCATCAGAAAAGCGGCCGCCGCGGCCGGGAATCGAACCCGCGACCTCGTGCTCAGCAGCGCAACGCCTTAGCCACTGAGCCACCGCGGCGGGTTGTTTATTATTCCAAACGGTGCGAAATACATAGAAATTAGTATACAGACAAGGGTCCCATAGTCAACAGACTGCAACGGGACCCTTGATTAATTAATACAAAAAGAAGAATACACAGAAAGTAGCAAAACCAAAAAAAAAACAGTAACTAAACGCAATGAACACAGCTTAGGCAGCGCTAAAGTAGAGTAAGAAAAAGTGGCAAAACCGGTTAAACAAAAATGCGAGAAAAAATACACGTTGCACATTGGTAGCGCAATACTAATTCAAACAAAGAAAAAATGTAAAAAGGTTGACAGCAAAAAACACATTAAGTATACACTTGCATTACAACTACAATCAAGCTGAACTCAAAAAACTTAGGCAACGAAATGAACAGTACCATAGCAATACAGATAATGAAAACAATACATTCATCGATTCAACAAAAACGTTTTTAGCAGGTGTTTGAAGGAAAAGAATGATGATAGAGATTTTAGTTCTACCGAAAGACTTCCAGAATGAGATAGCTGAAAAAGCGGATGTCATCTGACCATAGTTAGTATGGACTATGGGTAATAAATAATTTTCGTTGGCTGCAAATCTGGTGGAGTTGTTATTTTGTAATAGTTGCCTGTCAATAAATTGGTACGATAAATTATTAACACGCAGCTGAAACAAAAACGTGGCTATGTTGTAATAGAATAAATTTTTGACCGATAAGACATTATTCAGTTGAAGCGAAACACAGGCGTTAGCACGAAATGAGCTGTTAGTAGTGATACGAAGAGCCTGATTTTGAATATGTTGTAATGGTGCCAGATGACACTCATAAGTGTTACCCCATGCAACAATACCCTATGTGATATGACTATGAACGAAAGCAAAATAAAGAGACATAAGGGCTTGGCGTGAAAAAAATGGGCGGGATTTTATGAGAGCTCGAATGCCATAATCATTAGTCCCTTTGGGGACTAAATGTGAGGGGACGAACGGTCAGTCCGCCACCCGGTTGATCCGTTCCGATACTCCCCAAGGGACGAACTGCCGAGTCTCGGGGGAAAAAAAAAACAGATGCCCACCAGCAGGGATCGAACCGCCGAAGCCCGCAAATAGACGCAAGGAAACCGACGCGCTACCACTTCCCCACGCCGCCAGACGGATGGTCGGACAGATAATTTTCAAGTGTACAGCGTGTAATGCTGTGCCAGGTGATGGATTCATTGCAACTGGTGCCGAAATTTCTATCCGTGCAAGCGACCGTGACCCCGATTTGCGCTTAGCGCTTTGCTAACTTGAGGGTCCATTGCTTATTTCGATTCTAAGTACAGCCTCACAATCAGTTTTTTTCTCGTAAAGAGCAATCAACTCGTCGCCTGTTGAGATACATGGCTGGGTGATCGGACGACTCATTTGTTTACGCACAAATTAGCGCGAAATAAGTGTATTCTTAGTGTCCGATACATGCGTTAAGTGCTCTAGGTATCGTGTGTGAAAGCGGTCGTCTGTGTGAGTGTTAGAATAGGGAAACAGACCATATTTTCCTGCATCGGCGAAATCAAATTCGATGTTGCTTAGCCAGAAGTCTTCAAGTTAGCGTCGCTAGACGATCGGGACTGGGAGATGCAATCGTGTTTTACAGCAGTGGCAGCGTTGTCATAGCTTTGATTCACAAGGCAATTATGTACCGAGTGTAAAAGATAACTTCAAGACGCTTACCTGTAGCGAGCATTTTTACTTTGCAGTTGTTGTCATCAGCAGCTAATGCGTTTTTTCGCGTCTGTGAAACATACATATTCATTACGCTTGGGGATCAACGTTTACTATTGTCAGTAATATTTGTGTTATTGTTGACGGGCTTGAAATCTTTGATTGGCCGTTATTACCTCGCCCGAATCGTATGCAGCACAGCGTATCAACATAACTTCGCCGAGAAACGTCTGTCGATCACGCATCGCCGCTCCGTGCAATTACCCGCCCCTCGATTGACACTAGGCCCTTTTCTTATCATTAACATCGAGATTTTTTCCAGTGGCACCATGTAAAGGACCTACTGACTGCAATGACTTGTGTTTTGGAAATCTGAAACTGTCCACAGGCATATGCGCGAAATGGGAACGACAACGCATTACGGGATTAACGACGCAGCAAAGAGACTACATGCATACGTTTCGTCTTCCCGTTACTCCTTATAGATCGGCGGGGACGAACAGTTAGTCCGCATTTGTGCACACGGCACACACTCTGCTGTAGATATACTCCCATTGAACACTCTTAATAAAAAAGGTCGTAAAAAGGTAGTAACGGCCGTATTTACTAACTCCTTACGAACCTTACTACCCCCCGGTTTTGTACGTAGGCTCTGGCACTAACAACGGCATGGTTAGTAAATTAACTGAGTGTAGGAAGTGGTAGCACTAGATTAAGGTCGTGCTTATGACTAGGTTGTGCATGGCCAGTTAGTAAACGCGTGTAGCTCAGAAAAGTGCTATCGCTGGGACTTTACTAGTGGGAGTAGTGGTGCTTACTGCCTGCTTCGGTTAGTAATTTTGACAAGTGCTACATTTACTACCTCCAGTTACTAAGTACCTAGTGTATACTGGGACAAGTAACTTGTTAGTATTCCATTAGTGAATGCTCCGACCTTTTTTTTTAAGAGTGAAGATGAACTGTTGCCCGCGAAGACTAACAACTGTATTTTAGTCCTTTTTGCCTAAGAATGTAGGAATACGATGCCGACCGTGGGCGCCACATGTAGCATCGCTAATATTTGAATTACTCGAGAACCGCTAGGTGCGAAAAAAAAGTACAGCCATTTTCTGTGACCGCCCGAGGAATCTAGGGCTACCTCGATATGTAATTGGCTTTTATGTAGAAAATACGGAAATAGAGTTTGTGCACACCTGTCCTGGGCTCAATGTTTCCCGACTTTAGAGCAAAGGGTTGCCCAACTTTTGCTCAATTGGCTTTTATGTAGAAAATACGGAAATAGAGTTTGTGCACACCTGTCGTGGGCTCAATGTTTCCCGACTTTAGAGCAAAGGGTTGCCCAACTTTTGCTCAGCCCTGCCACAAGGTAACCGTTGTTGGCGGAGCGCACGATAAACACGTTTTTGGCATAGGATAGGGTTAAAAGGGCAGGGAAAGATGCTAATACACCTTCGGCGGCCTCTTTGGCCCGCTGAGCTTCAGCCTGGCCATTTTTTCGTAGTTATACACTTGAGCATAGCAGTGGCTTTCTTTTCCAACGGCCAGACGTCAGTGAACCTTCAATCAGTAAGCCAGAGTATCAGCTAATTCGTTCAGAGCCGCGCGCATAAAAAGCAAAACTGACTATTTTTTTTTGCTGTGATTATGAACCAACTAGTCAGTATTCACACTCTAGCACTCTACGACAAACGCTGGTCCAATATTGTCACGTTGCTAGAGATGACGCAGTTGTCTTGAAGGAAAACACGTTTATTGGAGCGAACTTGTGCTCCCCTAACAACTCAAATAATACACGGGCGGCGAAGCAGCAGTCAGCAAAGTGACGTACGCAAGCGAGCGTCGGAGATCGAATGCCGCGGCGTCTGCTCTGCAGGCTTTTATCTTTCGGCGCAAGTGTTTCTGGAACCGTCGATTCACATCCAGAACATTGCAGATCACAGAAGATTATTCTGGGCTAGTGACGTTAGGGCGAAACAGTCTGCTTATCTGAATGTGATAGCCCGTACGGCCTAAAAGTAAAGAATGGAAGACGCGCTTCGTTTGGAACGCAGATAACACAGCCGGGCGTGGCCCGGCAGTAAAAAACAAACAATAAATAAACAAACCCATACATGGTTAGCGGCATTACCCCCCTCTAAGAGTACATCGACCCCATGCTAAAATAAAAGACAGACCGAACGAACGACAAAAATCTCCCAAGCATTTCCCCGAGGGTGAACATGGTTAAGTGCGAATGCACGGGGTGATGCTATGAGGGGGAGTAAAGTTAAAATCCGTTGGCATTCGCCCGTGAGCGCGCGCGAGCCGACCCACGGAGGTCTGGCAGTTTATCGCTGCATATATAGGGGGGTACGCCGCGCCGAGCGCGCCGAGCCAGGTGGCTGAGAGAGGAGGCGAGCGCAAGGGGAGAGGGACAGCGGCGCATGGCAGCTGCAGCCGAGCGAGGGGGAGAGGAGAGAGTGTGACGTCATGGTGGAGAGAGAGGCGCGCGGCAGCTGCTGGGGAGAGGAGGCGCGCTGTGACGTCATACCATGACGTCACGGCGCGAGGAGCGGTGCGGGGAGCGGCGCGCACCCGCGCAGCCACGGCGAGGAGGCGGAGCGAGCGCGGTCACGTGGTGAAGTGACGTCACCGCGCCGTTGCTACCGACGCTCCTCTCCGCTCCACGCCGTTGCTAGGGAGAGGAGGACTGCGGACGCCGCCGCCGCCGCCGCCGGCGGTGGAAGGTTTGGGGTCGCTTATAAAGTGCATTCGCACTTAAAAAAAAAGTCCGTCATCTTGCAAAGTAAGGTTGCAGTCGTGCCATCGTTGAGACCGTCTTGAGGCCACAGCCAATGAGAGCCCGCTGAGCCCGCAACCGGCTTGCGTTGCTCGGGTCGGCTCGGGTGATGGGAACTTTAGGCTTAGCATCCTGGCGGATATTTGATCGCCGCTATCTGTGCAGCTGCGAATGACAATCCGTAACACAACATTTCCCCACACTATCATCACCTTTCTCACATGTGGAACTTTATTTAAGCTATAACTGCCGTTCAAGCGATCGGTGACCAAGACATCTGCGTAGCCTGTTTCGATGCTTCCGCGCAGGTATCGCCATCTCTCAGCCGCTCGGCGCAACGCGTGCCGCGGCGACCGGTCAGCGTAGGCTTGCATCACGGCAGATATGTGATCGCCGCTTTAAAATAAGCCCTGACAACAATCCCTAGCACAATTTTTAACCACACTAACACTATACACTTTCTCGCATGTGGAACTTCATTTTAGCGATCAGATTGATTCAGAAGAGCAGCGACAAGCGGTTGCTACCGTGGTCTGCGCCGGTTCAAGCCGCTGAGTGTGCCGAGCTGGCAGGCGCGCCCGGCGTGTGCGCGGACTGTTTCCGAAGGCAGAAAACGCTTCACGGTTGCCTGCTTTATCCATTTCTTGCGAACAAACGCGCGGAATCAACAAATTCAGCTCAGCGATCGTCGTAATTGACCATGGAGCAAAAACAGTGGGCGGAGCGATGCCGACGACGCATCGCATGCGCGCATCGGGTCATGTGTCTCAAATTCACGCGTACGACTAGTCGTGCACTCTTAGGCAAAAAGGACTAAAATAGGGACTAAAATACAGCCGTTAGTCTTCGCGGGCGACTGTTCATCTTCAAGGGGAGTATCTGCGGCAGAGTACGTGCCGTGTGCATAAATTCGGACTAACTGTTCGTCCCCTCCGATCTATAAGGAGTAACGGGAAGACGAAACGCATGCAGTTAGTCTCTTTGCTGCGTCGTTAATCCCCTAATGGCGTCGCCGTTGCCCTTCTGCGAACAGTTTCATATTTCCAAAACACAAGCCATTGCAGTCACTAGGCGCTTTAGATGGTGCCATGGGAGAAAATATTGATGTTAGTTATAAGAAAATCGCCTAGGGTTAGTAGAGCGGCGGGTAATGGCAAGGAGCGGCGAAGCGCGATTGTCATACGCTTCTCGGCGAGGTTATGTTGATACGCTGTGTTGCATACGATTAGTGCGAGGTAATAACGGCCAATGAAAGCTTTCAAGCGCCTTAACAGTAGCGCAAAAATTAGTAATAATAGCAAAAGTGGATTCCTGAGCGTAATGAATATGTATGTGTTTAACAGACGAGAAAAAACGCATGTTGCTGATGACAACTGCAAAACAAAAATGCTCGCTACAGGTAAGCGTCTCGAAGTTATCTTTTACACTCGGTACATAATTGCCTTGGGCACCAAAGCTATGACAATGCTGCAACTGCTGTAAAACCCGCTTGCATTTCCCAGTCGCAATCATCTAGCGACGCGAATTTGAAGAATTCAAGCTAAGCAACACCGAATTCGCTTTCGCCGATGCAGGAAAATATGGCATGTTTCCTTATTCTGACACTCACACAGACGACACCTTTCACATACGTTACAGCACTTAACATATGTATCGAACACTAAGAAAGCATTTAGCTTGCGCTAATTTGTGCGGAAACAAATGAGTCGTCCGATCGCCCAGCTACCTATCTCAACTAGACGACGACGAGTTTATTGTTAATTACGAGAAAAACTATGGTTGTGAGGCTCTACTTCGAATCGAACTGAGCAATAGTCCCTAAACCCAGCAAAGCGCTAAGTGCAAGGCGCAAAACGCGGTCACGTTCGCTTGCACAGATAGAAATTCGGGCACCAGTTGCAATGGATCTGTTGTTATGCACAGAACTATATGCTGTACACTTGAATATTATCTACCCCGGTTTCCACCCGGCGGCGTGGTCCAGTGGTTAGCGCGTCGTGTTCCTTGTGTATATACCCGAGCGTCAGGGTTCGATCCCTGCCGGTGCCGAAGTTTTTTTCTTTTTTCTGCACTCTACGCAGTTCGTCCTTGGGGAGTATCGGGACGGACCATCCGGGTGGGGGACTAACCCGTTCGTCCCCTCGCAGTTAGTCCCCAAAGGGACTAATGATTGTGGCAGAGGTCGTTAGTCCCCGAAAGGACGAACTTTTAGTCCTTTTTGCTTAAGAGTGATGGCGGCAGTCGTAACGATCAGTCGCATGCAAATCGCGTGTACCAATCGTACATATGTCCAGCGCTTAAAGGTGCGTAAGTGCAGCAATGCCACATTCCGCTGACCGACCGCCCAGCGACGCGGCACCAGCCCCTCCGCGCGAGGCGGCGACCGGCGGCAGCTGCATCGCTAGCTGCTGCCTGCGCGCATCGCAGGCCGCTGCACAGCGCTTGTTACCGCCTGTTCGAAGATAAAAATAAAGTTACACATGCGAGAAGGGGATGATGGTGTGGTGAAAAATTGTGCTAGGAATTGTGACTAGCGCTGGTAGTGAAAGCGGCCACCGAATATCTGCACAACTTCCCTGCACCCGAGAAACAGAAGTCGGCCAGGAGACGTTGGGGAAGAACCCCTGTCTAAAGCTAGCCGCGAGCGAACTTGTTGCGTTTATACTTCTCTCAGGTTCTCCCATTCTAAGGGAAGATTGTCGAGTCTTCCCTACACCAGAGTTCCCTCTGACCCGTATCTAAACGGGAACTGAATGAGCTCTTCAGGCCGAGCGGTCACCGCAGTGCCGGCACTTCCGAATATGACGTCACCTGCCACCGGCCCCCGGGCAGGGGTCGTTTGTTTTGACGAAAACAGATGGTTTGGGTGTCTTTACACATAAAATAAACATGTTATTCGAATTCAGCGTCAAGATAACCATAAAGTAATGCCCCCAACAATTCTTTTTTGAAACGCCCTTCACCAGCCCTTTAACAAAAGCGAGTTCGACAGCTACGACAGCTGACTGGGTTGACATGGCGCATAAACGCGCTTTCGGCGTTTCTTTTTTCTGTTCTCGCTTGCCTGCGAAAAGGCTAACGAAACTTTTGTCACTGGCGCCATTGGACGCCGCCGAAGCTACTGAAGTCCCTTCATCGGCTAAAAAGCCGATAGACCCGACAAGCAGGGAAGCAGACGTTTTTGGAAGGTCCGAC
Source organism: Haemaphysalis longicornis (assembly GCF_048455015.1). Taxonomy (NCBI): domain Eukaryota; kingdom Metazoa; phylum Arthropoda; class Arachnida; order Ixodida; family Ixodidae; genus Haemaphysalis; species Haemaphysalis longicornis. The sequence continues at coordinate 480,930,358 of NW_027526203.1, forward strand.
GTAAAGGCTGCCGGTCAATTCCTGTTCCCGGCATGCTTCGGCATTGCTCCGGTGGGAGAGCGTGCGTTCCAATGGTAGCTTCGGAGCACCTGCTTTTCGAGGGAGAAGCGTGCTCTGCGGCCGAGCTCGGCGGCCGCTCCTAGCTGATTAACATTAGCCATCCCGGCGCTGTCACCACTGTTGCGGTGTTGCCCGCTACCAGTTTGGCGCAAAGCTGAGCGGCAAAGTTGTCGGGCTGACGGTGCATTTATATACAGTATGTACAAGGGCAACAAGAGCGTTACATGGCTCGCACAAGGGCGACTGCACGTCTCAACTCGATGCCTCCGATGAATGCCGCGCTCGCAACTCCTTCCGTGCTGTTTTATACCCCCCGGGGTCCGTTGCAGCGCGCAGTTTGAATCCCTCCGATGAGGACTCTCTACTGGCCGCAGTTTGAATCAGACAAATGCAGGCGAAGCGATTGCATCAGCCGAAGCCGCCGCGATTGGGAAAGGGAAGGCGATCCAGCGGCGCCGTTTCCCGGCGTGTCGGTGCATGTCTGCCGCGGGCCGTTTGTCCGAGGCATGAATCGGCCCAGCCGTCGCCGCGTCACCAGGCGAAACTAATTTGTGCCGGGCGCTCTGGCACAACAGCACCCCCGCCGCCAGACAATGCGCCAGGAAGACAAACTGCTTCCACGTGGCTCGGATGCCGGGCGCGCTCGGTTACTAGGCTCATCCAGGTTTTCCTCCATTGTTCCAGAGAAGAGGTGGCTCCACGCTCCTTTACACGAACAGGTCCCACTTGCCAGACCCGGATCAGATACTATTGTGATCAATTGAAATACGAACAGTGCGCGTGGTTTTCAGTACATGCTGCACCCCCGGCGACTGGCCATGTATGCACAGCAGGCATAAGGTTGGGAAAGCCCTCTGGTAACTCATTCTCACTGCGTAGGCGCAGCCCCTCGCTTAGAGTACGGATTAGACACTAGAAACCACGCGCATCGTTCGTATTTCAATTTATTACGAGAGTACACCGCCCTGCTGCCCAGGTCTCACGACCAGCTTCGCCCAGTTCGTCCGGTCTCACTTCTCAGCACCAGTAGTTCGTCGTTCTGCAGCTTGCAAGGAAACGACCGACAACAGGCAACACCAGACCCCAAAAAACGTGACAAAATCTCCTAGCTAAGTGTCTATATCCCCCATTTGGACCCTCTACAGCAAGAGTCTTAAATGAGAACTGAAACTATGTGTCAAATGTAACACACGACACGAAATAATCATAACTAACATTGATTCCTTGAAATCGCGTTGTGCAGTCAACAAACAACTGAGGCAGCAAATGAGGGCAATAATTTTGCTCCCATCTTCCTGCTAAGCTAAAAGCTGTTCACCAAGGGACGAAGCTGCAGTCACTGGGAGGGTGAAGGCAATATTGCTTAGAACGCACGGCTTAGTGCGTCTGCGTTAGCGTTCAACAAGATTGTGCTGCTGGAGTATGATACTCCCCTTTAGCAAACGACCGCTTTTAGACGACATGTTATTTAGCCAGGTTAGCGGGAAATGATCAGTTTGTACAATAAACTGCGAACCGGCTACATAGCAGGCCAACTTTTGCACTGCGCACACAACGCAGCCGTATTTCGGGTGAACTGTACGGCTCTTGTCTGCCAGTTAGCTTGTGGCTTAAAGGTGACCGACACAAAATTTTGAAGGCGAGATAACTTCGGAGATAGATTGGTGTGAACGCACATACATCATCTGCAAAATATCAGCGGCGAATACAGCCTATACTAGAACATATTTAAAATCAATTTTAAAGTGTACGAAACGCAACCTATAGCAGCCAGCAGAGGACCTCGCGCAATCGACGTCCCCTTGGTATTTTATAAATAAACAACATCCAAACACGTCAGGAGTTTGTGTTTGCCGCTTCCGCATTGCCGGCGTTTTTCGCCGGCTTGCCGCTCGAATCGGAGGGTGGAGCTTCAGCTCTCGAGAACGAACGACCCGATCGTTGGTGGCGGAGGCGCCGGGATTTCGTTGGCTCGTCGGGCAGCTGGCCGCGACCTAAGTTCTACAGAGATTTCAGGCACTCTATTTTTGTTAATTTTTATTTACATTGGACGCGAGAACGCGCCGGAGGCACGAAATTCCCACTGAGCGAGCCGCACAGTCGCTGTGCAAGCGGCGGCCACGGCAGTGAAGTGGCGCAGGCCGGCGCAGGTAGCTGCAGGCCGGCGCAGCTTGTTACCGCTGCATAAAAGTGAACCCAGGTCCCAACCATGGCCGCTTATATGAGAAAGTAGTTAATGATATGATGGCGGGTTGCATTAAAAATTGTCATCTTCACCGCTTACGAGAGCGGTAATCGAATATCCGCCGCAGTGCTAAGCCGAACACATCTGTAGGCGGACCTGTAGGAAGACCGGCCGGCTGCTCCCAGCGCGCGTCTTGCCACCCACTGTCTCGAGCGTCGCGCGTCGTTCTCTAGCCGCGGCAGCATTTGCACTCGCAGCGCCTGCGTCACGTCCATGGTCGCTTTTTAATTAAGCGGCTCACGAGATTAGTACTTGCGACGCCATTGGCCCACGGCAGTCAACTGCTGCGGCAACACAGAGTACACGGGCCTTGGTGTCATTTCTCCGTGACTCCGGCCTGAACAAAATCCTGTGACCGTTTGCCTTAACTATATCAGTGTGCTGTGTTGGCGAACCTGCGTCGGTCAGTTCGTGTGTGCTTATTTGTGTTTGTAGGGTCTGTATGAGTTTTTGTGTCATCGCTTCCTTTCACTTTTGCACCTCTCATATTCATGTGGAGTAGCAAGCCAAGCTCGCTGCCAGGCTGACTTCTCTTCGTCATGAAAGGCATTCCTCCTCCTCCCTCCAGTACGTGGGGGCATTCGCAGAAACTGCCGGCGACGGGGATTCGACAGTGCTACGGCAGCTCTGCTTTGTGATATCCCTCCGACGGTCACGTGGTCAGCTTTGTTCACACAAAATCCATCGTTTCCCGGCACCCGCTGAAACCGAAACTGCAACTGGCCGCATTGAGAATTCCCGTAATTAAACAACCGTCGCACGTTGAACCAAATGAGGTTTCTACAGGTGATAAGTAGGTCACTAGCTACTTATTGCAAAAAAAAACAAGATGCAAAATTTTTGTGTCAGTGCCCCTTTAAGGTAAAGCTGGTCGTTCCCGGCCGTTAGCATACTCTTAACAGAGTACAGCTCCCTTGCCACGATCGCTCGCATGACACTTAATCAGAAACCTTTTTAAAAGTTGGGGGCCATTTGAACTGGCTCCTCGCTTAAAGGGGCCATGCAGACAAAATAAAAGTTTGTTTTATTCTAAAGATTTTGTGTTTTAGAGTGCCCCCAGAGCTTGTCCGGCAGCAAACGACGCCGTATTCATTGCGAAATTACTCACTTTAGATTAAAATTTTCATTCTTCCGCCAAATCGTGTGTTTTCATGACGTCTGCCCTGATGTCATGAGGGCGGGTATTCAAACGAACTTCCAGTGCGTCATTAGGCTCGTCCATGGCCTCCGCGATCGGCTGCCGGCTCCGGCGGCCGGAAGCCGATCGTAGAGGCCATGGCTCGGGTGGTGTGTGGTGGTAATTTATTAAGAAAGCAGGGAAGAGAAAAGAACTGGGGATATTGTTGAACTCAGCCAGGGAGTTCACCCTCATACAACCCAGTCCAGGGAGGGAAGCGGGGTTCAAAGGATAGGAAGAGAAAAAGAGGAAAGAAGGAAGAGAGTGGGGCACAGTCTATGTAGCGTTCGTCTCGTCCGAGGCTCGACGGCTACAAATGCTGCACTAGTCCTGTCACAACTAGGAAGTTGAGGAGGTGCTGGAAGACCTCCCGTCGTTAAGCGGCCGATCCCGTGGGTAACAAGAAGTCTTCCAGCTTGTGGCTTGCTGCACCGAGTCGCTGGAGTGCGGTCCGGAGTTCTTCCCTCCAGGTGTCGTGCTGGCGGGAAAAGCACAGTAAGTGCTCGAGCGTCTCGGGCTCTGGGCAGTCGGCGCAGGTGGGGGACGCCCGGCGGCCCTGGCGGTGCAGGCGGGCTCCCACGTTGCAGCAATTAAGCCGCACGCGAAGGACGAGTGGCCGGGCGTCTCTGCTGATGCGTTCGGGCAGGACCCGTGGGGCCTGACCACTGACCACTCGAGGATCTGGATGCAGGGCCTCCACCACTCGGGCCAGGATAGTCCTTGCAGCGTCGAATGACACTCCCGAGAGGCTGGTAACCCCGCCTGGCGAGCAGCACCCTTGGCCAGGGCGACTGCAACCTCGTTGCCCATGATGCCCACGTGCGATGGTAGCCAGTGAAGTCGCAATGGACACCCCTCGGCCTCCACTGCATGAAGCTTGGCCGCCAGCGACCGCTCTACGAAGCTGCTGGAGCTGGCTGGCTGGTCGGCAGCTCTTAGACGGAGGAGGGCAGACCGGGAGTCAGGATGATGGCCCCCGGACCTGCGTCCCTTGCTCTAGAAGAAGATCCGCAGCCAAGTGGAGTCCAGCCAGCTCTGCGTAGGTGGATGAGGCCAGGAAGGGGAGGCTGCACACCTGGCTGGTACCAAGTTCCAGGGCCATGCAGGCAGCTCCGGCTCTGCCCATTGACTGTTACACGGAGCCATCCGTGTACACCTGCAGAAATTCGCAGCGTCGTCCTGCAGCGTCGTCCAGCGTCGTCCACCTGTTGGTGGATGGCCTGGGGTGCCCGGCAATGTGGTGGCGATGCGTAGGGCCTGCCCCGTGCCTAGCGTTAGTGGCTCCAGGTGGGGCCGATGCGGCAGCGCGATATGGCTCTCGTAGGTACTGAGCAGCATGCCCATGCGAGAGTTGGGCCGGCTGCGGTAGTGCTGGAGGAGTGCCGCGCCGTCCGGTGTGCCCTGAAGGCGATGGATGTGGTGGAGCCCCACCTGCAGGGCCCGCATCCGGATAGGCCAGGAGCCGCTCTCCGTGTACGTCACCGCCACTGGGGATGTGCTCGGAAGGCCCAGGCAAAGGCGGATAGCCCGGCGCTGATCCACCTCCAGCTCCTCCCACCGGCACGGCTTGAGTTGCACGAGAGGCAGAGCATAGAGGATGGCCGATGACGCCATCCTGTGGAACACCGGCAGGGCCACGGTGTGTGTGCAGCCCTGACCACGAGCCAACAACCTCCGCACGCGCTGGTGGACCATCGTTGTGCGTTGCCGGAGCGCCTTTCAGGACAACTAGCAGTCGACCAGGAGCTCCAGATATTTGGCCCTGGTGCACCACGGAAGGGACTGGCCATTCAAGGTGAGCGGAGGTGTCGCCTTGCGTGACCTACAGCCCCTCGGGTGGAAGACCAAGGCCTATGTTTTCGACTCGGACAACTGCAGGCCACGGCTTGTCAGGAAGGAAGCGACTGCCCACAGCACCCCCTGGAAGCACGCCTTCACCTTGGAGAGTAGTCTCGTTGGTCCGTGTGCCCAGATGGTGATGCCTACGGCATAGACTGCCATCCACACTGGAAACGCAAGCCCAGCCGGGATGCAGCCTGGGAGTGGAGCCAGGACGAGGTTGAAGAGGAATGGGCTGAGCACACTCCCCTGGGGAACCCCAGAGCTGACGTCTCCAAGGCTGCTGGTTGCTCGGCCAACCTTGACTCGAAGGGTCCGGTTGGCCAGGAACGCCCTAACGTAACTCCAGAGGTGCCCCACAACGTTCATGCTGTCGAGGGCATCCAGGATGGCCGTGTGGGGGACGGAGTCGAAGGCTGACTTCATGTCCAGCAGGAGCAAGAAGGCCACCTCCTTGTCATGGCGGGCTTGCTCCAACATAGACATCACATCCCCCAGGGAGTCCGCCGTGCAGCGGTGGCGCCTGAAGCCGCTTTGCTGCTCCTGGTAGACGCCCCGACGATCAGAAATCCACTGGAGGCGAACCAGGATCGTGCTCTTCATCAGCTTCCCCGCTGCGGACGTCAGGGAAACCGGACGGTACGATGCAGGATCGGTGGGCGGCTAACCGATCATCAGCATCGGCCTGACAAGTGCCACCCGCCTAGAAGGTGGAAGGCTTCCCTCCCTCCACACGCGGTTGACGAGCTGCAGAAGCGGCTCCAGCTGGGTGACGTCCAGGTTCCGGAGCATCTGGTACGTCACCCCGTCAATGCCAGGGGCGTTCCGTCGCTTGGCCACGGCCGGACTCGACTCTCCTCCTCCCTTGGGAGGACATTCGAGTCCGGCCGTGGCTCGGCAGCCTTGCTTACCGTCAGTCTTCCCAGCTCCCGCTACCACAGTCAACTCGGACCGTTGTCCGCCGTTGCTTAGTTTTGACCATATTTGCTCCTGGCTTGTTTTGTTAATGTAGAAAGTAATTGTTTCATGAAACGTGGGGTATTCTCGACAAACAGGCTCACGCAAGACAACGTTGCTTACGCCAATCGGCCAGTGTGACAAAACCAAAGGGGTGGCCTGCTGTGCAGCTAAAAATTCCCCGCATTTCCCCGAGGGGAAGAATGTGAAAGTGCGAACGCACGAGTTGAATTTGCGCGGTTCGGTAATGTTCGCGAAAGAGAGATCACACACACACACACACACACAACTACAAAGAAAGAAAGATGCATTTATTCACAGACACCTATTTGTGTTGTCGTTGTACTTGATTGCTAGAGCGGATCTCAGCTTTGAAATTTCCTGTCAGTACTCCTTTAAGCAGGTGCATTAGCCCTTCTCACGCCCGATTCTTGGCCAATCCCCCACGTGGGTATGTGCCATGTCAGCGGCCAGGCAGCGCGCGCCCATCTCCCCCCGTTGCCAAGGAAGACGAGGAGATTCCTGGCCAATCCCCCACGTGGGTATGTGCCATGTCTGCGGCCAGGCTGCGCGCGCCCATCTCCACGTGCGCGGACATCGCCGGTGGACGCAGGATCAGGGTCGCTTAAGAAGTGCATTGCACTTAAAAAGCATAGTGCGCCCAGTACCAACAGAAGTGCGCGTCGGCACTTGTATGTTTACGTGTAGTTTCATAACATTCATTGTTTACCCCACCGTTCTTACTGGCGTAAGATTAATAGGCATTACATTCAAGCGCAAATATCTCCTTCTGCAAGCTTATAAGCACTAATTTGCGTTTGCTTTTGTCGACCTCAGCCAATCGCACAGCTGGGCATATGACATCATAGGTTCTGTTGCGGGAAATGAGCTAGTGGGTCGCGTGGCCATTCCATTTTTTCATAATTATATTGCTTATTTGAGCGAATTGTGCGTTAAAAGTGGTGCCAGTATAATTCTAACGAGGCAATCTTTCGGATTAACCAAACTCGTGTTTTGTCTGCATGGCTCCTTTAAGGCTCATTTGAGCGTTTGAAACGCGTTCTTTCCCAGGTCGTAGACAAGCTTCGCAGGGCTCACGCCCGTACTCTCGTATGGAGCTGACTTCAAAGCGAACCTAGCGGTAGGCACACCTGCTTCAGATTTGCGTCTTGGCTTACAGGAGCCATGAAGAGAAAACAAAAGTTTGTTTTATTCGAAAGATTAGGTGTTTCATAGTACCCCAAGCGCTTTCCCGGAAGCAAATGATGCTTTATTCACTGAGAAATAAGGCGATTTAAGCCAAAATTTTAAATCTCCCGCTAAAATTGCACATTCCGTGACGTGAACCATGGCGTCATACGAGCCGGTCCATGAAACAGATACTTAGTATGTCGACTCCATATAGCACCCACACGCGGGAGTCGACGGAGACGGCGGCCATTTTAAAAATACTAGTAAAACCTAGTGCACCCGTAGCCCTAGTCATGGAATCGCCTGATCCGGAGAACAAAACTCTCGCCGAGGAGCTCGGGCTTGCATTTAACAACCTCACACCACTTGAACGCTCAATGCTTCGAAGTGCACGAGCGGCAAGAGTTGTGGGATACGCGGTGGACGGGAAAGCGACCATTCCGCGATAGCCACAACAGACGAACGCCCAGCCGTCGGCACCGCTGCCTCGTCAGCCCCGTCGCGACGGACGAATACAGACTGGTACGTATGTGCCGTATTTTTATTACGGTTAATAATAGTTCAATTTCAGTAGCAGTATCGCTTATGCCAGTTGGTCGGTGTCGTGTATGGAAAGCCGTTCGCGCGAGCTCTCTGCTTCGACCAGAAAGATACGAGCGTCAATGCGCGGTGTTTACGGCATTTTTTTCCCCCAAGGTCAGAGCGCTTTGAGCATTTGACGAAGTCGGCGACGAGCGCCAGCATGTCCCAGGAGTGAGCTAACGTAAGGGTCCCTGCCGTAATCACTTCCTCGGAAATGAAGCGAGCACACTCGTACGCTCGTACTTCCTTTAGCTCTCCTTCTCCTCCGTTTGCAAAGTTAACAAAACGTAGCCACTTGCTTCGCCGAGGTTCGTCGTTGGGCAGCACATGAAAGGAGATCTCCTCACCGGGGATGTCGCACTCCCTCGACGATTTGCCCGTACTACATGGGCATTTCAAAACGTAGCAAAGAAATTTCATTGTAAAGTACTCGAACAAACTGAAGTTTTCAGTGGTTGTAAACTGGAAACGAGCTCCTAACAATAGCAGCAAGCCAACACCATTCCGAAACTGCGACGACTGTCACTATCTCGTCGCTGCTTGCTGTTCCTTACTCCCCTCGTTTCTATTTTCACCTTTGCTGGTTGGCGATATGACGGCCAACCTCCTGTGAAGGGATTACGATACCAAGCAAGGTCGCGGCTGTGCGTGCTGGGACGGTTTGTTGGCCCCTAAGAGCCTCGAACCCGAAAATTCGTCTGCGCGACGGCGAGATGTCGAGCTCGGCCGGCGGTAGTTTCGTATGCATTGGCGCACACGCTTGCGTGTTCTTTCGGAACTTCAACCGTTTACTCCACCGTTCTTTGTCATAAAAAGAATGTGCAGTATGTTTCACGGGCATTTAGCTCGCTATGCAAACGGTAAGCCCTGCCTAACATGCGTTTGCTTTTGCCGGCCTCCGCCAATCGCAGAGCATTCTCGAGTGACATCATAGGTTCTGTTGCGGAAAATGAGCTGGTGGGTCGCATGGTCATTTCCTTTTTTCCTAATTATGTAGCTTATTTGGGCGAAGTTTGCGTTATAAGTGGTGTCGTTATGGTTCTAACGAGGCAATCTTTCGAATGAACTATGGCGGTGCCCCAGCAGCTTGCGTCGTCTGCTGCCGCAAACGGGCACGCTCCAGGAACGATGACGCCGGGGCTGAGCCACGAGTGGCGAGTGCTGACCACGCGCTTGCGGTGCGCGCTGGGCACGAGCGTGGAATAAAGCGGGGCCTCCAGTTTGGGTCCACGGCGCTGTAGCGTGCAGACGTGTGTCTTCTCATCTCTCTGTCGCCGTCGCGACATTTGGTGACCCGGACGTTGCAGCGGAGCCACGTACTCAGAATGGACCCTCCCCGCGACGCCAGCGGTCCTTCTCTGTCCTCCGCTGCCTCTTCACCTGGCATCTCCGCCGTCGCTTGCTGTTTGCCCCCCTTCAGCGCTAAGCACCCCGACGTGTGGTTCCTTGAGGCCGAGGCAAGCTTCCGAGTGAGTCACATCACGTCGCAAGAGACCCGCTTCAACCATCTACAACAGTCACTGCCTATTGAGATCGCGGTTGAGGTTCGTGACATCCTTGCCAACCCGCCTACCACGAACCCTTACGACACGTTGAAGGCTGCCATCTTGAGCCGCACGAGCCCTTCGGAACGGCAGCGTTTCCAGGGGCTGCTTTCTGCAGAGGAGTTGGGTGACCGTCGACCTTCGCAGCTCCTTCACGAACTGCAAACCCTGCTCGGCGACGCACCTTCTGCCACGGACTCCCGTTTGTTGAAGGAACTTTTCCTGCGACGGCTCCCCTCTTCTGTGCAGATGTTCCTCGCGACTGCTTCTGACCTTCCCTTAGCCGCGTTGGCCACGCATGCTGACAAGATAATGGAAGTCGCCACGTTGCATCCGCTTTGTCCACGGTGGCATCCGCTCAATCTTCCGACCATACCACCGTGGCGGCGCCTGCTACTCCTTTGCCCTCACCGCTATCCGACGACCTCGCCGCTCTCCGAGAGCGCATTCAAAACTTGGAGGAGCTTGTCGCCTCGGCTGCTTACAGCTCGCCGCCACCTCGCAACCCTCGAGCTCGCCGGTTTTGCCCTTCTCGCCGTACCCCGTCTCCGCAAGTATTTCGCCAGGAAGGCACAACGCGCCAGCCACCTCAACACCCTGATTCATTGTGCTGGTACCATCGCCGCTTCGGTGCAGCGGCGCAACGTTGCACCCGTCCTTGCGGCTGGCCGGGAAACGGGGCGAGGGATCGTTAACGGCGGCGACCGATTCCCAAGCCAGCGACAGTCGCCTTTTCTACATCGCAGATGCAACCAGTGGTCAGCGTTTCCTAGTTGACACTGGTGCTGAAGTGAGTGTGCTCCCCGCTAATTCCTGTGACCGCACTCAAGCACCACTGTGCCATCTCCAAGCTATTAACAAGTCCAGCATTCCCGTGTACCGAAAAAAATCCCTGATGGTAAACATCGGCCTACGCCGTGCGTTCCGCTGGATTTTCCTCGTGGCCAACGTGAGTCACGCCATTCTAGGAGCCGATTTCCTTTCGCACTTCGGCCTCCTGGTTGACATGGCCCGAAAAAGAATCCTGGACGCCACAACCGGCCTTTCTGTCATCGGCAAATCGTCTCCAGTCCATCCGTTCGCATTCACGCTTCTTTGCGACCTACCTTCTCCGTACCGGGAATTGCTGAACGAGTTTCCTTCCCTGACTGCCCCTCCAGACTGGACAAAGCCAGTGAAGCACGACGTCGTTCATCAGATCATCACCACCGGTCCACCTACGCACGCCGTGGCGCGTCGACTGGCTCCAGAGAAACATAAAATCGCGGAACAGGAATTTCCCCACATGGTTGAAATCGGCATTGCTCGCCCGTCATCGAGCAACTGGTCCTCGTCGTTACACATGGTCCCGAAGAAATCAGGAGACTGGCGACCCTGTGGTGATTACCGCTCCTTGAACGTGGCCACTGTACCCGACAGGTACCCCCTACCTAATATACAGGACTTCACCAATAACCTCAGTGGATGTACCATCTTTTCAAAGCTTGACCTCCAAAAAGCCTACCACCAAATCCCCGTAGCCCCGGATGACGTCAAGAAAACTGCCATCATTACACCGTTTGGCCTCTTCGAATTCACTCGGATGCCTTTCGGGTTACGCAACGCAGCTCAGACTTTTCAGCGCTTCATAGACGTCGTCCTCCGTGGTCTACCTTTTGTTTTCGCCTACATAGATGACGTTCTTGTCGCCAGTTCATCGCTATCTGAGCACCTGCACCATCTGCGGATAGTTTTCGAACGCCTAGCAGAGCATGGCCTCATCCTTAATAGCGACAAGTGTGCGTTCGGGTTGCCGTCGTTGGAGTTTCTCGGTCATTTCGTTGACTGCAATGGAATTCGCCCTCTGCCAGACAAAGTGAAGGCCATAATCGACTTTCCCCGACCTGAGTCCTTGCGCCAACTGCGCCGTTTCCTAGGGCTGGTGAATTATTACCGACGGTTCATCCCGGAATGTGCGGCCATTGTTCAACCTCTCGAAACTTTCCTTCAAACTCCCAAGTCTCCCGAGTGCAGTCTTGAATGGTCTGAAGCCGCTGATCGCGCATTCACTACCATCAAGGAGCGCCTGGCCTCTTCTACCCTCCTCGTGCACCCGCGCCACAACGCTCCCACAAGCCTGATGGTAGATGCTTCCCACTGTGCGATTGGAGGTGTACTTCAGCAGCACATCCGCGGCAGCTGGCACCCGCTCGGTTTCTTTTCGAAGAAGCTTTCTCCCACTGAGCAACGGTACAGCACTTTCGGACGGGAACTCCTGGCGGCATACCTCGCTGTGAAGCATTTCCGCTTTTTCCTCGAAGGCCGCAGCTTCGTGATCTTCACCGATCACAAGCCTCTTACGAACGCCTTCAAGTCATCGAAGACTACATATTCTCCCCGAGAGACGCGACATTTGGCTTATCTTGAAGAGTTTACGACGGACATTCGGCATGTCAAGGGAGTTAACAACATTCCAGCCGACGCCCTTAGCCGTATTTCCGCCATACAGCGCTCCGGTTTCAGTTCTCAGGAGTTGGCCCAAGCCCAAAGCGATGACGAGGAGCTCCGAACTCTACGTTCTTCAAACAGCTCCTCTCTGCAACTCGAGGACATTCTATGCCCTGATTCGGGAATCAGCATCGTTTGCGACATTGACCCGGTCTCAGGCCGCAGACGGCCGTACCTTCCTGCGTCTCTCAGGCGCATTGCCTTCAACTCTATTCACCGTCTCTCTCATCCTGGAGTTCGTGCCTCACGGCGCTTGATTGCCGAGAGATACGTCTGGCCGGGCATGAATACTGACGTACGCGCCTGGGCCCGTTCCTGCCTCGCCTGCCAACAATGCAAGGTCTCTCGGCATACCACATCGCCTCTGGCTACTTTCCCACTACCGGACTCAAGGTTCTCCACAATTCACGTGGACCTTGTTGGCCCACTACCACCATCTAAGGGCTGCCGCTACATCTTGACAGTGATCGACCGTTTTACCCGCTGGCCGGAGGCTTCTCCAATCGGCGATATTACGGCTGAGACTGTTGCTTCCACGCTTATGTCCACGTGGATCGCCCGTTTTGGCGTGCCGTCGGAGATTATCACAGACCGTGGCCGCCAATTTGAGTCCACACTCTTTCGCCGCTTGACATGCCTACTCGGTGTTACTCACCTAAAAACAACGGCCTATCATCCTCAAGCCAACGGCATGGTCGAGAGGTTTCATCGTCAGCTCAAGGCCTCGCTGATGGCTCACGAATCACCTGAGCAGTGGGCAGATCACCTTTCTCTTGTGCTGCTAGGATTGCGCACTGTCATCAAAGATGATCTTGGTTGTGCCGCATCCCAAATGGTCTACGGCACGTCTTTGCGATTACCGGCAGACTTCCTGGTCCCTCCACAGCCTCAAGACAACCCTTCCTCTCCTGGCCCATCCTACGTAAAGGATTTAACCCGGTTTTTCAGCTATATCCGTCCCCAACCGCCACGGCCGTGTTCCACAAAACCCACTTTTATTCACCCAAGTCTTTCTGTCAGCCAATACGTTTTCATCCGTGTCGACAGTGCCCTCCGGCCACTTCAACCGCCCTACACCGGCCCTCATCTCGTCATTTCACGCGGCGAAAAGACGTTTAGAGTTCGCGTTAACGGCCGCGACACTGTCGTTTCCATCGATCGCCTCAAGCCCGCTTTCACCGAGGCCGAACCGCCTGCCTTCGACACCACCATCCACCACTCCACCCTGAACACCACCACTCTCCCCTCCGTTCGCAGCCCAACCCGTGAACATCCCAGCGCAAAGACTGTCCGTTTTGCCGACACTCCGTCTGAAAAGGGGGGGCTATATGGCGGCGCCCCAGCAGCTTGCGTCGTCTGCTGCCGCAAACGGGCACGCTCCAGGAACGATGACGCCGGGGCTGAGCCACGAGTGGCGAGTGCTGACCACGCGCTTGCGGTGCGCGCTGGGCACGAGCGTGGAATAAAGCGGGGACCCCAGTTTGGGTCCACGGCGCTGTAGCGTGCAGGCGTGTGTCTTCTCATCTCTCTGTCGCCGTCGCGACAGAACCAAACTTGTGTTTTCTCTTCATGGCTACTTTAAAGGGACAGACAACCGATTTTTGTCGCGTATATGTTCTCTAGCTCATATGAAAGCCAGCGTTTTATATAGCCCTGTAACCACAAGCAACTTCTAAACAAATCGGCGGAAATAATTTTAATTTGGCAGCAAACTTCCTGAAATCGGAAGGGTGGCGGTTCGTAGTGTCGAAACTTGACACTACAATATGTGTCCCTGTCACGTGACCTGCAAACCTAGCAGCTACTGTAACTGCTGACACGTTTATTTACGTATTGAAAACCTTTTAACACAATTATTTGTACAAGGTTAAATTGTATATGTATTTCTAAACATTATTTTGAGAATTCTAAAGACACGCCGCCCGCCGCCGCTAGCCCGCCGCCGCTGGGTTGCTCTCAGTGTGGCTAACTGAGCCATCATGCCCATAATCAACGGCAGCGTTAAGTAAACAGACCCAGTGAAGGAGCTTTGACGATTCTGCCTGAGTCAGAGGCGTTTGTTCTGTCAAAATATTTGATTTCAGTTTCCAAATACGCCAACGGCAGCTTAAAAAAAAAAAAGGCAAAGGCTGCTGCACCCCGGGGATCCTTTCCCCCGGGCTGCTCCAGCCTCGCCCGATCGCTGACGGCTGGAGCACCCCATGGAAGTGACGTCACCTGTTTTTTGTTATTATTTCTTCGTTTTGGTCGTTCTTGTTGATCGCCGAAACTAGTACCAAGTACCATGCCGGCCGTGCAAAGTGGCCGTGCCGGCACTCATGTTTATGTCGGCTGTGCTTTTCATTGTTTACGCGCCGTAAGCGCAGGCTGATAACTCGCCTCCTTGGTACATCAGCTGTCTTTCAGTGCTGTGTTATCTACGGCGCAGCTGCGGAAAAGGAAAAAAAACCACTCCGAGTGGAGGATTCGGAGGATTGTGTTGCACGTTTAAGTTCGCCGGCTTTTGTAACCGCACTTCTTTCTTTCTTTTTATTTTAAAGTTGTTTGCGCGCGCCATTTCACGCCATTAGGTTTGATCTGTTGTGGCTTAATAGGGAAGAATGGGTCTGTGTCCTCAAACGTGGGCTCTGGCTGAAAGAGACTGCCGGCAAAGGTCTAAATAGTGTTGCAAGAAGGCTGCTTGCGCTCCCATTTAGATCATAGAATCTGTGGCTTTTCTGGTGAGAAGAATAGGTGGAAGGAATACCTTTAAAGGCCGTCATTTGACAAGAGTTCTCTTGGGCCTAGATTACTGGTGCCCAGTGGATCTTCCACTAAATAAGCTTATTTAGTGGCTCTTGTGCACTCTAGTACGCGCCGCTGAACACCATGCAGCGTTTTTGTCCGTATAGTTTTGGAGCAGCAGCCTGAAATGTTTTGCAACCTCACCATACTTTCTGTGCATAGGAAGACCAGCAGGTGCCTTATTTTGGGGGGTGAAATCAGCACAGCTGGTACAAATTTAAATAGGCCTGAATAAAAGTTTCTTGGATGTGACAAAAAGATGTTTGGAGTAAACACTGTTAATGCCTCTTTTCGTCGTGCCTACAACTCTGAATATTTGGTCATGTTGTACCAACTTTTCCGAGCTTCCAAAGTTGCAAGGAATACACTGCAGTGCTACAACTACTGATCACAAAGTGTCAAAAAATTTGTCTTTTGGCTTCCCATTGCCACCCTTGTTAGTGATGGCCTGGGAAGAACCACGCCGAAGCAGGAAGCACCGACCAATCCAGGAGATACACTGTACTTCATTTCACCAACTTTACACATGTGCACCGTTTTAAAAATTGTGCTCGTAATCAATTAACAGCGAGAGCACAGCTCTGTACCACACGCTGGTAAGGGTAGCAAATGTAGCGCCAACAATGGTCTTTCACATAAACTGTGCCCACAGCTCCTGTCAACATGCACCAAATTGATAACAGCGTTGTTGCACATAATTACGTATATAAACGTCATGTAAGTAGTGTTGCTTCCGGTCATAACAGCAGCTTTCCAACAGCCTACCACTGCAAGTTCTGAAGAACCGGCCAACCATGTGACGTTTGTTGTCCAAAAAAGAAGCACTCAGGCCTTCGTTTTCTGACAAGCAGACTGGATGCTCATCACGCTGAAGTTCCCCTGCAGTAAGAGCTATCTGTGCGCATCCGTTTACGCGTATATGTGCTGCCACGTGCACGTGGCAGCAAGGTTCCATTCTGCCAAGGTGCCGGTTTGGCGCCGTGGTGAGAGGATTTGGCTGCTGCTCTGGCGAAATGTCGTACGCCAGTCCATACAGCGGTGGCCCCGCCGACGGCCACGTATATATACGGTCACTTTTCGCGTTTGAGGTTACACCTTCGTCTTTAAAATTGGTGAAACTTGCACTAAGTGACACAAGGCGAAACTGGAGGATTGCTTTTTATGTAAGCACTATGACACACCAGTTTATTTACGTGTTCCGTCGTCGCTTCTCACTGTGGCAGTAGTAGTCATCGTCATATCCATCTATCTTCCGTATGCATGACTGGCTGACCCGGATCGTTTTGTCCGCAGGCTTTCCCATTCCTTCAAGTGTGGAACGCGTCGGCACGCGCTAGAACCGGCTTCGCGAGCTGGGCGTCTGCGAGCTGTCTTGTGCTCTTCCTTGTGCCGCGGACGCACGTGATTGTTTCCTTGGTATTTTTGCGAGCGCCAAGCGCAAGCCAGGACGATGCCGGACGCTCATCGGAAAACGCGTGCGCGGTAAACGGCGGGAGTAACTACGACATGATGTTTTTTGATGACGCCGCACACATTACGGCCAGCAACAACAGCTCTGCTGTTAAAAGGTTGTCCGAAGTGTTCGTATGGCGGCGGATTGGTCAGCGAAGCTGTTTTGATTTCATTGGACTGCGCACATTTTTGAAAAAAACACGATTGACTCGGGATATCCTAGTTTTGGGCAAAATAAAGTTATCATTATTGACTCGGGCGTGGTCCAAAGAAGTGCACGAAACTGCTGCGCCTTGTCGGCCGACGCTGTCCACGTGTTTAGCAGCGGGAGCAGCTGGGCGTGTCGCGTTCGACGCCCTTCTCCCCCGCATTTCCGCAGCCCCTGCGCCACGCCCTCTACACCATTTAGCGGCTATATACGGCAGCATCAAACCCCGACGCCACACTCTCCTGCGCCTCGGCTGCTGCCGCCTCCTCCCTGTGGCTGCAATTAGCGCCTACGCCTCTCCCACCCCTCTGTCGCACCTTTAAATT
Source organism: Haemaphysalis longicornis (assembly GCF_048455015.1). Classification (NCBI taxonomy): domain Eukaryota; kingdom Metazoa; phylum Arthropoda; class Arachnida; order Ixodida; family Ixodidae; genus Haemaphysalis; species Haemaphysalis longicornis. Next base: position 480,947,210 of record NW_027526203.1, read on the forward strand.
GGTTGGTTGGATACGGAACAAGAATGGCGCGTACCCACTCTGGGGGATTGGCCAAGTCTTATTGTGGTTTCACTGTTTAAGAAGCTTATGAATTAGTTTCAAACGATGGGAAAATAGGGTGATGCTAATAATTTTAGAACAAAAAAATTCAATACGACTGTACCAACACGTGTTTCAATAAACGATTAAAAATTGGTTGATGCGATTGATTAACTAGGCAAGCGACCTGTTTCGGCAATAAATGAGTGAAGAGCGCGACAAACATCCCCGTTGCACCAACCAAGCTCGACTGCCCCAAATGACAAGAAATTAGGCACCGACAAGGCGAGACCCAAGCACCGGAGGGGAACCTTCAGGTAACGATTTCGGAGGGAGGAGAACCGCCGGCAAGACAACAGGAAGTGGTCAAGTGTTTCCTCCTCTTGACAGAAGCCGCAGATGGCCGATGGCGCTAGGCGTGCGCGGTGTAGATAAAAATTCAAATTAGGTGTTCGGCATCGAAAGCAAGTCAGTGTGACCTCGCACAGTCGAGACTGCGCTGTCACATTTCCAAGAGTACCGGAGATGCTCAATGTCAGGGCAGCCAGCGATGCTGTCTGGTGAGAAGCTGTCCAGCGAACTGTACCTAGCTTCGAAACATAGTTGCAACAACATAGGCTATCGGGGGCACAGCATCAACCACAGGACCATTCAGTGCTATTCCTGCCAGGTAATCAGCGGTTTCGTTAAGTTCAACACCTCTGTGCCCTGGGACCCAGACCAGAGGGATTTCCCTGACATGTGCCGGTATAAGCATCGACAGCGATCGGAGAAGTGGAGAAACGGTTGGTGAAGATAAAGCGGAGCAGACAGAAAAAGAATCCGTCACAATGATCACCTGGGAATGCTCTTCGCTGAGCTTTTGAAGCGCGAGCACGATTCCCAAAAATTCTGCCAAATACCTATATTGACGTGAAATTTGGAAGACGAAGCGGAAATGCCCAGTCAAGCGCAGGTGAAAAAATACCTACACCAGCTTTTTTGTCTCGAACAGAAGCATCTGTGGCTATAACCACATGTGTCGGGAACTCTTCTGGGTAGTTTGCTAAAAGGCCACATATCGTTCTCTCCGGCAAGCATTTGGCATTGGAGAGGAAAATGTTGACGAAATCAATGTCCACATCGCAGTGCGATAGTCAAATGTAGGTACAGATAATATGTAATAGCTCAGTTACTCGCCTTAACTTCGTTCATGCACGAGCGTATCTCGTCTTCAAGCTTGATCTGTCTCGGCGATTTCAACGCTCCTGGTATTCTGTGGCCTTCTTTATCTCTCACCGGTTATGGCGTGGAAATAAGCAAATTTCTTTTAGATTTTCAATTATCATTTGGTTTGAAACAAATCGTCGAAGCCAACACTAGAGGTGCCGCAGTTTTGGATTTAGTATTTGTTAGTCCCCATCTATTAGATAACGGCTATGAATGCGAGGTTACTGATGGCATTTCAGATCACATGGCTGTTCTTGTTTCCATACCAGTTCCGGTTCGCAACAATTGCTTTGTTTACTCTACATTTCCTGATTTTTCACGCGCCGATGACTCCTCCATTATCGATTATTTAAGCGATTCTTTTGACAATTTCGAACAACTTAGTTTATCGAATGATGTGAATTTCTTGGGGGCTTCGTTCGAAAATATTGTTGCAACCGGTCTACAGCGCTTTGTGCCCCTTAAAATAAAAAAGAAAAATCCTCGCCTCCCTTGGATCTCGCGTGATATAATTCACCGGTCGCGTCGTGTTGCGAGGTTAAGGCATGCAAAACGAAAAGGTGATCCCCTTAAAAACGCCGAATTTAACGAAGCTAAAGAAGAGCTCCGCCTCAAAATGAATTCATCTAAAAATTTTTACTTTAAGGTTACATTACAAGGTTTACTGAAAACAAACCCTAGGAAATTTTGGAGTTCAATTATACCCTCTTCAGCCTCTACTACTACTACTATCCTAGTTAACAATGTTCCGTCTAGTGACCCTATAACTATCGCCACTGCCTTCAATGAGTACTTCCAGTCAGTATTCATAACAGACAACTTTGAAATACCCGATTTCCCACATGAGTCGTATTACTGAATTGGCGATATAACCGTGTCTGTCGAGGGGGTTCTAAATTTAATTTTGCACCTGGACAATAAGAAATCCTGCGGTCCTGATGGAATTAACAATGCTTTTCTGGTTAGATATTGTGTCTGGGCGAGCCGGTATTTAACTGTAATTTTTAATAAATCTTTATCTACTGTGACTCTCCCGTTAGCATGGAAATTAGCTAAAATATTTCCCATGTTTAAATCCGGCAACAAGCAGCCACCATTGAACTATTGTCCGATTTCATTAACGTCTCAGTCATGTAAACTTCTCGAACATATAATATTCAGTCATATTATGGAGTTTCTTGAATGCAATAACATTTTGTGTAACGTCCAGCATGGTTTTCATCGCAGCTTTAGTAAAATAACTCAGCTTGTTGAATTTTCCCATGACATTGCCCACGCTCTTGACAAAGGAAATCAAATTGACGCAATTTTTATAGACTTATCTAAGGCTTTCGACACCGTTACCCATTCAAAACTTCTTCATAAACTTCGCGTTATACTTAACAAATCGGCCTTAGTTGATTGGATTGCTAGCTTTTTACATGATCGCTCCCAGTATGTTTCGTTTAACTCCACAAATTCGTCGGTAGTACATGTGTCATCCGGAGTTCCCCAGGGTTCGGTCCTGGGGCCACTTTGTTCTTATTGTACATAAATGATCTGCATAATTATATATCCGCAAACATCCGCCTCTATGCTGACGATTGCGTGTTGTACAATGTAATTAATACGAATGATGATCATATTTTGTTAAATGATTCTTTTGCTCAATTTTGCAGGTGGTGCCAGACGTGGCAAATAAATATTAACTTTACAAAAACAGTCACTTTATCTTTCAGTACACGCAGTTCCGTTTCTTTGTTTAATTATTCTTTCAACGGCTCTTCCCTGCAGCGGGTGAACGAATATAAGTACCTGGGCGTCATCTTCACACCTACATTGTTTTGGTCAAGGCACATTGATTATACATGCAACAAATCTCTAAAAAAGTTAGGCTACCTAAACCGTACATTGCGGGAAGCTCCACTCGAAACGAAATTGCTAACATATAAAACTCTTATCCGACACATCTTAGAATACGCCTGTACCATCTGGAATCCTTATAAAGTATCTGAAATTAACACACTTGAATCTGTTCAGAAAAAATACATTCGTTTTATTTTCCGCCGTTTCGATTGGAGCTTTTCGCCGTCATCCCACCTTGCTACACTAGAATTACAACCCCTGTCCGAGCGCCGTGAACGCGAATGTCTTAAACTTTTACATATTCTTACGAATACTCCGCGCTACTCACAACAGAATAGCTATTTGTCGCCCGAAGAACCTAAATATACCAGAAATAGCCACAAACTAAACCTTGCAACTTTTTCTCCACGAACTAATCTATTTAAGTACAGCTTCTTCCCGCGAACAATTGAAAAATGGAACCTTCTACCAGGTGAAATTAGGTCATTGCCTTTGGAAAAATTTTTGCAGAGTTTAAATTGATTGTGTTATGTCAGTTTTGCATAATTTCAATGTCTTGCTGTACTTATCTGTTATGTCTAAACTTTATGAATAAGTGAATTTAAATGTGTTGTGTTTTTATATGTGTTATTCTGTGCAGAAAAGTGTTTTGCATTCTATGTACCAACCCACTCCTGCGATAGCCCAATTGGGCTGCAGTATGTATAAATAAATAAATAAATAAATAAATAAATAAATAAATAAATAAATAAATAAATAAATAAATAAATAAATAAATAAATAAATAAATAAATAAATAAATAAATAAATAAATAAATAAATAAATAAATAAATAAATAAATAAATAAATAAATGTTGATATTTAAGGCGGCGAGCAAGGTCTGGACGAACACCACCTGTGGACGCGTGTACATGGGCCACGACTGGGCAAAAAAGGACGCTGGGGAGTGTACAAAAACCATTTGTGATCGTGATATAGGCAATTCCATTGCACGAAGGTATGCTTCTACTGTCAACACCTTGAAGCGAGAAATCAGAGGAAGGATTCGAGCCTCCCAGTACAATACCCGAATGGGAACGTACCTTGGCAATCCCAAAGACAATCGCAAAGCTTGCCTTTTTTAAAGTGATCCATGGTAGGAGCTTGTAGAACGGGTAACTAAGAAATTATTGTTGCTTAAATCCCTGTACGTTTCCCGAAAGGTATTGGCAAGTGAATGTCTTGCAAGACACATGTTGGGTAGATATTTGTGCTAGGATGATATAAAGCAGGCCGGCTTTAAGAAAAGAAAAAACAGAGAAAACACAGAATTCAATAAGCTTTGATTGTATTTTGACGAGAGCTAGCCAGCATGTTTCATTAGTGCAGTTGCAAAGGGTGAAAAAATGAATAGATCTTCTACAGCTTCAACCCTGTGAATTAGCAAAGAATTGTTGTGCTTTGTAAACGTGTATGTGTACAGAGCACAACAATTATAAGAAGCTAGGAAAATCCTTCCAAGCCTTGCTTTGTAGGATTACAGTCAACATGCTGGGACAAAATTAGACTATTAAGAATTACTTAGAGTCTGGCTACTCAGGAAATGTGCACTTGTTTAGATTTATTAATACACAATTTCATGCTCATGCATGGCACCGTGTACGAAAGTTACTAGGGTTTGCATGGACTGATCTCTTGGGCTGTTACCTCCACAGCTTTTACTGAATCATGCGCAGTATTCGAACAGACATAAAGGGAAGAATATTTAGTAGGCAGCTCATTTATAAGAATATAAGACATACTGTTCTTAAAACTTAGCTTGGTGGGGGTAAATGAATTGGTCGGTTCCTCATTTTTTAACTGAACACGAGGCAGCAGGTTTCCTGGGCATACCAGTTTTTGTGAAGGAGGCGGAAAACACAGCTGTCCGTGGGTAAGTGATCTTGCTGTTGATTGAACACTTCCAGGTGGTATAAGTTTATTCATTGCCCTCCACCATGGCATGCCTCATATTCATGGTGCTGCTTCAGAACACTATACTACAAACTTATCCTTTGGGTCTTAACACTAGCAACATTTAAATGAAACATCTTTGACATTGTATAACTGTTATTGAATAATTATTCGTTTTATAATGGGCACAATAGGAGTATTGTCGTAAAAAAGAACTGCAGCTAAATTATAAATCCTAATTGTTGTATGCTAGTGACATGTTGCAAGAAAATCGAAAATGTAATCGTTATATCCGTTCGCTCACCGGCTGTACAAGTTGTACCTGTCCCATCAACCTTCAAATGCTGATTAGTCTCATAGCCAACACATGAACCATACATGCCCTTCTGTTCCCAAAAGGACTAAGCAAACACACAACCTCCAAGAAAACACATCAGGCATTGGGAAGAAACATTTAAAATTTACTCACTTTATTTGATCGACAACCAGTACATTTTGCTTTTATAGCCCACAAAAGACCATTGCCAGCACTGCATTAGGGCTTAAAAACTTTTCTGCAGTTGGCTTTGGCAACAAGCAGAATGCACCATTATGTACTGGAAACACATATGACAAGCCACAGCTTTGACCAGCCCATTGGTTGCACTGGGTGTCAAGAGATAAAAAGGAAGAACCACGCCAAATGCTTTAATGTATGCACATTGATCAAACATTAATTCAGAGTGTAGAAAAACATCCCTTCCAGCATGTTCGGCTGATCAACCCATTTGTGACAGCCTTATCGAAGTGAAGGCAAGAACGAATGCGTGGCAAGATTTCAACGTGGGCTTTAAGAACTGCAGGTTGTCTGTAGGCTGTCTGCAGTCATAATTACTATTGTGCGCCAATAACCCTAGTACACTGAGTGCAGTGACTTTCAGCAATGAAAGTAGTCATAAGTAATTTTTATCGTATGTTGACCGTTGCGAATCCTAGTAAACCGTTACAAACACCTGGCATGCTGGCAAGAGAGAGGTAGAGAGAGTAAAAGATTTTTGAAAAGAGAAGAGGCCAGCCTGAGAAACTGAACTTGGGCCTGCTACTTAAATCCCGCTGGTATGAGAAATGACAGTGAAATCAACCAATGAACTTTGTACACTTAAAGCATGTATAGCATGCAATGGGGCGCAGAAACAGACTAATCACTGTATAATTCGCAAAGCATATTTACCGACCATAAAAAAAAGTTTTGCAGTTTGTGAAATTTCACCACCTAGACCCAAAAGTCCAGACAGGACAAGCAGCGATTTGACAGCTCGATCTTGCTTCTTCGTGTCAGCCCACGTGCCCAAAATCTTTCGTTCAGACAGAGGGTAAGCATTCAAGCGTAGTAAGGCTGCTTCAAGGTCTTTTCACCCACTAGTATACCTTGGTCAAACACTATGCAAATGATCAATTGTCTCTGTACAGCCTTACACAGAAGGCAGTCTGGGCTGTCCTCGCGTCCGAGTGTGTGCAGATACTTTCAGGTCAATGCTACTTCAAGCCGCAGCCTGTGTAGCAAGGTTTCATTGACTTCTGTGAAGTTGAGGGGCATGAGCGAGCCAGAACCTTTGCTCGGGATCAGTCCTGGGGAGCTGTTCCTGTCCATTTTGTGGGTCAGACCAATGCAAGGCAGCAGCTTGTGCACGGGCTCTGTAGAGTATTGCGTTGCTATCTTGTCTTACGATGGGTGTAGCCAAAAGAGGGTATATCCTTTAGCAGGCACAAGGCAGCATTTCCTTCCCAGAAAAATAGTTCTATAATTGTAATTACACTAGCTAGTTTCGAATAATTCTTGCAAAGAGCACGACTACCAAGTGTAACAAAGGTAAGAGACAGCAACGACTTCCAACTAGTGCCTTGTTTGAAACCTATGACCCATATAAATACCATGCACATGCGCTTTATAACATCAACACAGCAAAAACAGCACAACACCTTGCTGCAACTTTTCTGCTACGACCCCCATGAGCACTGCCAGCTTTCAGGTCACCACCTCGTTAAACTCAGTTTCCCCTTGAGAACATGATTTTAGCGCTAAAGACGACAGACACACTTTACTGGTGCTTGCATCTGTCAAACACCAGCAAACATCAGTTAATTTGAAATGATACGGTGTAAACTTGGAAGCTGGCACAACTCAGTGGGATGGGAGTGGCAACAAAAAATCTGTGCACAGTACAGCCCCTGTTGCGGCATTTTTCAGCACGGCGACAGTTGTCACAGCGCCCTTGTTAACCTATATTCGAAACTCCTAATACTATGGAGAGACTTGTTGCATCGGTGGCACACTGGAATTACCACTGTATCGAACCATGGAGCCTGCTAGTTGCGATGGAATTTTTTTCTGGCGACTGTTGCACTGTCTGCTAAAAGGCATATAAAAGCTAACAGAACAAAACTGGTTAACAGGCAACATTACACGGCTAAGAGCAGAATAACAGTTTGTACGTGTTGGCTGTACGCATATTTTACTACCTTTAAGTGGCTGGATTTTCTTACGATTTTACGTACTGAGGTCTACATGTGGAAATATACGTGCATGCATACTTATGAGTCAGCGTTGACAATGTGGAACTGTGTATGGATGCATATTGCGACATTTTAACCTTGGCAATTAAAAAAATTTCAAATAAATGCAGCCAAATTTTGAAGGCAAAAAAAAAATAAGGCTACAGCCAACGTATACACAAACTATCACTGCTCTTAACTGAGTCATGTAAATATCAGGCAGTGAATCTCTCTTTTTATACTTTTTTTAGCACAGAGATGAAGAAATTTTTAAATTAAGTTAATTCTGTCATGCGGCCACCAATTGGCATGTCTTATGAAAACACAGTAAACTCTCCAATTTCTGTTGAATTGCTTTCTATAACTCTTCGAAAATAGAGGCAAGTGAAGCAAAAAAAGATTTCTCAAGTTTGAAATTTGGATTTGTCTCTTATACAATAAGGTAAATAATATTTATATCACTCAAAACTGGACAGGCTGCACTTTGTAATGGTACATTAGCTATATATGTGGTGCTAGCTAATGCACAGCAGTGACCACAAAAACGTCCAAAACAGACAAGCACACCCCGAGGGTGTACTAGCACCATGCACCTTAATCTGGGATGATGTACTGAATTCCGTAGTTTTTTTTACCATGTAGTAGCTTACCAAACAAAAATAAACATGGTTTATATCAGTGTCAGGAAAATATACATGAATAATCAAGAAAATGAGATTAAACGACTTTCATATCATTCCTCGGCAGTAACTGCATTGGAACTCCAAAGGTTTTCTAGTGTGTCGCGGCTCTGTCCGCAGCACGTCAGAACCGTGTTGCTGTCTTCTTATCCTTTGGAGTTCCGTGCGGCTGGGGAGGCTTTCCGTGGTCCGTGAAGCTGCCTGCACATAATTTAGAAAACAATGTGCAATGAATTCAAAGTACAGTGCTGACACAGGCTAGCCTGAACGTTGTTAGCAAGGAAACACAACTTAAGCATTACCAAAGTGTAGATATAAACGAGGCACGCTTAGCGAGGCTTTAATTCATAATGCTAGGAATATGTAGCAGGCACAGCAACAACAAACGCAATGTTGATGCAGTGATTTCACACCGTGAGTAAAACGGCATGCCTACGAGTACATGTTAGTTTTATACGTGCTGAGCTTCGCTGATCTCTCCCAATGCCCGTCCTGATACATGCTGTCGTGATTGCGCTACAGTCAAAATAAACCTTGAGGCCAGAACTCTCCCAACACTCTGGCAGCCTGCTGCCACGCGACACCTTGAAGAGCTTGCGGGTTCTTTTACGATGTGTGATAGAAATTTTGCTATTTGGATTTGTGAATGATGACTTTAGTTCTGTTTCATTGACATGACCATTACATACTGTGATTGCTTAAACATTTCACCTGCTTCAGATGGAAATGAAACAGTTTTACTAAATAATTTTCAGTCAATAAAATGCAGGTTTTAGACTTTGAACTGGCTCTTACAAACAATCACACTTGTTGGCACTACGCATCACACACGCGCAATTTAATGCAGCCATTTACCATTAAAAGTCTTCCGGGGTATCCAATGGTGCAAAGCACAATGAAATATAACAGAGTAACAATAACAAGGGTGACACTAGACATGGGAGTCGCAGTTTGTTGGTCATACCCACCGGGTTTAAGGCTGCTTGTAAAAACTGCTAACTTGAGTCTCTGCTTGCTGACAAGCGACTACAGGAAACTGGCAAAAAAAAACTGCTTGGCAGGTAAAGACTGACTGTACTACCTATATTCAAAGCATATCGAGCAATTTGAGAAAGATTACAAACAAATTGAGTGAAAGGTTGTTTTTACTGCTCATGAAAAATTGATAGGGCTCTTTAAGAGTAACTGCACTGTGAAGACGGTCTTCGCAGCCCTTTAACCATGATGCACAACTACCCCCACAGTGACCAATTCTTTAAAACGGTCGTCAAATAGGTGAGGGGGAACGAGTGCTGAAAACAGACTATTCAAGGCAGCCCAGATGGCTTTGCCATTTGTTGCATAGTTTGCCGGAATTCTCTTTGCTGTGGAGGTTGTGTAGTAGCCAACATTCCCATTCGCAAACGGTCGCAAAGTTGCAGCAGCAAGCCACATTTCGACAGTAGCACAGGCGATCACGCGAGATGAGCAAATTGAGAACATCACACACTGACATGCTACTCAGTGAAAATGTTAAACGCGTAAATTATAACGCATAATGCCTGCGCTATGCCGCTCTACCATATCAGAAAAAAAAAACGCGGTCACTACCGCGTACGTGCGACAGTTATTGAACTGTCGCACGTATTGACAAAACCTGAGACGGGGTTTCATCTAAATACATGTGAGAAGTGAGTGCTTTCTTTCCGAATAGCGCGGGACTGGTAATTGCAGCGTAGAGCCAAGAACTAAGCTACGCTAAAAGGTTAGTAGTGACACTATTGAGGCCCAATAATGTCTCTGTCTAGAGTCGTCCTTGCTCGGCTTTCCGGCATCTGCGGCGTTTTTTTTTTTTGTTTTTTTTTTGGTCTGTTGCGGTGATGCTCCTACTACACTAGTTGTATTATAAAATCATGTAAACTAATCACCGGCTACAGGTACAAAACAAACAAGTTCAGCGACGCAAAACAGTGCAGCAAATTGCCCTTTTCCCGCCACACCGGGAGAAGCCTTTCGACCGTTTCCGCACTGAGCACCTACTTTTGACCACAGAGCAAGAAATCATGCATAAGACACAAGAATGGCATCGGGAGGGTTTAAACACTGAGTGGTATATATAAACGACTCGCAATAGTTACCTTTTGAAATGACGTTCCAGCAGAACGGCGCAACACTAAGGTGGCTAGAACACTTAGCAACACCTCCAACCGCGGGCGGCCATGTTTATTATTATGAAACTGCAATGGCTAAATCGACTAAATGACACTTTCGTAAAAAGTACACAGACGTCTCTAATGGTGTAGAATAACAATCAAGTGTTAAAAATGTACTGAGATAGAATTAAAATAAAATAAAAATTTTAGTTTTGTAACTTATAGTTATAAATAGTTTACCTAATTACGAAATAAAATGACAACAAGGCAGACCCAGAACCAGCAAGAACCAGAACCAAGCAGCAGGCCATTTGAGCGGGACGGTTCTTTCCTCCCTGAGAAAGTTGCAGTGATCGAAAGCAGCGTTTTTAGTTGATTTAATAGCCTTTCTCTGAAGCACTTTCTGTAACAATCGCGCGCTACCTACGGGTGTTCTTTTATAGGTTGACGCGCAAGGCATTTGCTGTACAGCTGTACCTCGGTTCTTCGCGCGTATTATGCGCGCCTATGCGTCTTATTATTCTACACACAAAAATAAAACATTGGGCTAGTTGACCGAATCAACATGAAACCACGCACACGCTTCCGCATACATCCCAATAACAGCCATTCTGGGACATTTTTAGGACTCTCCCAGTGCGGAATCCCAGGGATGCCCATAGGCTGTGCTTTTTGGGACATGGGATGTAGGTCCTTTTTTGGGATGTCCTTAGGATGTTTGGTGTTGTCTCGGATGTCTCCAGCATATGAAAACCCATGGGTTCTACGCAGGCTCAATAGTCTACGTCAAAGAGAATCTTAACATGTGCCTGGAACGTGAAAGCCTCAGCGGATTGTTTGTGTCCATGGGTATAAGCAGCGACCACACTGCAAATGTAATTGATAGGCAAAGGTCAAGGCTGTAATGGTGCGAGTTTAACCAAAAGAAATGGTGAAAAATATCCCAATTTCAAACTGCATTGGTGTAATATGGGCACGAGTGACGTCATATGGACGTGAACTGTAAATGCAGTTATCTGTGTGTTAACTGTACGTTAGCACTCAAGTGATACGATCAAACGGAATGGAGGCCCCACTGCTATTGCCCAGTTATGCTTTTTTTTACAGTGGGTTCGGTTGGTGGCTGTCAATTGCACAAACAAGATTATGTGATGTCATAGAGAAATAGCTGGAAAGTGTGTATGGAACTTCCACTGCTCTACAGATTTTCTGTACTATCTTATTTGTTTGAAGTTTACAATAAAATTGATGTCATTTGTTTTTTGGGCAAAGAAGTCTTTTTAATGAACGAACCTTGTATTTTTTCTTCGTAGCCTCTGCAACAGCCTGCCTACTGTGCCCCTAAGCAGTGGTCACTAAACAAATGCCCACTTGCCAGCCAGCTACTGGCCAGCTAGACTTTGGTGTCAACAAAAAAGGAATCTTTCTTGGTTTCTCTGCAGAGCTTTGCACTCAAGCAAAAAGATCACTTGGTTGTTTGGCTTTCCTGCAGGACTGTAGTGTAGTGCTAGAAGGCATCACTTGCTTATTTGGCACTTTTTCTGTGTATTGTGCCAAGAAACCCTTGCGTTTTATTTGGAAAAGGAACTTCACACCACAGACCGTGCAGAGAAAGTAGAGCTACTGACTTTTTTCACAGCCATGGAAGTTTGGTAGAATCAGTTGTCATTGACAAACACCATGTTTGCTTTCTGTCTGAAGGTGTGAATCTGGCAGAGTTGATTTATATTTTGGGAAAAAATACAGCGACAATAACAGTACTGAAGTACAAGAAAAGGTGCTGCGATGAACAGTGTCCATGTGTTCGCAGCTTTTTTGTCCAGTTTCTTTCCCGTGTTTTTTCATGAAGACTTGCTACAGTGCCTGATCAAGCCTGTTTTTGTGTAACAAAAATGTCAACAGCGAAGCACTTATCAATGCTCACATGCTGCCCGTTGACACCAAAGCAGAAGTACGTTCATTGGAGTCATTTTATTGTTGAAGCCTTCCAGGATACTTACAGCTTTCAGCTGTACTGCAATATTCACAAACACCAATAAAGACATTCACGTCCACATAGGTGTCCTTGGCTCCAGTTCCTGCACAAGATATTAAGTACTCTCGGGAGAGGGTAATGTCAAGCTGTACAAGAGCCATTCCCTCGTAGATGTGTTCCATAAATAGACCTTATGCGAAATTGCTTGGTGATCTAGCAACACTGATGTAAACGAGACCGTCGGCCATATTGGTACGGGCGCCGATCGGGAAGTCTCGTATTGTTTACGGTGGAAGAGTAGGTGACGGTAACGCGGTATGGCGCAAACTGGACGGCGTTTTCTGGCTCCCGACCGCGGATTGTGGACGAAGGACTTGTCTGCGCTGCCGACTGTGTCTGAAGGCTCACACCACTCGGGGTGCGGCGCCAAAGACCCATCCGAGCGGCAGCGGAGCAGGGCATGCCGCCTAGCCACCGAGGCGCATTGCTCGCCTTCATCGGTGCGGACAAGCACGTGCGACTCGCAGTAAGTAAATCCTTCTTTGGTTTTTACTTGACGCGAGTTAACCGATATGAGCATTTGTATAGCACTTTGTTCACCGTTTTTTACCATGCAAATGAGTAGCGGCGACCCTGTTGCAGTAATCCTGAAAGAGGAAAGCGACAATCGCCAAACCGTACCGCTAGTGGGTGGAATAGGTATTTTCAAATGCTGTACATCGAATTTACGGGATAATTTTTGGCAAAGGTGTTTACGGAAAGGTTGCGACCGTTTTCCGTGACGGTCGTCCGCACGCGCGTTTGCCGCAAAGCAATCGCGCTTTGCGGCGAAGTCAACTACAAAAGCACACATACGCCTTTAATTTTGTTTTTTTGTGTGTTTTCATTATTTATTGCGCATGTTCTGCCGCAAAAATCTGTTTGTGTGCCTTTCTTCTCCTTTTTTGGTGATGGGGTGGTTGTGTTTGTTTCTAAAGCGCATGTTTTTGGTGTGCACGAATAGATAATACAGTAAAACCTGGTTAGCTCGAACTCACTGAACTAGATTTTTTTTAATTCGATGGGTCATCGGTATAGCCAGAATGTTTACCTGTTTATCTCGAAAGGTTCTGGAAGTGAGTTCCAGATAATCATATTATTGCTTGCTTAAGTTATGACGAACACGATTATGCGGGTACTGGTATCATACCCACGGTGAGGTTTTTAAGTGTTAAACTTCCTTCTCTTGAAAATGCCTTGACAAAGCATGCAGAGATACTTGCACGCTCTAACTTGACAAACAATTTTGACATCATTGCTGTTTGAGGTGTAGATTATTGCCCTTGCAACAGTGTTAAGCAAGACGCAAAATCTTGTCATTTTGAGTCTGTTCCTTGCGGCCACTTCTTTCTGCTCTGTCCCTTTACCATAAACTGTAGTGGACTAGTCCTGTTCTTCCCTGAGTGCTATTTACTGTTACTCTCTCTGTTCTTGCAGGTTGGGCCTCATCCATGTGCTCAGCAGCTGCGTTCGCTCCCAGAATAAAAGTGTCCGGCCCTATGTTGTGTGCCTCACCTTTGAGACGGACAGTGGGGCGATTGTGGAGGCAGCGTGCGAGTGCCCGACGGGTTGCAGTGGAGCATTGAGTCACATCCTGGCTGCTGTGCACCTACTCGCCCTCTTGCAATCCGAAGATTTTAAGAGGCGCCACCGGAGCTTGCGTGCACTGAGCTGCCACAACAGTGGGGACGTCCGAGACAGCAGGGCATCAAGCCAGCGAGTGTCCAAGACATTGACTGGAGAAGCCCGCGAAAAAATGGCCCCTACCTTCCCTTGCCAATGCGTCTGTTGGATGCACGTCGAGTACAGGAGCAATGCGAGCAGCAACAAAGTGCCGGGAGAAAACTTGGTAGCCTTGGGAATGGGTTTTTTGCCCCAGTTGTGCTGGCATCACCCCCTCCCCCCCCCCCCCCCCCCCCAGTGACAGAAACAAGGACTGGCATGGCACCTGAAGGGTCACCTATGAGCTACCAGCAAGCATTCATGCCACATTTCACCGTGGTCATCTCGCGAGCACGCAGAGGCTGGGCAACGTCGTGTTTACTAGACCGTGGCATGCAGGGGTGCGCGAATGCTTCCCTTTGTTCCATTTATATCCACAGTTTGCTATACTGTGCGCGCAATAAATCAGCGAAGTAGTTTAATTTACTGGGATTTTCATTGTGGATACAAAAAATGCAAAAGCACTCAAGCTGATGCGCGGCGGCCTGATGCAACTCTGGCCGTTTTCTTTTTTTTTTTTTTGAATAAAACTTGAAAATTGTTTCAGCTACCTACATCAATGGCCACTATCATTACGTCGGAGGCATGCATGCAGCATGTGACAAACTAGAGGAGTGAGTGTGTATTTTAGTCGCAAAATATTCGACAGTAAATACATCGTGGCTGAAATGACAATGGACACCAAGTTAACTTGACGTAACAACAAACCTTTCAGCCCGGCAAATCCAGAACTAAGTGCAAAAGCTCGAATTTTTCACCCTTAAATCATCATAAAACAGTGTACGCCACTTCTGCAACGACACGCGGCTAAATGCAGCGTAAAAGAAACCAACAACACACTCCCATACCGTGCGCGCCCGCCACAGAGGAAATTTTCAACCGCGCAGTGACGGCGTAGTGCGGCAAGAAAAGTTTGTTTCCAGCCCTAGGTAAGAAAAGGCTCGTGTAGGGGCTAAGCGGTACCATTTAACAATGACATTAAGCGGGCGCAGAGCCACAGGGACGAGTAAAGAAACAGCCTAATTTTGGCAACGTGTGGTACTGTTTTCCCGGTCAAGCGCCGCTGTCAGTAGCATGAATAGGTGGCGCACGCTCAGGCTTCATTTAGAATACAAAGGCTGGACCACAGAACTCCAACGCAGCTGTATTTTTTCATCCGGACAGCGACTACGGAATCCCGCGCTTAGCGAACCAACGACAAATATTCGCTCCCAGCGCACCGCGCCCAGCGTGTCACAAAGGTTGCTCGCGCCGGCATAGTTCGCGTCAGAAAGTTCGTTCAAAAGCGTGGAACTTCACGTACCTTTTCTCCATTTGGGCCGGTATTTCCGCATTGCGTGCACTGCGGAACGAAGCAATGCTCCGGCATTGTAGTCCATCACCAAGAGCGGTCAATGCCCGCCTTCTATGTTTTGCTAATTGGTTTCGGTTTCAAACGACCGTACCAAAATGGCGGACCTAGTTACCGGAGTCGACGTGAGATGGCGGGGCGCATTTTGCATAGGGTCTATTGTTTTTAGGCTTGTTAGCTTAAAAAATAGTTTCAGTGCCCTTTTTTTTTTCAAGCTAATTACCACCACCAGAGAATGTGCTTTCTAGCAGTTGGGCCCTGCTGGGTATGCATCGTCGCAAAAAAAATATGGGACACTGTATTATGGCCCTTACGACTAAGCATAGCCACTTAAGCAATTAGCCGAAACAGTCTTTTACACAGCACAGAGTCAAAAAGCAAAAGAACATGAAATATCTCCTTGCAATTAGAAACTTTTACTGTTCACCCCCTCCCCGAAACACAGAGCAGACAATTACCGGCTGTGAACACAGGTATTTACGTCAAGTTGAATTCCACAGGGTGCTCCGGATGGGTACATTGATGTCACAGTCAATCAGAATTCGTGACTCCACTGTAAGCCTTCGAGAGAAGCTCTCACCATTACTGGCCATCCAACTGAGTGGGCATGAAAGTATTTTTGTTGGTTATGTTGACTTCCAAGCCAAACACGAGTAAACAAAAAACTAGCGTACCAAAATACATAATCAGAACAGATGCAGGATGAAGTTTTGTTGGCTAACCGGGTTGAAGAAGGCAGAAGGCACTGGGGCAAAGGTTAGGGAAATAAAATCCATGCGGTAATTGTGAACGAAGATATGAGACGCGGCCAGACGATCAGCTGGTAAGGAGGGAGGGCTATCCTATCTATCCCTCGCTACCTCTTTACTATAATTGAGCAGATAACAACCTTTCATTAAACTTGCTAGCTGGCAGTTCCACGCACCCTATGTAGAAAATTTCAAAGTAGACAAAACATTGTTTCCTATGCATTCAATCATAGCTGCCTAGAGATTGCTTAGAATTCGCAGCTCATTTGAAGTCTTGCATATCATGAAAGCACAATAGTATTATTCGAAGGAACAAATTCGAAAAACATAGATGAACAACAAGAGTCACTTGTTTACCTTGAGCACACCAAACTTGAAAGCACTATTTAACACAAGTGTCAAGCTGGGCACAAACGGCGATCTTATCGGCTTGACTTCTCCCGAACTTGCACATTTGGAGCTTGAGCCTCCTTTCACAAGAAGCCAGCCAGTGAGCGGTTGCTTTCAGCGATAGCTGAGTACCTATGCTGCCCATGGACGGGCGGCTGCTGGGCTCTGCCATTCACCAGGCCACCCACGAAAGTGGAGCTGCGCTCCCTGCATGCAGCGTGCACGGATCGTTTCCGCGTGGTAGTAAGGTTTCTCGCAGTACCCCCCGAGAAAAATTGCAGAACAGGCTACATGCCAGGACGGATTGCGTTCGGCGATGCCCTGCGCTACCTGACGATACTTGATTCGTGCACACTGACGCCGCTGACACTGCGTCGCTCGCGCTATCACGTCATCAAAGTCAGCTACCTCGTTAGCCACGGCGCAAAGCGCTGGAAAACTGGTCCGCACGTGTTACGCCAGAATCGAAATACAAGTCTTGGAATGCAAGCAGCGATCGGAACAAGTAGCAACATATTTAACGGCAACAAAAGAAGCACGGAAAAAAGCAGGGCGAAGCAGCTTGCCAAAATAGGATGCGTTAGGCTTACCAAGACTAGCAGCAGCAAGTTCACGAAAAATACTCAATAAATAATTGCAAACAATCCTCCCAACAAGAAAAAAGCGCCGCGAGGCAGCCGCTGTGCAAGGCGATAACACAGAACAGGGAGGATAAGGACGTAACGTTGCGCGCACGCACGCCGTCAAAAACATCAGACGTCTTCACATGTGCAAAAAAAAAAAAAAATGAGTGACGTCACAGTAAGTCACGTGACTAGTTTAGTTTGACGTCACTTCTGCGGGGCAGGAGCCACCGCGAGGGGGCTAGGTCTCGTACCCCGCGCGGGGCATGAGACTTACCCATTAAAAAACACATGACGGAACAGGAAAGCCTGTGATTCAAACTTTTTTAGCTGGGGACAAGTTTTTAAATATCGTTTTTCATTTCGCATGCAGACAAAAGTAGGTTGCCGAGCTACTCTATCTCATGGTTGCCAGCATCATTTTTGGGAGGGACACATACGGCTCGCAGATCTAAAAATTTCTAGGGCGTTATCAGCAAAACCGTTTCTCGTCAAGGTGCTTTAAGTGATGCCCTTTCATTTTGGATAGAGAATATATACTCGACAAAAATCAGTTGTCTGTCCCTTTAAAGCAGAGGTCCCTCAACCTTCGCTTTTGCACTGAGTGCATTCGCTCCACTGGGCTAGATTGCGGGTGAAAGTTAGAGCTGTGCCCCACCTCGATTTCATGCCAGCGGTCGGAGACTGGGGACAACGTCGAGTTCGCCTCGTGCTGCGGCGCCAGTTGGGTTTCCCCGCCGATGGTGATGACGTAACCCGCTTCGGCCGTTTGCGGCTCGTATGAGCTATTGACAGAGCTTTGGGTCCGCTCGCAGCTCGGGCTTCGTTGCTCGCTCGTCTTTTGTGCCCTATAGGCTTTGCCACAACATCGCTAGAGTTCGAACTCGCACCCGAAGGCACACCTTCTGCTTCAGGGGACTCGTGCGGCCTGGTCTGGCTAGCCTGAGCGTGCACTTTCCCGTGAGACGTCGTTTTCTCACGCACTGTGCGCGTTCGGTCCAATAGCCGTTTCCAGGGCCTCCCGTTATTGTACACATTCTGCCGAGATCGCTGAAACCGAGACCGACACACGATTGCGATAATTGGACTCGTACGGCCCTCTCTTGGACGTCTCAACTAGTACGTAATCTCGTTTAGGTACCCCTTTTCTCTCCGAGATGGCGGTACTCCCCCTGTTAGCGTCGTTCGCTACGAGCTCACTGGATTGCTTTCTCGGCAGCGCTTCGAAAATGAACCATTGTCGCGCGACAGCTGGTCGGAGACTAGGGACAACGTATATATAGTTCGTCTTGCCCGGATGCGTAGACTGGGTTTCCCCACCGAAGAGGTTGACGCAACCCGCTTCAGCCACTGGCGGCATGGCTATATAAGCCATCAGGAGTTTTTCATCGTCTCGCAGCTCTAACTACGCTTCTCGGCCTCCTTTTGTGTCTCGCATGCTGGGAAGTGTCAAGTTTCTGCGAGAGCTTCCCTGCTTGCGATCTTGTGCGATGCACTAGCCACAACTCGCGTACTGTTTGCGCGTTTTTAAAGCTTTCTTTTGACGCTGCTCCCCTTCCCCTGCCCCTTTCCCGTTTTCCTGGCCCGTTTCATCATCCACGAATACGATCGCGACCGCTTCGCGTTTGTCCTGGTACGCTTTGTCTTTCGGCCCTGACTTCTCGACAACGAACGGCGGCAGTTGGTCCCGAATTCTCGGACTGCTCGCATGAACTGTTGGAGAAGCTACGCTGGACCCAGGCGAGCACTGCCGCAGCTTCAACTCTAACTTCATCAATTCGAGCCGTTCCTACCTTTCGGCTGCTCTCTCCGTTCCTGCCATTCGTCTTCTTTCCTTCGCTCCTGCCTAATTCCGCCTCCTCGGGCTCACGGCACCCCTTGATTTCAGCCCTGCCTCATTGACTTCCTTAGCCGTCACATTCTCCTTCCACATGACTTCAAGAATTGCCTACTTCCGTTTCGCACGGCCAAAGGCAAGGCCTAGCTCCTCGCAAATTTCCATGAGCTCCTTCACATTAAGGTCACCCATAGTTTGCACTAGCCTCTTGCTGCTTGCCCACCTTGGAATTCTCTTGCCGTTCATATATTGTCGAGCTACTAGTAAGGCACGTGCAAGTAATTCCCCACAGTGCTTTGCTCACACCCTAGGCACAAGCTTTAGTTTCAAACCACTATTTCCAGGCTTGAAACAATCAAAGCTTTCCACAGTGGTTCACAAAACCCTTCTCTAAACTACGACAACCTGTGCTAGATACGTCTGGTGAACTGAGAGCGAACACTGAGCACTTACCACACTAGGTAAGCCGTTGCCGGTCGATCCCGCAGCTGCCATCCACTGTTGTGACTTTGGCCATGTCACCGCAGTCACCACTGTTGCGACGTTGCTTTGCTCAGCCTGCTACTAGCGCGGCGTAGAGCTGAGCGACGAGGTTGTCGCGCCGACGGCGAGTTAAGGCAGCACTTATACAAAGTACGTACAAGGGTAACAAGAGCATTACATGGCTCGCACAAAGGCGACAGCGAGTCTCAACTCGGTGCCTCCGATGAATGCAGCGCTCGCTGCTGCTTCCGGGCTGTTTTATACCACCGGGGGTACGTTGCAGCGCGAGCAGGTCGAATCCCTCCAATCAGGACTCTCCACCGGCCACAGTTTGAATCCGACGAATGGAGGCGAAGCGATTGCGTCAGTCGAAGCCGCCGTGACAGAGGAAGGGAAGGTGACTCAGCGGCGCCATTTGCCGCCAGGGTGTCGAACCGGACTTTTTTCGGGTTCGGTTCGGGTTCGGGTTCAAGCCTTTCGGGTTCGGTTCGGGTTCAGTTCCAAAGCACCATTCCGTTCCGGTTCGAACCGGTTCGAACCGGTTCAAACGGGTTCAAACGGGTTCGAAGAAAAAAAGCAGGCCTGTTTTTTTCTGTTAATCTTTTTGTGCTCGTTTTTCGTTCCCTTATCAAGGCGGCATAAAACCAAGTCATGATGAATGTTTCTTTGTGCAAATACTTTGCCTTGGCCAAACTAAAGCGACCCTGCAACACTTTTTTCAACTTTTTTCTAAATGGTTGCAGAAAGTAGTCAACCAACACATCCTGTACTTAGATTAGGGGTCGCAAAGTGCCTCAGCCAAAAATTACTGCTCTCTCCTCATCAGATAACTTAGAAATTTGCTTAAAATATTTTTCTCTCCTTCGCGGTCTTGGCGTTCTTCGACCGCTGAATGACATCATTACAGCGGTGTAGCGGCTATTTTCCGGCTTTCCTTAAGTTGCAGAATAGAACGCATTTCATAGCCACTTTAAAAAGAAAGCCACAAAAGCGAAGCAGAAACGGAAGCTGCATCCGCAGCGACTAGGAAATCACGCACTGTTGCTCTGTGCTGGCAATTGCTATAGTTCTCGCAGTGCTTCCAGATGCGCAGAAGGGTGAAAGCGTTTATCGAAAGTGTTGTTTTATTTATTTATTTATTTATTTATTTATTTATTTATTTATTTATTTATTTATTTATTTATTTATTTATTTATTTATTTATTTATTTATTTATTTATTTATTTATTTATTTATTTATTTATTTATTTATTTATTTATTTATTGCAGGGTTTAACGCGCCGACGCAACGCAAACGATGAGGCGCGCGTAGTGGAGGGCTCCGGATTAATTTTGACCACCTGGGGATCCTTAACGTCCGCCGAAATCTCGTACACACGGGCGTTTTCGCTTTTCGCGTCCACCAGAAAAGCGGCCATCGCGGCTGGGAATCTAACCCGCGTCTGTGTGCTCAGCAGCGCAACGCCTTAGCCACTGAGCCACCGCGGCGAGTTTATCTAAAGTCTTCAATAGCTCCTTTAACTGTACAAGCTACTGCAAAACGTTTTCTATGGTAGTTTGACGAGTATGTGGCGCCTCCGCCCCTCCCCAATTTTCGTTGGCCGCTAAGTTCGGTGGCCCTGCCAGGCTCGGTGTGAAAGAAACATTGTGCACGGCTGGCGAATAAACACCGACAAGCAGAGCTGCTCGCGGTCAGTCACCGTCACCACCAGCACGCTGCGGGTCGTCCCTCGGGTGGAGGGTACTACGACCCTCTCACGTTCCCGAATGCGGGCCAAATCGTGACAGATACGTCAACGATTACAACAATAACTGAAGCTAAACAAAATGTTCGTTGGGGCACTTAAGGGCACTATTTGTATGAATGTGAAAGCATTGCTCTTTATGTGCGTAAGTTTACCTTTATTAATTTAAGTTCGTTCACTTTCATGATTTAATTTTATTTTATACTTGGCTTATGCCACGGTAATTTTATTCACCACAGTTGTTTTCTTGAGGAAACAAGAAATATGGCAGACGATTACGGTAGTCGCTAATGCAAAATTTGAGCGCAGCGCGAACTGTAGTGTTCTCGGCGACGGCGCATAGCTGCTGTGTCTTAGGAAGTGATCGCGTCCACAACAAATGCACGACGTCATGCGGTATACTCTGTCGTTATCTCGTAAGGCGTTGCTGCCGTGGAGCATGTCTCGCGCGGTCTGGAAATTTCGCCCTCCCCTCCCACTTTCGCCATACTTTCATCCTCCGCTTTCCTGCTCGCTCTATCTTCGGTGGCGTCTTCGTTCTCTCGGTTACAACGAGGCCGACGCTGAGAAACTACGCGAAACCACAGGAGCGGGCGCTTAAGGGCTGTGCTCTAACGCATGGCTCCTCATAGCCACCGCTGTGCCGCCCTGTGATCCACTCCCTTCACCGACCGATGACTGGCCGCACATCGTCTCCAAATAATGCGTCCTCGCCACAGTCTTCTCGAAGGCGAACATGTAGCCTCCTGGCCAGCGGGCAGCGTTCCGGTGCCTCCAGCGCCTCCCCCATCCGTGCATCCTAACCAGAATCTTCTGGCAATGAGCAGCCTCCCTGCAGTCAGCCTTTTGCCTCGACCTACTAAGCAGACGACCCGCCCGTCCACAATCGTTTTGGTACCCTGGAGTGTCGCCGTGGTGGGGCATTTTGCGTCTCCCATCCCCCGGCAGCTCGTGACGGGTCGCCCCTCGTCCCCAAATCATGCATCCTCGCCAGAATGTTCTGCCTGGCAGGCAGGCACGCAGGCAGGCAAACAGGCGGGCAGGTAGTTTACTGGCAAACGGGCGGTCTCTTTGGCGGGCAGGAGATGGTACGCGCCCGCCATCTTTTTTTGGATCGACCAAATGTTACGCACGCACGCACGCACGCACGCACCACGCACGCACCCCTATTTTCTCACAATGAGGCAAAAAAATATGCATTGTGAATAAATCGGTTGGTCTGCTACGCTTTTCATCTACCCAAAGTTTCAACGGCGCTTTAGCTTTACAACGAAAGGATTAGCAGTGCTAGAAGTAGAAAACAGTCCGGCGTCGGCATTAATTTCTGACTGCCAAGCGTGGCAGGTGGCATTTAGAGCAATTTCTTTCTGCTTATCTTTTATCTGCTAACAGAGCTGTTGGAAAGAAAGAACGGCTATAAAGGCTCATTGGACGGCGTGTATAGGACGGCATTGGATAGGGAACCACCGGAGATATGAACTTTGTAATGGCCCTTCAGCGACCGGAGACAGCGATTGGGCTCTTGGAGAGATAATAGCCAAGTGAAGTCACAAGCAGTAGTAATGATCACTTGTAGAGAGAGAGAGAGAGAGAGAGAGAGAGAGAGAGAGAGAGAGAGAGAAAATGTAGTTTAATTAAATTGAGGCAAAGGTTCGGAGAGGCGTCCTCATTCGAGGGGGGCGAATCGACAGCCGTTTCCATCAAGAGCAACTGATCTTGAAGGCCGGAGCTGGTCATGGCTGTCTCCCAAATCTCTATGGAAACGTGGAGGTTGGGTGGATCTACGGTACACTTGTCGCAGCCGCCTACTATGTGTATGAGGTTCCCAGGCTCTCCACACAAGCGACGAAATTGAGAGAGCTGTGTCCCGTCAAAGAGGTGGAGTCTGGTGGTGTGTGGGAAGGAGTATGCCCGCAGGGCGCGGAGTAATCTTTCCTGGTTAATCGGTAGCGATTTGTGCTGGGAGGAATACGTTCTACGAAAGAGGCTATAGTTCTGAGTAACTTCCTGGTCTGTGACTGCAGGATGCATGCCCTCGGGCCCGCCTTCATCAGCAGGCTAAGCGGGTCAAATCTCGATCCACGAGGTTGGTGATCTTGTTTGCTGGATATGCCAGTATGAGCTGGTGCCCTTACAATCGTGACTGTCTCGTTGGTGGTCTCCGATTGATCATTGGAAGTGCTGTAAGATGCAATTTATCGTTGGCAAGGTTGAGCCACGCCTGCTAAGACTCTGTTATAAGAGTTTTGGCGCCGCTTCCTTAGCTTGAAAGGGGCTATGTTCGGGGGTTGAGATGCTACACCTGTGGGAGGCTGCAGAACGGTAGCACAAAGAAAGAGAAGGTATTGAAGAATGCTATCGGACGTCTCTTGCATCAAACCAGTTGATCGTTCCTCCCTTTTTTTCTTTCAGTTTAGTTTCTTTCCTACTGTCGCACCTCATTTAGACGTTTTGAAAACCCTTTGATGAATATAAAATACGCATTAGGCAATTAGTTATTAACCTTAGTGCGAGATGGTAATTTTAATATAGAAACAACATAACAGCGCAATACGGGCATAAAGAAAAAAAATTTATAGCGTTCAGGTGGTCGTCACATAACTTTGCGGCTACTTTGTGCTTGACAAATTTCGTGATTGGTCGAGAAGGAGAATGCTGCAAAATTTCCAAATGCCAAAGACCCCAAAGATATCATGTGTGGTCCCACCGTCTAATCTGCCTTGACTGACTCGCTAGTTCCTCGAATCCAAATTAATCAACACACCAGTCCAACTAATTCACATTAGCTCATTCACTCACCTAACTAATCCACCCCAGTCTACCCGCTAACCCACATTAATCGACTTAAATCCATCCGCCTTTAAAGTTTAAGGCTGAGCAGATTCAAGATAACATGAAAATGCTATCAAATATAGTTTAAAATGGAAATTAGAATCCCCCATTTTGTATATCTCATGTTCTCTTAGAGCAGTAACCAAATGACACAACGGCACTGTATACAAGCAGAAGTGAAGTTAACTTTGAGAACTACGAGTGTTTGTGTCTCAGTACTGTTTGTATATAACTGCCCATTCAAACTAAAATAGGTGGAATATATGGATTTATTGTTGATGGTGTCCCTTAAGGCCTTCACAAGCGGACAGGGATGCATGCGAATTAACAACACATTAAAAACTTTACACGATTTTAAATACCATGCAGATAGAAACCATGAAGAATATTCCATGATATGTTGCCTCGGAATATGCGTTCTAACTTAGGCTATGCTAAATGTAAAAGAGAATTGGGAGAGGTAGGCAGTACCTAACGCAAACTGATAGTATATACGGACAACTTTACATTAAATTGAGGGCAATAGTAAGAAGAGGACATGATGGGCCTTGGGAACTACAGACTATGCGAAATATTTCATGGTTCTGTCTGGCGAGTGGCAAAGGTAGGGACCGAAATGTAAAACTAGAAATAAAACTTTGAGGCCCCGGAACCGGTTCGGAACGGTTCCTTCGATTCGTTCCGGCTCGGGTTCAGTTCCAAAATGGAGGAAAGAATACTGTTCCGGTTCAGTTCCGGTTCCGGGCAAAAATTCGGGTTCGGTTCCGGTTTTCGGTTCGGTTCCGGTTCCGGTTCGACACCCTGTCCGCTGTGTCGGTGCGTGTCTGCCGCGGGCCGTTTGTACGAGGCGTGGATCGACCCAGCAGTCGGCGCGTCGCCAGGCGAAGCGAATTTGTGCCGGGCGCTCTGGCACAACAGCGCACTAGAATCCCTCTCACGCCCAAGCAGGAACTCGGTATTTCCATCCAAAGCATGCATTTAGTGCAACGACCATAGATTTGTAAACAAAATGCTGTGATGAGGGAAGTGCTACACTGTTCATGGAGGATGGAGGAAAAGTTCGAAAGAGGGTACCTCATGCAGTTGCATTCACAAAGTGTACATACCTGTCCTTAAAAACACCAAAGTTGTTTTTATTTTTTGAGCCAAAACCGACACTTTTTTTTTCGTAGCGATTGTCGCTTTGTCATCCCTGCCATCCCTCTTCGCCACAGAGGTGCACCGATTGGGCTACTCCGGAGGCGGTTTGCTTACCTTGTCATTTGCTGTTGGAGTACTTGTAGAAGTGCGCGAGCATTCAGCTTTTACGAAACTAATATCATGGCCCAGAAGGTGGGTGGGCTGCTGTTTCAAGGATGGACATAATGACGGGACTCAATTAGCAAAAACAAGAGCTTTCGAGCCTCGTCGTTTTTAAAGCGAAACCTTTCTAAGTGGGACCGATGTCTTTGTGTCAAAACACTAACATGTTTCCCCGTAGACCGGTCGGTTGACAGAACACCTCCAAGACCTCTGGACACACGGCGCGCGCATGAAACCGTGTTTCTGTTGTGTCAAAACGGTTACTTGAAAATCGCGAAAAGAGAACGGTTCTAGTTGGGACTTTACACGCATCGATCATGAAGGAGTACTACGGTATACTGTTATCGCATAAATCGCGTACCGGCACGCATTTGATCGTTCGTAGATGCGTGCACTTAGTGCGCGAGGAATCGTCGCATGGGTTCGTTCTTCGTTTGCGATTCCGGTCTTTGAAGATTTGACGATCGATTGGACGCACGTTCAGCCAAGGTTGGTCGCACTTTTAGCCTTTACGCTTCTCTCAACTTTCTGTTGGAAGGGATGGTAAATTTTTATGTCCTCTGAGAGAAAACATCCGGAGTTGGAGACTTGTCTGCGTGCGATAACTTTAACGCTCGAACCAATCTACCTGTTCGAGCTTGTTCCATTCCATGCTCTATTAGTTCGCGCATAAGTGAAAAGCGAGAACATCGCATCGCTTCCCTCTGTTTTTGTGGCCACCTGCTGAAGCACATCGAACCAATGCACCTCAGTTCCCCCATCACGAGGAACAAATTGCCAAGCTTGAGCGACTCTTGCGTCCACGTATTTTTCTCCGGTTCAATTTTAGACCTTGAGCCGAACTTACCCACACACGCATGTTTTCTCCCAGCGACCTTTCCACGTGTATTCACTGCATGAGATCAGTGTCGTGCCTGTAGCGGGACACATGTGACGACACAATTTATCTAACTGTTCAATACGATTTACGTGGTCGTCCAATTCATCGCTGTTGTAGGGCTAAAGGGGAAAGCTTGAATGTGTGGACGAGTTACCACGTGGTTGATCAAGGGTCCAAGAGAGTGACAAGATCGCTACGTGAGGCCCCCTTACGAGCGTCGCTGAGGCCTCAGAGCCTTCGGAGAAAACTGAGAGGTGAGAGGTTATTACAGAATAGACCTTGTTTTATTTGGAATGACTTTCAATGGCAATTATGTTGCGAGTGTGACCACGTATACAATACACAGTGGCGCGACGTTTGTAAAAACACTCTTGTTTCTAACAAATTGAACAGTTAACGTCTTATCGTGGGGCCGTAGACTTGGAACCTCCCATTTTACAGCACAAAGCGGCCTCGGAAGGCGTTGAAAAGCCTTAGCGAACCTTTTAACATGCTGTTTCAACATGGCGCTTCAGGGGCGGGTACGTGACAGCCCGTTCCGGTTTGGTTTTCGTTGTGGTTTTTCGGATTGGTCTGAAGCCATCGCAGTTAAATGTAATATTATCGCAATAAAAACATGTCAACAACTGCATTCGTGGCAGCGTGAGAAACAAATGTAATCTTCAACCAAGTTTTGCTCTGTATTAGTCATACAACCCATACACCAATGCAAGGCGTTCGGCGAACCCAAATGACAGACTGAAGAGTGGAGTCATCACGGCTCAGACTGCAATGTGTGTTTCGCGATTTCTTGTGCCTCTGTATTGGCGTATTGGCGCTTTATGCGCCGAAACAACACCTTGGCAATGATGCGTGACGTAATGGAGAGCTTCGGATTAGCTAAGACCAATTCTGGTTCTTTGACGAGTGCCGAAGTGACGACAAATGAACGAAGTCTGTTTTCTGCCTCCATTAAAACAATTTCTGTACTCTGAAAACGCAATCTGTGTACTGAAATGGCGAAATGTACACCTACACTTGGTAAGAGTCATGTTTCGGCTAATGGGTCTTTTCCAACCAAGGGTAATAATTGAGGGGGAGGGGGGACGAGCAAATGAAATTGTAAAACATGTGATATCACTTGGCCTCAACGACATCCGTTTGTCCGTGAAAGTCAGACATAAAAGCTCCCGGCTCAGTCCCTTTTTGAGGCACGATGCAGACAACAGAAATGAACGCATGCTTGCCTCCTCGCTGCAAGCCCCATGAAGGGAACGCATGCAAAGCAAACTGTCTTTGAGGAACCGACTACGCACAGAACCTCGATTAAAATTGAAGCAGTTGTTTTGCTAGGGTGACAATTGCAAGGGGGCAGAGGAGGACTTGTACGCACTGACCTCGAGTCCACTAATTGTGCGTACGCTTTCCCCCACCCATCGCCATTCATGTCGCTTTCCTTTCACCTTCTACCGCCTTCCCGGCGTACAGTGGCTGGTCATGGGATTCGTCTCTGGTCGACCTCTTCGCTTTCCCTCAAGACAGTGATTAATCTCTCTCCCATTCCTTGTTGACATGCGCAATATTTCACCTATTTTTTACGACTACGTAGGATACACGACGTCAGTTTTATTAGCTATCGGGCTAATAACTGCCAAAGTCTCAAAATTCAGGGGGAAAAATTCTAGGCTATCTTAGCGAATGAACAATTTCGCGATACCTTTTCAATTGGTATGATCACTGAACTTCTGGGTCAATACCGAAGAACGCAGCAGCCTTTTTGTCTAGCTGATGAAATGCACATAATTGAGAGTTATAACGGGGGCTATTTTTCTTTCCAACCACTGTAGCAGTGGGAACCGGTGTCACCAGGTGTAAACATAAGCTGCCAGGTGTCAACATGCTGCAAGGAGCGGCGTAAATGAGACTGCTGCTACTCCGATGGCATGACACCGCAACCAAGCACTGTGGTCAGCGCCACGATGGCTGTTCTCGAATGACGTTTCGCGTGTACTGCCTACTCTGACTAAACTCCCTAGCTAGCGTTGAGCGTTAACTGCCAAAGTGACAGCTGCCTCCCCAATTACACTTGTTACCGGCTAAGCGTGCGTTTCGCGATTGTTCGGTTCTCACCGTATGCCCCATCTGCTTCGCCGCATTCTTCCCAAATCTCCATTTTCGGCGCAATAAATATGCTTAAATAAATAAATACTCGGAATGACTACAAATGAAAAATAAGACAAATGGAAACTTGGATGGTAGTAATGAGCGCTGGCGGAATAAATAGTGAGGTGTGCAGTAAAACAAAATGCTCGGGCGGCGCGAGAAAGCCTTCCGCGCAGAGCCCGCTGGCCTCTTTAAGCACCGCCTGCCGTGATCTTCAGCTGGTTCCATGGCCTCCTTCAACTGGGAGCTGCAGCTCGTGCCGGCAGACGAGTGGCATCCTTCGCTGGGCCGCCTGGCCCACCTCGACACCGCCCAAGCATTCTCGTCCAGTTCAGTGAGGTGTGAGCAGACAAGGCACAGAGCGGGCACCCTCGGGTCACGTCACACGCACAAACACAGCGTGTCCTTCAAGCAAAACAGAAACGCGCACACATACGCACACACAAACACACGAGGGAGGCCGAACGCCTCCCGAGTCGGTACAATGTTCTCCGGAGATGAGAGCAGCGCCGCTCCGGGCGGCCTGAATCACAGACAGCAGTTCTGCCCGATAGTTTTTGGCGGCAGACCATTCCGTGGCGAGGAACTTTCAAATAGAGGAACTAGGTGAGACGCTAGCTACGCGTGGCGGTCATCAGCTCGCCCCTTCCGGTTGAAGCCCCATCAGGTAGCGCTGGAGGGTCCGAAGCACGTTTGCCACGCTCGCCACGACCTGCATTTATCAATCAATCAATCAATCAATCAATCAATCAATCAATCAATCAATCAGTGTAGGAGGCTTTATGTATCGAGTAGTAGAAGTAATGAACATTTATTGAAGTAAGTTTGATGGTAGGGGAAGAGTTCAGCCACCTTAGTCTCGGAGAACGTGAGCCCGCGCTGCTTCCAGCGCTCTTTCACGAGGGCTTACGGTTGTTGCGGCGATTATTTGGTCAGAGCGGTCTCCCATTGTTCAGGGGGGAGGGGGGGGGGGGTATGGGCAAAAGAGGATAGGGTTGCCACTTTTCCATGAAAAAATAAACTGACCCTACGGAGGGCGCGGGGGGGGGGGGGGGGGTGTGGCATGGTATATAGAAGGTTGCATTTGTGTTGAAAAAATGACGCCGTGTGTTTTTTAACATTAAATCAGCATAACTTTGTACTGAAAGTTTGTGCTGGTAGTGATTGAGATTTTGGTTATTGCTTTGAAGGCGCTGCACTGAAAAGTAACCACACTTGTTGACCGCGACAGCGGCATTTCGTTGTGTCGTTCCTTCTTTTGGTCCCCTCTACCTCAGGGAGTGCGCTCGCCCTCGTATTATCTCTGTTCGCGTGTCTTTTCCCTACTTTTCGACACATATTTATAGCCGTAGTTGCTGAATCGACGCTTATAAAACGTCAAAAAAGATATAATTGTGGCATGATGGCCGAAAAACCGGCCAATGGAAGCCGGTTTTAAGTACGGACCGGAAACCGACCCGCTGTCAAAAAATCCGGTCGGGCTGGTCCAAAACCGGGCATGTGGCAACCCTGAGAGAGGAGTAAGTGGTAGGGAGGGGGGGGGGGGGGGGGGGGAGAGGCTTAGTGTTGGCACAAGGGGTCAGAGAGGAAAGGGATATAAGTGTGATGAGGTTGTGGTTAAAATAAAAGAATCCTGCTTCGGTCGTGCTTCAAGGGGCGCGCGTTCAAGCAGTTTGAGGGCTTCAGCCGATGCCGGTCCTGCTTAGTAGAGTCGGCACACATACTGTGAGTCGACGATCATGTTTAGGTAGGGCTGGGTACCTACGTTGTCGGAGCGTGGGCTCTCGGAAGTGCCTGAAACGTGCCTGGGGAGATGTTAAGACAGCAAGCAGCTGTGCCCACGTCTATACACCATTTTCCTTGCTAGAGGTTGGCGCCGACATTTGCTTTTTCTGACCGGACGCTAGCGCCGTCTATGAAGCGACCGCCGAAACCTCCGCGCTGGGCTGTTAAGTGCTCCGTTCTTTCCGTGCGTCTGCTCGGTATCCGCGCATTACCGAGTGAACCGTAGTGGTTTGGCGTTAAGTTAGCGGTTGCAGTGCTTTTGTGTGTGTGTTCTGTTTTGTTTTCATTATCTGCGGACGGATTTTAGGTCCTCATTTGCTGCCAGAGCGGAAAATGCCGACCCCGGCTGCTGCGAGCAGCAGTAGCAGTGGGGTGGTGGTGGTGCCGGTGGTGCTCCGCAGTTCCGCGATGCAAACGTACCGGTATGGCACCGACTGACGTAGAAATCGATATCGGGGAGTAAATACGTGTTTTCAATGCAACTGTGCTTGTTATGTTCACCGATTAGTCATGTTTACTGAAGCGCGGACGTCGAATGCGGAGCGCGCACAGCATATGTGGGTCACGGTTATCCGTGCTCGCGATGGACTTTCGACGAGGCGATTGCTACGCTGTTGACATTGCAATGCAATATAATCTTTCTTAACTAGACTTATGACGGTTACTGACGAAACGAAATTACCTGGGCGGAAAAATAACACGACCGCACAACCAGTCAAATTACTATTCGAAGGTTGAGCAGAAGGGTCGACGTTCGGGCGAGTTAATATTGGTTGATCATGATCGTGATCATGATTGACCAAACTCTGCGCACCGCATGTGGCCTGTCCCTCGGAGCACACCTTTGTGAAACCGGTGCTTGCACCACAAATGCTTTACGCGACCAGCAGTAACTGTTTTGTAATTGTAATACTTTAGATTCCGTGACAACGCAAAAGGATTACAAGCTTTTCCTTTGACCGCGTTGTTAACAGGTTGAGCTATTTTCCAAATGCAGCGTTCACGCGTATCTCGAGCTGCGTTTCCACATTGGGCTGCCTGCTTATCCTGCTATTGACCAACAGTGTGCGATGTAGAAAGTTATCCTTTCATATGTCGTTTGGCAGTGTAATGCGTTGGCCTGAAAAGAAGTAAACAAAACGCCGTGATTTTAAAGGTTAGATTAGATGAAAAGGGGATTGTTTAATGCCAATCGGCTGTAATGACCAAACAATATATGGTATTTTAAATTGACTACAAGGAACCAGAAATTATTGTAATGTTGTATTGCATCGGCGCTGGTGAAAGATCCCCAGGTGGTCAAAATTAACCCGGAGCCCTCCACTACGTACGGCGTGCCTCATCACCCATGAAGCGTCGGGGCGTTAAACACCATAATGAATAAATCAATCAATCAACCAACCAATCAATGCTGTATTGTAAAGGATAAAGTTGCTTCTAACATTTCAGGGGGTTCCGTTCCCTGTCGCAGCTTTGCGTGTGATATTTGGCTCCGTCTGCTTGCCGTCCAAGTGCACCCAACAAACCCTGGATTATGTCGTTGGTACAAAGTCGTTGCGATTTATCAACGGCATCCACCGACATCTCAACTCGGTGTGCGTTGGGAAGCGATGCAGCAAAAACACGCCGCAACGGCACTGCGTTTTCTCCAGGTAGTGTCGTGCACATGCGTGCTGTCAGCGGCTGTTTCTCGCTTTCTCTGGTTGTTCAATAACCCACCACCGCGCAGTGCTGACCAAGCGACGTTTGCGCCTCGAACGGCATCGCAGCATTGGCTAAAACAGTTGAAAGTTCCGCAAAAACTAAGCACACGGTGCGAAATACTCCGAACTACGCAGCGCAGCACACCGCGCCGAGCGATGTTAGCAGCCCAGCGCGCACAGGCAACGCTGGTCGGCCGCCGAGAGAACTGCTTTGAGAGTATTTTCCTCCTTTCCCGGCTGCTTATGGAAAATGGTGTATACTTGCGAGTTTAGGGCGATTATAGTGGTGCGCTGTGAGTCTATAGGGCCTTAAAAATAACCCTATAGCAGACGTACCGGTCATCTGCGTAGCGTTCGAGAAGGGGGTGGACCCGACCATCATCGCGTCCCTTGTTGTAGGCAGGGTGCATGTGTTTGGACATTATTGGTGCCGTGTGTTGGATGGGGATGGATTGAGGAGCGTTGCGCGGGTTGGGAGGTGGTCTTGCCGAAGTCTTTTAGGACACTCCTTCTTGGTGACGTGAGGGCGAGGATCTGAAATGGGGAGGGTAGTTTGGTTTGGTAAGTTCATACGGAGTGTTGTTATGCAGTCCTAGTTGAAAAGTTTTTCGTTAGAGGTATGCGCTCGTAGGCCAAGGGCTGCCTTGTGCGTCTTTCGGATGAGATCATCACGCCTGCTGTGTTCGCTTTGCGTAATGGTGATGAAGGGGTTACCATAAGTTAATCTGCTCAGTAGCATGCCTTGGACGAGTTTGCTGGTGTAGTTCCTGGAAGCCGTGCTTCTGGCCGCGGATTCTGCGAATCAGGTGGGTGAGTTGGTGATTGTCGCATGGAGGTTTGGTAGAATTCCCTGAGCCATCGTGATAAAATACTATCGACGAAGGTCCGAAGTATGTATACTTTCGAATTTGAAGACCAGCAATGCAGATTTGAGGGTTCTGTGTTGGTAGGGGTGCACAGACCCTGGCGCGGGCCTTGCGCACCAAGAGAGCCGATTTAAAGGTTTCTAATGTCAGCCGCCATGTTGGAGGTGTGTTAGTATTTCGTTCGCTGCTTTCTGAGTGAAGGGTGTCCTGTTCCTACCCACTGGAGCCGGTGGTTGTCCTTAGAATGAGGTCTTCCACGTAAGTGCGTGATGGATGTAAGGGATAGCGCCTAATTTCTTGTGTAATGAGAAAAAAGCGATGTTGAAGAAGAGGGAGAAAACTGACACTTGGGTGTACACTTTGTGGCTATGTGTAAAGTAGCGGAGCTGTGTAGCCCCAGTTTGAGTTCGGCCGTTCGGTTTGACACGAAGGATTTTACGTAGTTGTAAGTCAGGAGTCTGTGGTAGTGAGGTTTTCCAGTGATGCAGAGTGGGTGTATCGACCGTGCCCTTCACATCCACCGTGAGTATAACTTTCGGAGTACTTTTGCTGAGGTGGCCTATGGATTCGCTTTTACAGTTGAATCCAAATGTCTTGGGTTCAGAGTTTGTGCCACAATACAAACTGGTGAAGGGGTAGAGGATTAGAATATCAAGTTCGGTGGTGAGGAGGTGCACAACCACACCCTGAGAGATCTTGCCCAAACCCACGACCGAACCCTCGACCTGGAGGTAGTGGGTTCGGATGCCACCTGGCGGGCATTTGTTCTCCACTTTCTTTCCAAATTCTTTATCTGTTTCTATGACCTAATATATCCTCCCCTTTGCTTTCCGAGGTTTTTTTGACTGCCAACCCTTATGCCTGTCTTATTTCAACGAGCCGCTCATTTCCTATTCTGATTCGCTATATATATATATATAGTCGTGACGTGGAGTCCTTAGTTGCTGCAGGAATACGCACAAAGTAGAAGTACGCTCTTCGGAGACTTTATTTCCAACGTTTCGACCTGAATATATATATATATATATATATATATATATATATATATATATATATATATATATATATATCAAAGTTGCAGTCCTCATTGCCAGTGCTGTTTGTCGCTTTAACAGTGTTTTATAGTGCCAAATGAGCTATGATTGCCTTTTTTTTATGCAGGAATAAATAATTGAAAATTCAAGTCGAGAGAAAATGCGCCGTTTTTTACTTGAATTTTCAATTATTTATTCCTGCATAAAAAAAAAGGCAATCATAGCTCATTTGGCACTATAAAACACTGTTAAAGCGACAAACAGCACTGGCAATGAGGACTGCAACTTTGATATGTGTCCTTACGGAATCCCTCGTCCCGTACGTCTCTGTTCTACACACACACACACACATATATATATATATATATATATATATATAGACTGAAAAGATAAAAACTCACACAGAGCGCGAAAAAAATAAGGTTAGTAGAGACAGAGACAAACGAGAAAGACTTAGAAAATAAAAATAAGTTTACTGACGTTTCAGGGAGAGGACTCCCTGAAGAAAGGGAGTCCTCTCCCTGAAACGTCAGTAAACTTATTTTTATTTTCTAAGTCTTTCTCGTTTGTCTCTGTCTCTACTAACCTTATATATATATATATATATATATATATATATATAGAGAGAGAGAGAGAGAGAGAGAGAGAGAGAGGGAGAGAGAGAGAGGGAGGGAGAGCTGTGCTTTTGGGGCAGGGGAGAGGGTGCCCCGGGGCCGTACCTGGCAGTCCCTGAGCAGCCTCCTGCTGCAGGTGCTCTCGTCGCAGACGCGCAGCGAGGCCACGCGCTCCTCGGAGGCGCTGAACTGGACGTTCCCGCCGTGCACACTCGCGGTCAGCTTGATAGTGCACAGCAGGTCGCGCATCTGGGCCGCCAGGGTGCGGCTGTTCTCGGCCAGCGAGTGCTCGTTGGGGCTGGCGCACGAGCTGTTCGCGTACTTCTCCGCCTGCTCGCTCACGAAGAAGGCGTACGCCGCGTGGCTCACCAGGAACCCGTACAGGCTGCTCAGCGCCTGCGCCTGACTCAGGCTCTGCGCCCAGAGCAACACGCGCGCGCCAGTCACGCACACGCAGCCTCAAAGGTTAGCAAGAACCTTTGTTATCAACACCTAGTTAGCAAGAAGAGGTTAGCAACACCTAGTTAGCAAGAAAATTGCGTTGAAATCTTTTGGGTTTGAAATTGAAATTTCTTTACCGCCTGTTTGCATAGCTAATATATGCATGGTTGTCGTGATCCTTAGCCTGTTGGCTAGTAAAGGATTCATTGAAGAAATATCACACAGTTAATCACCGGTTATACTACCTGCAACCACACATTTGAGAGAAAAGCGCAAAATACCCACTATCATTCACTATCAGGCTGGCAGGCATCGTAAGGAGCAAATAAATTGCAGTCATGGGCCATATCACTGCGAATCACTCAGTTACAAGTGTCAACTAAAGAAACAAAATAGATGTGTACAATTCGTAGTGAATCAATGCTACCCAACATATAAAAGACCACGCGTCAGAAAAGTACAACGTGATGGAGCGAGTGGTAAAACCACCGCAGATATTCTTTTGTGGCACCGCAGCACAAGTGGCGGCAGCTTCGCCCTCCTCCAGCTGCACCCGTTCCACAAACGCGCCGTCACGGGCACCTTTCACGAAGCACGCTTCAGGCTAATCATGTCCTGTTCGACCGGGTTGGCGCACTTGTCTCCTGCGACCCGGGTTCAAATACCACGCGAACCCAAAATTGTCCTTATTCATTGGTTTTCTCTTTACAGCGGTGGCCGTGTCGATACCAGTTCTGTTGAGGCCGACTATACGGTCACTCTACCCGTCTGATAATACACCTACCGAAGGGTTTCGCCTTAGAAGTAGGGCTCCGTGCTTTCGGATTAATCCGAAAAACACTCGCCGGTGAAACAGCCCAAGAAAAGACAAGGACACAGATACACGACAGGGACGACACAGATACACGACAGGGACTGCGCTGAGGGCCGGCGCAGTCCCTGTCGTGTATCTCTCTCTGTCCTTGTCTTTTTTTTTGCGCTGTTCTGCCTAGATTATGTACCAACACGCCCAGTTTTCGACGTTAATCGCCACCCGCCGCGGTGGCTCAGTGGCTAAGGCGTTGCGCTGTGAGCACGAGGTTGCGGGTTTGATTCCCGGCCGCGGCGGCCGCATTTCCGATGGAGGCGAAAAGCAAAAACGCCCGTGCGTACGAGATTTCGCGCGCGTTAAAGATCCCGGGTGGTCAAAATTAATCCGGAGCCCTCCACTACGGCGCGCCTCATCGCCTGCGTTGCGTCGGCGTGTTAAACCCTACATTCAATCACGTTAATCGCCGGTGAACTTTTGGACAATTCGGACTTATCCGATAAACACCGATTTTAGAGGGACAGGGCGGGGAAAAATGACGACCAAAGAACTTTGGGACTTTCGGCGAAATGTACGAATAGCCACCGGTACCACAAGGAGGCTTTCCACAAGACCAGCCCACTTGTCTAAACAAGGGCTATCTCCTTTGATATCTACCAGCTCATGAAAGATTTTGCAAACTTCCTGAGCTATGGAATAAATAAGATTGTTGATTGATTGTAGGGTTTTACGCGCCGACGCAACGCAGGCGATGAGACGCGCGGTAGTGGAGGGCTCCGGATTAATTTTGACCACCCGGGGATCTTTAACGCGCGCCGAAATCTCGTACATAAAGATTGTTGAACTCCTCTCGTTTTGGAGAGTTCACACTGAGCAGTGGCAGGGCTTTCTTGCGAATCGTAAATAAAAATCAGCGCACTTCCATCAGCGACAAAAATCTCATAAAGTATACTAACCTGTATTCCAACAAGCTTTGAGGTTGTAATAGGACAAACGTACATGTTTTGTCTTTAACTATATGTGCTTGTGTCTTCCATTCAAACTTTTGAGACAATAATCAGTTCTTCCGAGCGTTCTAGGTGTTCGTGTTGAGATATCACTTCATGGCTATGATTTGGAGTATTTAAAATAGAGCGGAATAAAACCTAAATTTCGGAGAATCAATTGGGTTTTCACAAGATCTAAACACCGAAATACATCGAAATTTTGCTAAAAAATAAACCCCGAAAAACACCCTCCGAATGTTACCAAAGATAAATTCCGAAAACCCGGTGCCCTACTTGTAAGTAACATACCGCAAGGTCCCGAAGGAACGTCCGCCCAAAGTATAGAGATATCAAGTGAAAAATACGGGATGGGCAAACTTTCGGGTCAGGTGCGAAAAACTTCATAAAAGTGGCCGTACCACCAACCCAAACTGCAGCGATATCGAATACAACAGCCGGACAGGTTGTGCCTCTTTTGTTCAAAATCGAGACATCGGCCGTGTTGGCGGTCGCAGGACGTTTTCGCGGAGGGAGCTCCCAGGGCTTTCCGAGGAGTCGAAGCTAGCGCGATTTAAGGTGTGGGCGATCGGTGGGGACTTTTTAGTGAATTGAATACTTCACCCCTAAGAGGGTGGACGATGTTTCGGGGGAGGGTGTTCTCTCGGAACTTGCGGTATACTTTATGTTCAATGCCCTCTTCTGCAGGCACATTTTTGTCGAGCCCTTTGCGCTCTGGTGGAAATGCACACTTGGCATCGTGTGGCGTAGCAAAGATGTCGAACGAACCCCGATTCGAACCTGGGGCAACGGCGGGAAAGGTTCGCTACACGCCTTCCTGGACAAATGGTTACCGGGCGGCGGCATCCGCCACTGCGACACGCATGCTCGCCGCTACAAAGACGAAGAGAATTCAGCTTACCTGTAGCGTCCCCTGGTCGGGCGCTTCCATTACATCCTGCAGCGTGGAACAACTTTCTGGGAGATTCTACAAAAGACAAAGAGCACTCCTTGACAAATGTCGCCTGCTCTTTAGAGTGAATTGAATTGCCAGCGACAGTTTCAAAAGGCTGCTTATGTATACCATGGAAAATCCTAGCGCCTTGGCAGTCCTACTTTGATGCATCAACGTATTTTAGAACTGCAGCAATCGAATGTGCTGAAAGTGCAAGTTCTCATCCATTTTTGTTGATAAATTTTGCATCACAGTTAGCTAGAATACAGGAAGGAACACAAAACGAAATAAAATTGGCAATGCGTTAAGCCTCTCGCACATGAGCACGTCATGAAAGAGTAACAATATTTACAGCACTGCTATTTTGCCATAGCTTGTCGAGCCTAGGATTTGGAGCCTAATTCAGCTGATATATGTGGGTACAGAAAGAAAAGCAAAAACACAGATCACGACATCCCGGAAATTAGGTCTGGAGAGTTCAGGATGCGCGTCAGTTTCAAGGGAACACAAAATATCGCAGAACCACTATTTTCGCAAATTTCGAAATCGTTTTCACGTGGGATTTCACAAAAATATCTTAATGCAGTTCGGCGCGCACATCGAAGTGGCAGTGTTTCCTCTAACAGTTGGCCGTACTCTATTGAACTTCTAATCCATGCTTCGATGCCGATAGACAAGATCCTTCAGAAAAACCGCATCTCGGAATTGCCCATAGCGTAGCTCGTTTCTTACACCTTGGGGCAACTGAACTGAAGTCGAATGAAGCATTATGCCGAATGAAGCTCGCATCAGTTCTAAAGTCGATTATGCGCTTTTCCTATGTCCCCCACGGTCCAGTTGCGGGGTGGTGAGAATAAGTCGGCTACAACCCACCGCAGAAACAGAGGGAAACGGCGCGGTTAGGCGTCGTAAACATTTCTCATGCAAGAAGCGCGTGAGCCTTACGAGCAGCGTTCCATAGATCATGCAAGTGTTCCCAGTTATACACGCAGCTGGGTTGAAAGCAAAGCCCGAGAAAAGCAGCAGCCAAAACCATGCATCTGTTGCGCATGGTCCGTTCATGTTCGCCTACCCATCTTTCACAGTTATACTTTTTATGCGCAAACTGACGTCCAACAACGGCACACATACCTTGACAACGCAAGGTCTGGCCAATCGCTCCCGCCAGTTGCTGTTTGCTCAAGCACTTGGTACCGCCGGGGAAGACCACACATGGCCTTACTTACTTAAGACCTGATCGTAAGGGTAAGTTACTGGCGAGGGAACCCACGGCGGTATGGTTCCGTGAGGGATTCAATCATCGCTGGCACAATATTTCGTTTTTATTAGTTTATTTTGGTGGCCTGAAAGGAAAGGGATGTTAGTAGAGCAATCTGGAGCAGAACCCTACGCCCGTGCCACACGGTGGGTACCACACTGACAGAAAAGTGGAGAACTGTGGTCTCGCCGTTGTTTTCCTCACCGCAACAGGCGCGGCGCGATGAAAAGAGCGCCATTTTTAATGCGCAGCATTCTTTGCCGAGTACCCCCACAGCCGGGACAGTGTGACGCCCTGCATTTCCACAAAAATGCAGATGTCGTGGAAGTTCCACCTGTAATCGCTATAATGGCGCAAATGTAGATAACCGGCCTCACAAAATTTTGGAAAACTAAGAAATAAGAAAGAAAGAAAAATACGGAAAATGGCGAAACGTGTAACGCCCACAATAATGCAGATTTCGCAAAAGTTCCACCTGTATTCGTTGTAATAGTGTAAATAGAGATAATTGGCAGAACAAAATTTTCAAAAACTAAAAAAAGAAAAATCAAATAATTATGAAAAATGGCGAACCGTGTAACGCCTTGTATTTCCAGAATATTGCAGATTTCGCGAAAGTTTCAAATGTAATCGTTATAATAACGTAAATGGAGATAATTGGTGGCACGAAATTTTAAAAAACTAAAAAATAAGAAAAAGTATTTTAAAAATACGGGAGAATGTCAGAACGTGTACCGCATGCCATTTCCACAATAATGCAGATTTCGCGAAAGTTCCACCTTTAATCGCTATAATAAAGTAATTGGAGATAATTGGCCCGACAGGATTTAGAAAAACCAAAAAATTTGGCCGGAAGAAACTCACACTCAAGATAGGCGGCATAAGAATGCTACGCATTAGTGAATAATTCTCCAAATTTCTGCAGATTTTTTTTTTTTTTTTTTTTTGAGACGGGAGCGAAGTGGCTCCTTTGTTCGTGAACTATCGCTGCTGAGCGCCGGGTGACGCAGGCGTAGGGGAGTTAGTTGCGGAGAGAAATAAGAGAGACAGACCTTGCAGAAGAAGGGGCCGACAAGAGACCCAGGCGCTCATGTAAGCACGCTGGTGGAAAGAGAAAAGAGCGAGATACACGTAGAGAGCGCTGCCCCTCGCTCATTCCAGGGAAGTTTGGGGCAAGATTTCGCAGGCTGGGAAATACCTCACTCGTCTCTGTGCTTGCAATGAACACTGTTATGAAGGGTTGTTCAACTTAATTTTGAAGCAGATCAGAAGCTTTGGGCTCGGGCGTTCTCTGGAGGCGCACTTCATTCGGTACTGGCTTCCTTCCAAGTGCGTTTTATGGTTTTGTACGTTTTAAGACGTTACCTACGTATTAAATGCTACTTTCTTAACAATGGGAATATTTTCCTTCCTGGTAATATCTCCTCTCAATAGATGTAAAAATGGTAGGTCAAGGGGATTTCTTCAGAGGCTTCCGAACAGAATCCAGCTATAAATTTGTTCGGTATGCTAGAACGCGTCATGTAATGCTTGTCAGGGCCCCGTAACTGCTAGCGGCAATGCATGGTTCCTACACGCGCCAACCTGAGCGCATGCGAAAAGCTGATTTGCCTATTAATGACAGGTAGAGGTTTATGTGTGAAAGCAAACAGCCCGTTATTAATTACAACGCGCAGGACTGCAGTGTGCAGTATTGGCTGGCTCTGCTTGATGAGCACGAACGCCCCCCCGTGTTCCCACAAGCTGCCAGCACCGCTCGTTGACATCTCAGAGGGGATCTTTTACGGCTGCAACCATTGCAGTGTCTGCGTCTCCAGCGCGGGAGATGGCTATGCATTCGACCGGGCCAAACAGGATTAAACATTTTCAGATGCCAGTGTCGCCGCCAGTGCGCGGAGTGATGTAACCAAGAAGAATTAGCGACAGAAAATTCCGCCCGGCACGGTAATCAATCGGACATTTAAAACCATTTTAGCTAAATATCAGTCATGCCGAAAAGAAATCGAAAATTCAGCTGCAAAGACTGTAAGCAAAGCGACAAAAGAATAGGTGTGGGAGATAAGAGCTTGATTCAACAGCTATGCAGAGATTGCTGAGTTGATTTCTACTTTTTACTGAATGTACAAAGGTGGGAGCACGAATGCTAATTCTCAACACATATAATGCAGTCGCCTCTTTTCAGGATGGCCGCTACGAGGCACGTGCACGGGCAGGACCGAACGCTAGCGTCAAGCCAGGTACGCGTCTGACTGCCCGAGTGCGCGCATGGCGCCGCCCGACTCACCACGGCCAGAAGCTTGCTGGCATGCCCTAGGCAGGCCGTCGTACGTTCGCCAAGAATTTTCACGTATTCAATTGCGAACGTATCGGTGGGAGGACCTGCGGGTTGCACCTGAGGCAGGTCATCACTGCAAGGATAGAGAAGATCAGAGAAGTAAGCTTCGTCTGATATCCTCCTCCATTCCAGCGCCGATTTCGTGGGCATGGAAGCGACTGACTTTGACACTACTAGGAGCACAAGCCCACCTGAAAAAGGGAGAAAAAGAAGAAGAGGGGAGATTCAATGTAGGCAATGTCGAAACAGCACTGGCGGCCGAAGCCATTAAAGCCGAGCAAACAAAACATCCGGTGCGTGCATTACAAAAACAAGACAGAAAAAATAAACTGACTCAGAGCATCTTGGCACTGGCCTGTACGGCTGGCCATTGGTCCGTGAAGTTAATACACTAGTTAATAAGGGCCTGGTATGGACTAGTTGACGCCTCTTCGACATGCTAAACTTGCGCTCCTTGATTCGGACAGAAAACAGCACTGCCGAGCGCGAAAAAGAAAAAGACTGAAAACTTGATACACGGTCTTTTCTATGCTTCTTTTATGGTGCTTTCTTCCCTCACCTATAACTCAACTTTAAACCCGTGATGTCAGCCGGCGCTCGTTCATGCAGTAAGTTATTTTAGTTCGGGGTGACCATGCTATACGAGAGCCGTGTCTATTTCAGTAAAACATTTGAAGCGCAAAAGCGATGGGGGCCTAAAACTTCCAAACCCCACCGCTTGTCATTACAATAAAAAACATGCGAATATACTCCTACTAATCGCAGTGAAGTAAAGGCAATGTATGTAAAAACATTGATGAGATGAACCATGGCGATCAGATGAAGTCGTCCGTACAGAAATGAACGACGCTTCTCAAGTTTTTTATATCAGCAAGCCGCATATAACCGCGCGTGTATATATATATATATATATATATATATATATATATATATATATATATATATATATATATATATATATATATATATATATATATATATATATATATATATATATATATATATATATATATATATATATATATATATATATATATATATATATATTTATTTATTTATCTTTATAACCAAGCCGCATCACTTGTTCGGCTTCAGTTATCTCTCGCTTCTTACGGCAAGACATTCCTTGGTCGGCTTACAGCCACAGCGACGGCAGTGCGTGGCGAGATGATCCCCGCGCAGTGTTCCTAGCTGCCCCCCACGATGAAGGCTCTTCATGCATCACTCCGTCAACACAGGGGAGAAGTTTGAGGATGATGATGACGATGACGTTAGGTTTTCTTCGTCAAAATGTGCATTTCTTGTCGGGCTTACGGATTGCTAATCCTAGGGAGTTTTGATAGGTCAGCTTCTGAAGTAAAACTTTTCTCGGAAGCCGCGAAAATCTCCACCATAGCGGCAGTCACATCACTATCCACGATTTCGAGCAAGGATGGCACATTCCCGCCACG
The DNA here is from genome assembly GCF_048455015.1 of Haemaphysalis longicornis. Taxonomy (NCBI): domain Eukaryota; kingdom Metazoa; phylum Arthropoda; class Arachnida; order Ixodida; family Ixodidae; genus Haemaphysalis; species Haemaphysalis longicornis. The sequence goes on from NW_027526203.1 coordinate 480,989,883, forward strand.
CACTGGCTGCATTGCTTAAACGGGACGTTTCGCGCAGAACGAGCTCTTAACTCCTGCACGCCGAGCGAAGGGGGCAAAATAATTCGTCCCAGATGTCGCAGGTAGCCGCACACAAATCTATGCTTCAGTAGGGGAACTATTCTGTTCTGGTGTACCAGGATACACGGTGTGACATTGCGCATGTGAATTCATGGCCCATAAGGTAACGCGCGGATCACTGTGGGAAAGCAGGAGCTTGGCCTTACTCACTTTTCAAGTTTGGTCTGTGCGTAAACTTTAGGGAGGTAAACACTCAAGTAATGCAACATTTCTTTTTGTCACGTGTGTACAAAGTGTGCGCGTGTGTGCAAGTTTTTGTATTTTGCAACAACTGCCATGAGTAGTAAGCAAGGAATTCGGGATAGTCGGTGCACACGGGTTGCGGAGCAATGCAGCGCCAAAATGGACAATACGCAAAAATCATGAGGCGTACATACAACGAGTGCTTGCCGCCGTCTCGGTGCACTCTTCTGCCTTTCTCGTTCCCGTTTTCCCGTTTTAGAGCAAGTTGTATTCCATGCAACACAAGACAATTCATACGTCCATCGTTGTCATATAGCGGGATTATTTAATTTGAATTTATATCTAAACAAAAGACGCATCTGAAAGCCACGAGGTCGCGGACGGTAAATGATGACGCCAAAATGTGATGGTGTGCTCCGATCAAAATACTGTATGCATATATAGGAAAAATTGAATAATAAATTTGAAGACGCAGTGCCCGTTCAGCTTGAGATTGCGGCCATCGATGTCAGTTCGTTTTAAAGCGAAGCTCTAGATGGCTATAGGTGAAAGGAAAATCCGGCGGTCCCGCGTACGCATAAAACTCCTCCTGTGCAACCCCATGCGCGTGCGCGAAAAAATCGGTTGCGAGAGGAGTTAGAAGTGAGGGCAGAGAGATTGGCGAGGTTCATAGGTGGCTTAGCTGCACTTTCGTATCTACCGACACTGGTAGGTGGGAGGGGAGCATCGGAGGGAGCGTCTCTCTCGCAGCAGAGCGCGCTCGTAGCGACCGGCTGCGTGAAGCAGGGCGCGAGCGTAGCGGCGTCAACAAACACCGGCCGCACGTTACTTCGAAATGCGTAGGCCACGGGTAAACACTGGCCGCACGCACGTTGAAGCTTCGCTGGTAAACCATCTGCACGGAGTATTTGGGGTCTACGATAAAATTTGGGAGAACACGTTGCTGTTATGTATTTTCTCGTACAAACTGCATCGAGCAGCCTGTTTCCAGACTATAATGTTCGGGTTATTTATCTACCTTTCCTAACCGGAGCCTAATTCCTATATATTCCAGAACTGTATACGCGTCATGCTACCAGCTCACACGCCTCGCGATCCTTTCTGACGTTGTTAATGGAGCCCAGGCAGTTTGATGCGCCCGGTCGTCGGGCCCGTGGTGAGTGTTGTGGTGAACACGCGTCGAATGCGTTGCTCTTCTTTCCTGTCGTGAGCTGCGGGCTCAGTAAATCGTATCGATGTGTTGCGAGGGTTCATGGATTCCGTGCTAAAAGAAACTCCGAGCGATTCCCAGGAGTGGCGAAGCACATACGTTGAGAGGCTACGGACCATTCGTCGAAAGACAACTCGCAATAGAGCCTTTCATAACGGGGCAATTCGCAGCATAAGTACATTCATGGACGAATGAAATGAGAACACAAAAATATGAACCAAAACAGGTGAAGTCAAAGAATGTGGATAGCGGAAATTAAATAATGGCTCGCTAGTGGTGTATTTGGAAAGACATTTTCAATCTTAGTTACTGTAATACAGCCACGCCACAATTTCACTTGCACGGAAAGGAATTGCGTCATTTGTGTGTTCTGGTTCATAGTTTTGCGTTCGCGTTTCGTTTGTTCGTGACTGCACATCCAGCAATTCAGAAATGAAGCCATTTATTAGCTTTTCAGGGCCTAGAGCAGAAGGGGCTATTCGAAAAAGGGACATCGAACGTGTACGTGTAAAAGATAAAGTTCAGACGCCCCGTGAAAATGTTTCCAATATAATTCGATGTTTACAGAAACAAGAGCGAACACTGCGGCACTCCGTTCTCCGACGCTCTCATGTGCAGTCACATTGTTCACTGCTTCCTCGGCGCTAGTGTTTTGTTCCAGTTTGTTGCGGGGCACAAGTTTTCTCCAACAAACGTTATTTCTACAAAAACCCTGTTTGGCTCTTCACGTAGGGACAATATTACCGCGAACCTTGTCTTTTGATTTATGTTATGTTCTGTTACCAGCGCCTGGCCGCGACCGACTGTGCAATCTTGTGTTCCAAGCAAAGCGCGGGATAATGCTTCTTTTGTATGCCGCACCGGCTATCTTATTTTGATGAAGAAAGGTGGTTGTTTTGCGGTAACTGTTCTAGACTGTTCTTGTTTATTCTAAAATGTTCTCGATCTAAAGAATTTTGTTTTTAGTAACGAGAGCACTATAGATAAACGCGTGCAGAGGAAAGGCTGTGGCATTCAATTCCCCGACGATCGTCTGTTGACGTCACTCTTGACGGCTCCTCCGATGCTTGTATATTAAAGCGGAGCTTTCTATGTCTCCCTGACGGCGTACGGCGCGTCGAAAACGCACTACAAGAAAGCCAACTATCGCCGACGATGATGATGATGATGTGGGTGAAGTGAAAGAAAAAAACCCTGAGTGTGGTCGGAATCAAACCTAAGTCCCTCGCGATATGAAGCAGACGTCTATCCGACTGCACCATTCCGACACAAGAGAATCAGTGCGGATTTGGATAAACGTGTATGGTGGTGGTGGTAAAAAACATTTATTTGAGCTTTAGGGGAGAGGGAAGGGGAATTGATTGATTGATTGTGGGGTTTAACGCGCCGACGCAACGCAGGCGATGAGGCGCGCCGTAGTGGAGGGCTCCGGATTAATTTTGACCACCTGGGGATCTTTAACGTGCGCCGAAATCTCGTGCACACGGGCATTTTTGCTTTTCGCCTCCATCAGAAAAGCGACCACCGCGGCCGGGAATCGAACCCGCGACCAGAGGGAAGGGGAAGTGGTCAGCCTCCCATGTCCAGGAGGCCGCGAGCCTGCGCCGATTCCAGAGCTCGTTTCACCAGGGCGAGTTGCTGCTCCGGTGCCGAGCTGGTCAGAGCGGACTCCCACTGCTCAAGGGCGGGGGAGTGAAGGGGGTTGGGTGCGGTGGACAGGAGAATACTAGGTGGAAGGTGGTAAGAGGAAGGTCACACGCTTGGCAGTTATGGGGGAAGAGCAATGGGGAGATGCGTGAGAGAATCGTGTGATTATAGAAAGTTTCCTTCTGAAGGCGGTCATAGACATAGGCTTCATGTGGGGTAAGGGATGGGTGAGGAGGAGGGTACCTTTTTCTGTTGTTTGTGTAGTGGGAAAGGATGGAGCTATAGGTAGAGTCGAGCGGAGTTAAGGTGGTGCTTGCGGAATCTGGACGCCCTGTGATGTCTAGCCTTGCGGAGGGGAGTGCCCGGTTGTGGAGAGCGCGGGCTGCGGCGCCGCTTCATTCCCAGCAAGAACAGAGTGGCCACGGGTCCAAACTATTGTTATCTCCATTTCTTTGGGGGGACAGTGAAAAATGGGAAGAGTTTGAGGGGGTGCCAGGCAAACTTGATACCACCGGCATGCTTGCTGAGAATCGGTGATGATGGTCAGGTAGGGCTGTTTTTGGTGGGTGGTGGTCGCGTGAGCGACGGCGAGTGCCTCTGCTGTGGGAACTGGTAGCTGCTTGTAGGGGGCTGCAGTGGCGAGATGGCCGGTAGGGTCCAGGGTGACGAGGGTGGTGTGTGAACCGTTGCGAGTATGGGCGATATCCGTGTAGCGCGTTTGGGCGTCGGTTTCATATCGCCTTGTGAGCGTTCTGACACGAGCTTCTCGCCTTCCCCTATTAAATGTTGGATACATATGTTTTGGGATTGGGGCGACCCTAAGCCGCTGCCGAATGTAAAGATGGATGCGTTGAAGTTCGTGAGTTGCAGACGGGGTGGACCGGCCAATGGTGCGAAGCCCGTTCCTGCCAGTGGAGTAAGGGCCAACCGTTGTAGCTGTGAGGTTCGTTGGGCTTCCAGAATTCTGCTGAGGGTATTATGCAGCCCAAGTTGAAGTAGACGGTGATTAAAGGTAAATGTAGGGAGGCCCAAGGCGGCTTTGTAAGTTTCGCGGATTAGGGCGTCCAGCTTGCTGGTTTCTTGGGGTCTCGGTGTAAACGTGTATGGATGTGCAAAATTGGACAGAGATATCATACACCCTTCCGTCCAACAACGGCGATTGTTGACCGCGAATCAAATGGCGAAGGGCCAAAGTCACAGCCGCTGCGATCGAAAGTCCAAACTGCTTGTGAGCCAAAATCAAATAATAATAATAATAATAATAATAATAATAATAATAATAATAATAATAATAATAATAATAATAATAATACTTTATTACCCGTATTTGTGCAAGTACAGAGTAGCGGACCCGTCAAAGCCTACTTAGGCTTGAGGAACTAGGCCCGGCAAGTCGACAAGCGAAAGACAAAAAAGGCAAACAAGTACATCATGTCACCAAAATATCAACAAAACAGCCACCTAACAAGATAAGTATGCGTATAATGAGATATGCGAAATTTACAAACAATCAGGAAAGTACCACGTAATCATTCAAAGTTATTTTAAGTTGCCTTTTAGAAGAGGCCGAAAAAATTTCCTCCGGCAACTCATTAAATATTTTTGCTACATAAACACATCTTCGTGCCATACCGTACCGAGTACGCGAACGAGGAACAACAAAACGAGGCTGAGATCGCACACCTCTAACAGGCTTGTTTTGAACCTTAAAATCAGACTCCCAGGCGAGAATAATAATAATAATAATCAATTAATCAATCAATCAATCAATCAATCAATCAATCAATCAATCAATCAATCAATCAATCAATCAATCATTTATTTGCGTGCCCAGGAACAGCCGGGGGGGCCTTTGTGCTGGCGCACGGAAACAGAAACACACGAAACATAATGTACACATCTCTCAAATACAAAATAAAATACAAAATACAAAGGGGAAAAAAAACGAAAGTATAGCTTATGTTGAAGTTACGGAATGAAAGTCATTTAAGTGCATGAACTCAAGGATAAAAGACAAATGCAGAATAACAAAAGTTGGCAGTTACGCCAATACAAACTCACAGACATGTTTGCGAAACAGAGTAGGGCAATCATTAAATATATCAAGGTAATCCGAGTACCGATTGTACGTGCATTGCAGTCGGAACACAGGGCACAAGACACGCAGACAATTGGGGTTGCAAAAGGTATCATGTTTCCGGGTCCACTTTTGCGGCACATAAAGACGAACATGTTGTAGCAGCTCACCACAAGACACTATGCCGTGCATAATTTTAAAGAGGAAGAGAATATCAGTCTTGTTCCGCCTGGAAGTTAAGCATGATAGCGTCAATGAAGAGGGCGATTCAGGGTTATAATTACTACTATCGCCAAAGCGATGGTTGAAGATAGATATGAACTTATTTTGGACCCTTTCTACAAGCTTACGGTTTGTTTTGCTCGTGCTGTTCCAGACAACAGATGCATATTCAAGCCGAGGACGACATATAGTTGTGTAGAGCTTGAGAAGAGAAAGCGGCTCCTTGAACTCCTTGGACACGCGATAGACAACGCCAAGCGATCGAAGAGCTCTACGAGTAATTACCTGAATATGTGGAGAAAAGCTCAGTTTACTGTCGAAAGTGACGCCTAGGTCATTAACCTCTACAACACGTGGGAGTAATTCACCGTTGATGTTATAGGGAAACAAGATGTTGTCAGTCTTTCTTGTGTATGTCATTACCTTAGTTTTAGATGTATTAATGAGGAGTTTGTTGCATGAGCACCAATGCGAGAAGGACGAGATTGCTCTCTGGAGAGCGGAACAGCTGGCAGAGTTGGAAACAGATTTAAATATTTTTACATCATCGGCATATAAAAGAAAATTACAATCATTAAATATTGTCGCGACATCATTTATAAAGATTGAGAAGAGAAGTGGCCCGAGCACTGAGCCCTGAGGGACACCACTGGTGACCTCATAGGAAAGAGAAGACTCCATTTACATGCACGAAACATGACCTATCACATAGATAATTGCATATAAGAGATATCAGGGATGGTTGTATATCAAGCTCAGATAGTTTTTTGGCTAAGAGCTCGTGGCAGGCGACATCAAAAGCCTTGCTTAAATCAAAGTAGACTACATCAAGTTGACCTCTCCCTTGCACAGCTTCCGAAGCATGCAGCATGAAGTTGACGAGATTGGTAGTGGTCGATCGGCCCGCGAAAAAACCATGCTGTTCAGGTATTAATGTGGTATTTATACTGAATGTGAGTAGTTTATGCAGTATTGACTCAAACAATTTAGAAGCAGCACATAGAATAGATATCGGTCGGTAGTTCGTGGGGTCCAATTTTGAACCTGTCTCAAATACAGGAACAACCCTTGCATTCTTCCATCTAGCGGGGAACTTGCCAGACTTGAGAGAAGTTTGAAATATACACGTCAATACTGGAACTAGGATATCACCAAACGCTTTCAGCACGGCAGAAGGAATGCCGTCAGGGCCGCATGAAAATGACGATTTCAATTGTTTCAGAGCTTTCAAAACGAGACTTTCCGACACCAGCACTTCTGAGTTTTTACAGTAACCTAGAGATTGTGGAGGGGGGCTTAAGCTGCACTGTTGTTGCCATAAGTGGAACGGAATTGTCGTGCAAAGGCATTGGCAACGTCCGATATGCTCTCTCCTCGTTCATCGATGAGGTTAATGTTCCCAGGTGAATTTTTACATAATAATAATAATAATAATAATAATAATAATAATAGTAATAATAATAAGAAGAAGAAGAAGAAGAAGAAGAAGAAGAAGAAGAAGAAGAAGAAGAAGAAGAAGAAGAAGAAGAACAAGTGTTTTTATTTTTCGTAGAGGTACAAAGTGCAGGACGGGTCAGCCCAAGCCAAGCAGTCTTGTCGGGCTCAACCCGCCGCGGTGGCTCAGTGGCTAAGGCGTTGCGCTGCTGAGCACGAGGTCGCGGGTTCGATTCCCGGCCGCGGCGGCCGCTTTTCTGATGGAGGCGAAAAGCAAAAACGCCCGTGTGTCCGACATTTCGGCGCACGAGAAAGACCCCCAGGTGGTCAAAATTAATCCGGAGCCCTCCACTACGTTAAACCCCACGCGTTAAACCCCACAATCAATCAAATCAATTGTCGGGCTCAGTCGCTCAACGAGTCAAAGCTAAAACCGCCTGCGAGCCAAATTCCAAACTCAGACGACAACCAAGGAATCCCTCACAAGAAAGCTTCACGTTTAGTCGTCTTTAGACGGAGGGGTGCATGAGTTTTCTTTGAGTTCTCTGCGGAGCACAAGTTGGCTTCAATAAACTTTGTTCCTTGAGGAACCCTGCGCCGTCATTGGCTACGTGGCAATGTACTCGATAACAGCGATATAGCTTCTCCGGATTTTGGGTAAGAGGAGTAAGAGTGCCTCGTGGGGCACTTCGGTGGAAGCACGAGGAATGTCGCTCTCATAATTTATCACTTTCTTGAATGTACGATGCGCTCATTCCGCGCAGGCGTCAAGCATTGGCCTTTTATTACAAATTGTTTGCTTCCTCAATACAACCGTGTTGTTAGTCTGCACTGAGCCCGTGTTGTGTCTTTGCCTCAGCGTTTTGTTTCGCGCAGTATGGTAGAATGAACCAGTACCGACTAACCCAGTTCAGACATTCGTCGATGCGACGAGTCGCCATCTCGACGAATTGCCCCATGCGACGAATAGCCCTACTACAATTGCCTTTCGACGAATAGCCCTATGCAGCCTAAGTCGAGTGAATCGCGCAAACATTACTCGCTTCCGGGGATCGCTCATTCGCGTTGCTTCGTATAAAGTAAGCGTAGCTTATAGTACGACTGCCAGTATCTTATTGCTGCGAGCATCCCGAGCCCCAGGGCTGTCTATAAGCGGGCCGCTATAATATCGGTTTTCCCTATGGAAGTAAACATCGTTTTCAAACTGAGACTAAAGGCGTTTTCGACGCAGTTAGCCTCATTAAATTCTGCATATTTACGGAATATTGCTTACAGGAAGCTTGGATGCGATGGCCACTGCACAACGGGACTACCTTCCACAACCGCTCGAACCACTTTTTACAGCTGCAAGGGTGTCACTACTGGTATACAAGGGAAGAAATTGATTGATTGATTGATTGTGGGGTTTAACGCGCCGACGCAATGCAGGCGATGAGGCGCGCCGTAGTGGAGGGCTCCGGATTAATTTCGACCACCTGGGGATCTTTCACGTGCGCCGAAATCTCGTACACACGGGCGTTTTTGCTTTTTGCCTCCATCAGAAAAGCAGCCGCCGCGGCCGGGAATCGAACCCGCCACCTCGTGCTCAGCAGCGCAACGCCTTAGCCACTGAGCCACCTCGGCGGGTACAAGGGAAGGAACAGCGCACATTCTAACAAAGGACGACAGAGTAAGTAAGGACGACACACAGCGCTTGTGGTGTGTTACTCTGTCGTCCTTTGTTAGAATGTGCGCTGTTCCTTCCCTTGTATCTGAAAATCACCAACTAGCCCAACATGCCACCCTTTTGGTGTCACTACGGCAACTTTTACGCCTCGCTTTTTTGATGTTCCTCAACTTAGATGTGGCAGTTATTTAGGTATTTAAAAGTGGCTTCTTCTCCACAACCTGGACATCAGACCCAAGTTCCAGAGCGCACAGCAAGGCTGTTTCGTGAATGATGGAGCCCAGTTTAAAACAATTGATGCAGTCAACCCTTCGGGCATCAGCCGTAAATGTAAACGCGTGGTCGGTCTTAAGCTGAAACCACCTGTAGCGCTTCTTCAGCGCCTAGTAGGTCAATGTCGTGGCAACACCAACGCGGTAGAGTAACGCTCGTCGCGTTACCGATAAGTGTTACAAAATGAGAGAAGGCTGCGCCATCCGGTTCGAGTCGCTTCTGTTTACCGATTACCCTTGAAAAAAAACCCCTATATTTAGTTGCGTTAAGTAAAGAAGGCCGTTTTTGTCTTTGAGCCTCGGGCAGCGCGGCGCTGTGTGAGCACGGCCGGTGCAGCCGCACCTGCGCACGCACTAATAGCCTGCGGAATGCGCGGCGGTTATGGCCGAATTCAGCGCACTTTCCGTTGTTGCGCACGTGCTGCCTCTCAAATAGGAGCGTCCCGGAATATCCACGCTGGCAGGCTAAAAAATCTGCGCGCGTGTTTTCCCGCTGATGTTTTCCGCGTGCCGCTTTGCTGCGACCTGCTCGATCACGAAACCACGACCCCTCGTGCGTCATAGTCGTCCCGAGACGCCCGTGGGCAAATTGACCGTGTTTAGGAACGCGAGTCGCAAGCGAACGTGGTAGCCGGTAAGATGGGTCAACGCAAAGTCCGCAGGAATCAGTGACGTCAGTAGGAATCAACGTGGCGGGGGGAAAGGGCGACTTAGACAACGCCCCTTGGGTGAGAAAAAGGACCGGCAGCGCTGACTCTGCCGTACAAGGGCAGATGGGCCACTTTGGCTGGTGCTTTCTCCTGCGGTTCGCGTGTGGATAACGCTAACCACCGACGTTGACCCTGCCAGCACAATTTCGTCGCACAGTTGACGCGATACGTACAGCACAATTGGTCGTTCATAGGCACTCACGAGTATCCATTGTCTTTCCGGGCTTCTCCTTCAATGCCCCCTGGGAAGCGAGCGTTTCCGCTTTCCAGCGTGCATGGGCGCAGATGAAAGACGTTAGTCGTTGATATTGAAGCCGACCAGCAAGATTCTAAATACAAAAGTTCACCACGGCCGTCTCTCTTTACGCCGTGTCTCAGTGTCAGCCCCCTAGACCACTGGCACGGCACGCTGCAGGGAGTGGGCGATAACTGGCAGAGAAATCTCCACTTCTGTATCGATGCCCTAGCGGGCTCTACAGGCAGCTTTATTAGGAAAAGTGCTGCGCTCACAGCGGCCCCTGTCCGGTGCAGGGTGCAACAATGGAGTGCGCGGCGCATCGTATTGTATGTGCCTCTTCCTTAGTCCTCGCTCAACGGCGCAGCAATATAATGAAAAACTAAAGTTATCGTCAGCCCAGAGCGGCATATTGTGATTTTCTTCTCAGGGCGAATTCGGCTCCGAGTTTCTGCCTTCCTTTTCTTCCGATTTTCTTCAAAGTGGCTATCGAGTGCGTTCATTGCTGCAACTAAAAGGAAGCCAGTCAATGGCCACCGTATAGCTCGAGTGACGTCACGCAATCGCGCAAGCAAGGCCCACACCAAAAAAAAAAAAAAAAAAAAAAGAGAGAGAGAGAGAGAGAGAGAGAGAGAGAGAGAGAGAGAGAGAGAGAGAGAGAGAGAGAGAGAGAGAGAGAGAGAGAGAGAGAGATGTCTTTTGAGCAAGTTTCTAAATTAACATTTTGTTGAGGTACTTTGTGACTCTTTATTCTAAGTACTGAATGCGCTCGTTGCCTGCGTTCCGAGAGCATTTCGGATTTTCCAAAAACGGATTGATTGATTGATTGATTGATTGATTGATTGATTGATTGATTGATTGATTGATTGATTGATTGATTGATTGATTGATTGATTGATTGATTGATTGATTGATTGATTGATTGATTGATTGATTGATTGATTGATTGATTGATTGTAGGGTTTAACGCGCCGACGCAACGCAGGCGATGAGGCGCGCCGTAGTGCAGGGCTCCAGATTCATTTTGACCGCCTGGGGATCTTTAACGTGCGCCGAAATCTCGTACAGACGGGCGTTTTTGCTTTTCGCCTCCATCGAAAAAGCAGCCGCGGCGGCCGGGAATGGAACCCGCGACCTCATGCTCAGCAGCGCAACGCCTTAGCCACTGAGCCACCACGCCGGGTTTTTTTCCAAAAAGTGTCGCAGGCAAGTATGAAGACAATGCACACGTGGTTGGTTTACAGCGGCCTCATTTGGCCGAAGTGTGTGCAGCCGCTGAGGACGCAAAGGTACTCCCATAAAACACCTGTGAATTCTCGACAACGTGACTGTAAGACCAACAATGAAGGAGACCACGGAGCAACCCTCGTGGTGAAAGGAGTCTAACGTCGCATACTCCCATTTCACTTGAAAAGAAATGCTCTCTACTCTCTGACGCAATGCAAACACCTACTGCGCTGTGTAGTCGCGCAAAGCAGATTTCTCAAATATAAAATCGATTGTCAGTTTTCGTTAGTCGTCAAATTGGCTCCCCTTAACCGGCCAATTAGTCGTCGGGTTCCCTGTCGCAAAGAAGTTACTTTATTTTTAAATTGCTCGTTTAAGCAAGTGCTGCCCAACTTTCTATTCTTGCTTCAAACTAGTATTGTGCACAGTTGGTATACAGTGTTAGGGGGCCTTTCAAAAGATCTTGGGTAGCGCCACATTTGTCTAGGATTGGTTTCGGCAGGATACAAGTGATACGCTTTAAAACTAACTGAACGTTTTTTTTTTGTTTTTTTTTACTAAATGAGTATTCTCCACCTTCAGTTATGTTCCATTTGGTGTTTGCCCGGTGCCCTCTTAGACCACATGCAAATTACGTTAACATCGATTCCCTTGGCTGTTACTACGTACAAAATGAAACCAGAGTGCGTTCTCCGAAAATTATGCAACGCGCTTGATTTCGAGTCCATGTGAACGTAGACATGCTGGCTGGCCGTTCATATTTATGCCACAATGCATGCTTCTTTTTGATCGCTCTCTCTGGAGATCGTAACGACTCTTGCCGACGCGCATTAGTTATCAGACAGCAATCAAGTACCGCAAGCCATCTGCGCGTGCGCATCTATTTTTAACAGCAGAGTTGTTTAGGCCGACACCAATCCGTCCGGCGGAGCGCACGTGAACGCGTACCTCGCGGCGACCGCCCGACGTCGTACAGTCTTGTACGCGGGCTTACGTCACATGAGGAGCTCCCGCCTTCGTCGTCGGCGTGTAGCGACCAGCGCGCCACGGGTCCGCCGCGCCGAAGACGATGTCAACAAATCTGTCAAGCCGTCCCTTCCCAATCCACTCGTGGAGACGGCCACTGAACCAGATGACGAAGAAGGGTAGGTCCACCGAGGCGAGGACGCGCGACAAGAGGATTTGCCCTGTAGCAACGCGACTGTGGCGTCAGAGTACGACAACGAAAGGTATGACGACGATTGCTACTGAATAAAACACTGCACATACTTAATGGTCATTGCTTTATAGTGCCGTCCAAAACGGCTTTGCACTGCTGTAGTCCAGCTGCTCCCTCTCTCCTGAGATCAGCTGTGGGAAGAAGCTAGTTCGACCCCAGCTCTGCCATTTCTTCAGCCTTGCACCAATAATGCAAGCGGCACGAGTTTCTTTTTTCAGTACTACGACTCCGCTAAGTTAGAAGACCCAAATCGAATAGAATAGAATAGAATAGAATAGAATAGAATAGAATAGAATAGAATAGAATAAAGAGAATAGAATAGAATAAATATAAAAGGCCTATAAAATGTAAACCCTTCGTTCAGATGAGCAGAGATAACTTGCGTTAACAAGGCACGTAACGCGTGGGCTTTAAATGGCATCAAAAATGATAATAAGGGAGCGGGACCTACCAAACGCATTTTCCCTAATTGTATTGATAAAGATAAGAGGCGGTTTATTCATCACCAGAGATAAACCATACAAACTGGAATGCATCATTCGTGAAGTAGTGAGTCGTTTTGAACGAGGCGCGCAATGACGGCTGCGCGCTCGCCTATTCCGGCAGAGTGACGGCAAAAAACGGGCAACAAATAGCGTGATGAGAGAGCAGCGAGGAGTGCGGTGCCGGATCCGGCGATACACGGCGGTGAACTTGCACGGTGACGATATCGAAGGAGCGTGTGGTGGGAAGCGGGGAGTACATGGCGAGGCGCACGTAGGCCGGGGAGCCCAACGGGGAGTGCGACGATCGGGAATTCGGCGCGTAATGGGAAGAAGACGCTTGATTGTAGGGTTTAGCGCGCCGACGCCACGCAGGCGATGAGGCGCGCCGTAGTGGAGGGCTCCGGATTAGTTTTGACCACCTGGGGATCTTCAACGTGCGCCTAAATCTCGTACAGACGGGCGTTTTTTTGCTTTTCGCCTCCATGAGAAAAGCGGCCGCCGCGGCCTGTAATCAAACCCGCGTCCTCGTGCTCAGCAGCACGACGCCTTAGCCACTGAGCCACCACGGCGACTCAAGAAGAAGACACCCACGTGGAATCTGACGAGAAGGTGACAATCTAATGCTGTGTCCTTGTGACGTGCTAGGGCTCATTTTGGGTTGTCAGTGTGCATTCGAAGCTGCAGGGCCGGGATGGCAAAGCGACTCCGCAACCTCTACCACAATTGTTACATGCAAAGGTGGCAGGAACCATGGCTGATTATGATGTGTTTACAAAGAGATGCAATGTATGTACGAGCGGCCATTGCAGCACGAGCAGTGTGTCCGTGCCATCCACTGCTTCTTCGTCGTCGTTGGTGGGCGCAACTGGCGCTACGCACCACTGTCCACTCGTTTCGCTTCCCGTTACAATAAAAAATGCTTCACCGCCAGTATAGAAATACTTCACCGCCAGGGCAATAAAATATCCCACGAAAAGACTGTCAGTTTCGGACTGCGTCCTGATAATCTTGTACGCCTCCTTTTTTTTTTTTCCAACGTAATGTACAGCTGCGTCCGCGTGATCTCTTATAACTCACATCGTTACGGTCGTTACGGTGAGCTGGTCATTTCGCCATAACCTCCCGAGCCAGCAGCGCAGACCGCTCAATCTTACGATTTGAAACAAAACAGCGTGGGCCCGCGCACGAACAACAGTGTACACTTGAGGACAGATTGCGCTGACGTGCGGTTGGCAAGAACTGGCTGCTGCAGCGACGCCTGTTTCTCGTTCTCCACGCCCACACATGCAGACAGCAAAGAAAAGCAGCACAACGAAAGCCCCGGTGCTCATTCCCGAGAAGAAGCATCGGCTACGGCGTGTTGATGCGGCGGGATTCCCAGCGAGAGAAGCGCGACCGGCGGCACGCGCTGTCTCTGCAGCCAGCGCCGCCGTGGCCGGGGCGGGAGGAGTCGCGGGGATAGCGTGGAAGCCTTTATGCTTGGCTGGTGCATGCACGCACGTGAATGAATGCACGCACGCGTGCCAGACGGGCCAAACATCCGTGTCGCGGCTTCCGTGGAAGCCACGAACACAGCGTGCCTGTACCAGGTTGTCGCGGATTGCTATCTACGCATGCTACAACACCCGAGGCAAACGATTGCCGTTTTTTTTTTTTTTTTTTTGCTGCTCACATTATCTGGTCATCCAACAGTCTGGAGAGCAAAACTTTCTTTGGAACCTCATTTTACTTGTAATATGTGAACTCAAACGAGCGGAACTCTTCTGAGATTACTACAGTTCCCGGACGGCCAGTCCAAAATCCTGGTGGCTATCGCGGTTGCAAAACCGACTGGGTCTTTTTTTCCCCGGATGTTTATTTTATTAAAGATAACAGGTTTAAAAGCGTCTGGCAAATTATTTAAATTCTTGAATATGACCCACACCGTGGCATGATGACAAAAAAATTACGTGTGATGTGTGCATTTATTTTGGGAAAAGCAACGCGCACTTCAAGTGTTCTCTTTTTTCCTATAACAAGGGGGTTACGAGATGCCTGCCCTTCGGGCAGGCTTCTCTCGGGAAGCAAAAGTGGCAGACTGTTTTTCAGTTTATCCATACCTGGAAACTTGGGTAGAGCACAACTTAATACATAGGAAACAGGTGATTGAATCTGCACTTATATGCCCTGCAGATACCCGTACTTCACCGCACAATCTCCTACACATCCCCCCGCCCCCTCGTCACCGAGCCAAACAGAAGGCCGGCCTAACTTATGTCGGCCCTAATTCAGTTTCAGCTAGATTGTGGGGTTTAGTCCACCTCAGCTATGAGGCGCGCCGTAGCGGAGGGCTCCGGATGAATTTCGAACACCTGTGGATCCTTAAGGTGCGCCGAAACCTTAATTGGCTTTGAATCCCGAAACACGGCGAGTTGACAGGACGGCGTACATCGTCCTCCACTTGGTCTTGTGCGCCTCTTGCAGCACGCGTACCGCGCAATTCTGTGTGCGCATTCCTCCCCCAGCGACTAGTACGCCTATAAATGCCGGCCGATGGGTATGCTTGCATGTCCGTCATTTGAGTTCCGCACGGAGCCATTAAGCGCAATGTATGCGGTGCTGTGCGAACTAGGAGGTTGCATGCTGCGTGTCTAGCATCATGAGCTCTGCGCCGTTCCCACCACCGGATTTCCTCGCGGAGACGGCGGCACAAGGGAGTTGGTGCGTTGTAACTACGTAATTTCAATAAACTTTCGAGTCGGGAAGTAGTCTACACATACGTCCACAACGAACGGAGTACGCATGCCATCCCTGGTAAACTTGTTAACATCTCCGCTTTTGTGGATTTGGGCGGGAATAGGACCCAGGAATTAATTGTGTTGCTTCTTGCTACACATGGGCGCGGGTTTCCAATGAAAATCTCTCAGAAAATAATACAAAAAGAAACGCCGGCAACCTAGGACGACGAGGAGGGCCCACGGAAAGTACTTGTACGCTTTTTTTTTTTCGAGTGAAGATACAAATTTTGAAATGTTAGGAAAGAAAGTGAGCAAGAACCAACGCGCCGGGAGGGATCCGAAGCCACAACCTTCAGATTACGCGTAATGTGGTTATCAATTCAGCCACCAGCGAGGAGGTATTCTCGTTCCCTTTTACCCCTGAGTGCAGAGCTCATTAAATGCATCATAAGGAAGAGGAAAATTACAAGAACGTTCTGGATAGCGGCCACTTCCCCGCGCGCTTTAGAGCCGCTGCACCGGATCACGCCGAAATCTGCTCATAGTTTCGGGACAAGGGGTGCGATCGAGATGCGATGACAGATACACATATACATACCGTATAAGAGCGGCATAAGCAAGATTCAGCAGGTGAAATTCAGACATACACTTAAGGCTGCTCGCGTGCGAGAATGCGAAAGCATTACATGTTATTTCGAGCTCTATATGTGATCTTCTGTGTCGAATGCAGCGAGTTTGTCCTCTTCTGTTGCGACAATGTCTTCGTCACCAGAGGGAGAATATATGTTTGGCGTGTAATCTGCGCTTCGTAACAGTCGCGGTAGTGTCCGATGGAGGTAGTTCGTCTGCTTCTTTGCTCGCACTTGAGCACTTTTGTATTTTTGTAGTCCCTTGCTGCTGCTTCTGCGGCGTACACCCCGTGGGCGACCAGGTTTCGCAGCTTCCACTGAGGTAGACGCTTCAGAGCCATCGCAGTTGAGAGAGCACAGACAAGCAGACACGTGTTCAGTAGGGCGATTGTGTCATCTCTTTGCCATCGTCAGTATCGTTTGGGGATGGTGCCATTTTCTTCTGTGGGTCATGCACTGCGACTGAGAGGCTTGACAAATCACCCTTGTTGGCGACACATACACGCTATTAGGTCGCACGTGCTTTACTGCTTTCGTAATTAGCCTGGTGAAATTACCTTTGTAAGCCTCCAGTGGTTATCATCTCATTATTATCACCGTTACTGATTCTTCTTTTTTAGGATACAGGAATGTACCCACGCAGGTGGATTGTTTTGTTCTTTTGTTTTCTTCTTCACCCTATTACTCCCTTTTCTCATCATGATTAGTCCCGTAGACCTCCGTATATGTGCGGCGTTAGCGTTGGTGTCCCTTTAACAGCGGCGCCGGCTGGAGTGGCCGAATCCGCGCGGTGGAGGCGGCGGCAGAGTTGGCCGCGGTGGCGGAGCGTGTGAAAGAGAACTGCGAAAGAGAACGGGGCTCGAGATGACAGTAAGGGCAACGCAAGGGGCAGTTGCTAAAGTGCGCTCCGAGTTGGAGCAATAAAGCCATCCTTCTGCGCACATGTTTCCGACTCGGAGACCAAAACGCACTCACTAGGTCCACTTTTGTTTGGGAAAGGCACCGGGGATGCGCGTCGGCCTCGGGTTTTGTAGACCCAGGCTCGAGCCCTCAGAGCACTGATTTTCTCTTAACTTGATTTTGATCTGATCGCGTCGTGGGTCATTTTTTGTATCATCTTTCGGTCGGCCGGACGCCGCCTTTTCGCCCGGTCTGATGCTTTCGCCTTACGCAGCCTCTGCGAGTCGAAGAGTGCGCAACCGCTCGAATCTTGAACGTCCTTCCCCTCCGCCCTTGCGTCGCAGTAGCGGCCGCAAGGAGGACGCTGGGGTTGTCGCGCATTCCACGCACAGATCTGGACATACGTCGGGTGACTGGAGTGACGTCGTTGGGTGTGAGTCGACGCACACTAGGCCACGCCACAGAAACAAAATCCCTGGATGGACCTCAGCTCGCCTTGACGATAGTGGTCCCAGCTAACGCGGGCTTGTAGCGGACCCAAAGCCAAGGAGAGTGTATAAAAACAAGTGGCAGTGAGAAAGAGTAGCCTCGGTGCGATAAGCGGGAAACCTTAGTTATCTCGCACCATGGCCGGCGCGTTGTGTAAACATGATACGTTACTGTTTCAGAGGCAATCTAATCGCCAACCAGCGGTGATGGCGTAATAGCGGACTTCCTCCGCCGCTTGAGTACACACGGCATATTGTTATAACGGGAACCACCGTGAGCCGAGTTGCGAGCTATGTTCAAGCGTTTCACTGTCTGGAGCAATTTTAGGCAAAAAAAACAAAAACATGATGACCTCCGCGATGGTTTCGTTACGTACGCGGTCTGCGAATGAGCAGATTCGGCTGAGTCGAAAGCGCTGCGGTGCAATTTTGATGAACACGAAGAAGAACAGTGATCACTGTACTATACTCTGCTGTGTTTGTCTTAAGAAAATGCCAGCCTGGAGCCTGTCCCTTTTTTGTTGTCGTTGTTAAAGCGAAATTGTGCGCGCGCCACTACATGGGGGTGCGGTAGTAAAGTCGCAGCGATCGTAATGGGCAAATAATTTTCGTTGTTAACCCCTAAGCTGGCTACGCTTTCGTTGGATTGCGACTATTTAGAACGTAGTTTGCCGCGGTACCTTGGTGCGGTATAAAAGAAAACAAACCGAAGCTGATGAAGCAAGACTGCGTTTTCGCACTGCCCAAAGAGGTGGCACCGGCTGTAACAGGCTCAATTCGGCAATCAGGCTGTGCTAACTGCTGTTCCAAGAAAAATTGTGTTCGACCAATTATCTTCATTTACGCTATTATAATGCTTACAACTGCAACTTCCGCGAAACCTGCATTATTGTGGAAATGCAGGGCTTTCCACGGTACGCCATTTTTTGCTGTTTTTTCTTACGTTTTTGTTTTTCAAAATTCTGTTCGACCAGCTATCTCCATTTACGCTATTATAACGATTACAGGGGGAACTTTCCCCGAAGCCGCATTTTTTTTTAAATACACGGCTTTACACGCTTCGCGACTTTTCGCTACTCTTTTCCATTTTTCTTATTTTTTGCTCTTTCAAAATTGTGTTCGACCAATTATCACTATTTTTGCTATTATGACGAATATAACTGGAACTTCCGCCAAATCAGTATTTCTTTGGAAATGGAGGGCGTTACACCATTCGCCACTTTTCGCCTTTTTTTCTCTTTTGTCCAATTGTTTTTGGTTTTTAAAAATTTTGTTCGAACAATTAATCTCCATTTACGCTATTATAACGATTACAGGTAGAGCTTTCGCCAAATCTGCATTTTCGTGGAAATGCAGGGCGTTACACGGTTTGTCACTTGTAGCTGTTTTTTTTTCTATTTTTCTTTTTTTTTTGTTATTTCAAAATTCTGTTTGACCAATTATCCCCATTTACGCTATTATAACGATTACATGTGGAGCTTCCGCAAAATCGGCATTTTTGCTGAAGCGCAGGGCGTTACAGATTTCGCACCGTTTCGATATTTTTTTTCTATTTGTGGTAGTTTTTGGTTGATGAAAAAGAAACATCCCTATCGCGAGGGGCACGATCAAATGCAGAGCATTTCGGCGGGGGGCGCGCCTGCAAGTCGTATGGATTACGTATTGGTTGTTGTTGTAATTGTTGTCTTCCAGCGTAGACATTGTCGATGAAGTCGATGGTGAAACGTGAAACGTGCCGTGGACCCCCTGCCGCGGCTATGACGCAACGTGGCGCGGCTATGACGCAACACAATCCAACACAATCCACTTTAATCCAATTCAATCCAAATCTAAACAAATCCAATCCAATCCAAGCCAAGCCAAGCCAATCCAATGCCCCTCGCGAGAGAGTGTTATAGCGCCGAAATCGCGCCACCACACGAACGCGTGATGTTGACGTCACGATCACGCCACAGATGTTAGCGACCGGAGCGCGCTTAAACGACATATGTGGTTTAAGCGCGAACCGACCGCGGCGAGAGAGCGCGATGCGAGCGCCCCCACCTGTTCTTGCGCGCGAACCGAGTGTTGCTCAGCGCGAACCCAACGCGGCGAGAGAGGGTGTTGCGCACGTCCCCACCTGTTGTGCGCCCGAATCGAACGCGACGAGAGAGGGTGTTGCGAGCGGAGAGAAGGCGAGGAGGACGCGGGGGAGAGGGCGCACCTGTGGCCGACGGTTGAATGAGTCAAGGATATAAGGCGCGTTCGTAACTTACGTTCTGTGTCGGCTTTGTGGCCCAGTCGGTAGAGCACCGTGTACCTTGCGTTCCGCCCGCAGAGTCGTGGGATCGAAACCTGGCGCCGGTAAGTATTATTTGTTTATATAGTGTAGGGGGAGCGATGCGGACTACGCACGTCAACGCGGGTGACATCGTGAGCTGCTGAAATGCTCTGCATTTAAAAGTCGCACGTGCACGTACCGCGTGCTGCGTAGGTAAAGTGTAAAATGCAATCAGCAGCGACGTGAACAGATGTTACCGTGAGCGATAAGGATTTGGGCTATAAAACCTGTTTCTTGACAGCGCAGAAATCAGCGCCGAGAAATTTCCGCACACCGACTCGAGCGGATGTGCGCATTCACAACTGAGGCTGCAAACAACGCGGCATGCGTGGACCATGCGAGATTCTGGCTGCGACGTTCAATCTGCAGCACTGACACGCGATGCATTGCCAAATGAGCCAGACCTTGTGTTTTAGATCGGCCAACTGCTGAGCTGCCCGGCGCAGTCTAACGGAAGCGCCTCGGCGTGGCAAAGCGAAAGACGCGCGCATTTTGCTGCAGGTGCGTGCAGGCGGGGAGCGGCAGAATATTCGCTGGGTCTGGTCGAGAGCAGACTCCCCGATCTCCGTTTGGGCGCGCCGACTTACCCCGGAAGCGAAGAATGAACTTGCTTCCGGTTTACGCTTCAGTCGTCGGATCAATCATGCAATTCCAGAAGCGCCGTGGCCTCAGCCTGGGAGCAGAAAAAAAGAAAGAAGAAAAACGAGAAGACGGTAGTCTCGTCTGGCGCGCCCCACATTTTTCGCCCAACTCCTCCGTTCGGCCGCTAGCGCTGATTTCCCTTAAACAAAACTGGGGGAATGAAATTGCGATACTACGTTCCCGTATCCTCGTAATTGAGGAGATGCGTATGTTGTAATTAATAATTGGTTAAAACATTGTAATCATCGGTAATTCATTGATTTTGCATTGTGTGGCTTCCTCAAGCAATATCCATGAAGCCACACACGTGCCGCAAAAAAAAGTACAGCATTACAGGGCTCCTGGCTTTAGGTTTTTCACCACCTAGCCGTTATGCATTTCGATCTAATAAAAACGCGATGTTGCTTAGCCACAGGTGCTCAGGTGCTCCTTTAGTACTGAACTCAGTGGGGGGTAGAATCCTTGGCGCCTTTCCTTGGGAAAGTCACACAGCCGTCAACCTCCACGATCCAGTCCAGTGTCGCAGCTATAGCAAGCAGTCGAATGAATGATGCCAAATCCACTGAACAGAGTCAGGAAGCAAGGAAACAAAATATGGGATGTACGGGCAAGCGTGGGCTACATGGTTTAGAATCAAAGACAACGCTTCGCTTCACACTGAGACAAAGTAATAGACGAGAAGGGACACACAGAAGACGTGTTGCTCACAACCCACCATCGGGCCCAACGATGTTTCCCAAACGGCCTGATGAGGGTCGGAAAGAAGGGCAAAAAGCAATACGCACAAGCACCTTTGGCACTTCCACGTGTGCGCGAAGTTTTCCTCTCATTTGCCGAACGACGCCATTTCCCCATCGCACAGCGTTTTCGACGGCGTACTGGCAACAATTGCACGAAAACCGCCAGAAAGAGTAGCCTCTGTTGTTTCTCCTTTGCGTCTGGACTTTGCTCGTGCCGGCACAGGGGCCCTTTGGAAATGAGCTCCACAGCCGCATTCCGTGAACTGCGCAGGAAGGGCAGGTTTCAGCGGTCTGTGAATTCACTACTGCATTACGTGCGCGAGACAGACTGTCAAGTACATCGGTACTTGATTTACTGTCAGGTAACGGTAGTGCTTGCTACTGAAGATGGGGGTGAATGCAGTGATCTGAATGTGAGAACTAACCGCAAGATAAGCAAAAGAAAGGATACAACGACAACAGAAGAGAATGAAAACAAAATAAAACGACAGCAAAGAAAGCCAATAAAGGAGGGAAAAGGTTGAAATAACGGTTGAGGAGAGCAAAAAAAAAATTAAAATGCTCCCGGAACTGTATGTAACCGAAACACGATATAATATGCACCTTATCCCATATTTCTATAAGTACAACGCAATCACGTGAAATCCGATAGATAACCCAATGACGATTAAAATACTTCTTTCGATTCTCAGGTAGTTCAAGACTCGAGAGAGCTTTCGTCTCGCCCCGCCAGCAGGAAATGGCCCAAGAAGTGTCTTGATTCCAGCACATCCCTTCGCCGCTGTCGCACGAGTCCTCGTATCGCTGTTTATCGTTCGCTGGCGAAGCGTGGGCGCAGCACGTGCCGAATGTCCTCCTTGCACAGCCCGCCAGTAAGAATGGCGAATCTGCCCAACTTAAACAAGAAGTTGCGAGTTCAGGCAGCATTGAGGGCCACCATTTGGGAAGAGGGTTGGGGGATCGCACTGCGTTTATTTTCTAAGAGGATACTGCCAGGCTGACAGCGGCAATCACAACCGCACGTTGCTGTCCTGCTGTACTCTTTGGAATGTCCGATTCCCACACCAGAATGTAGGCTGGAAGCTGCATCAAACATGCTGCTCTCGAACTACCAGAATTGTTCGACAGCCAGCTTTCATGTCTTTTGCGCACGGTACGTCTGTGAATTAAAATGAACTTCCGCACTAACTAACCATGGCAGCCAGACGGCTTCTTCAGAGCTTGCAAGGCTGCCCCAGGACCTAATATTATTACCCATTACTCATCGCTGTGCAGCACTGCCCCTTGTGCAGAGAACTCGGTGCTGGTGGAAGGCTCTTGTGGCCAGGTTTGTTCTTTACAAGAAATATCGATGACGGAATTGACAAAGCTAAAGCCGAAGCGCCCTTCAGTAAAGCGTGAACACCCCAGTAATGTGTTCTGACATGTTCCAACGTAATATCTGTCAAGGCCTGGGATGGTGACCAATAAAGCTCAGAGTGCTAGCGTCCACAGAGCAGGCTAGTTAGTGCATCGAAAGTTTGCTGGTAGGATGTGCCACACGTGAAAGGCAGGCACGGTTTCCACAGTGTGGGTGGGACATCGGGCCGCGTAACGGGGGCTGGAGTGGAGAAAGTCTTGAACGTGCAACGTGGCGACTGCTTCCCAAATGATTCCAATTGTAGAGGTTTACCACGTGCGGCCCCTGTCAAGCAGGTAGAATTTTAGCCTGCACGCTCTCTACAATCCTAACGCTCAGTCTAGGCAAATTACGTAAAGCCATGATGTAAAACCGCAGAAGAGCCTCAAGAAATGTCTCATAGATCATGAGTGCAATAAGCTGCCCGCGCCCGTCCTGTCAGCATGCGCAAAGTCTGTCCGAACGGGCGGAAGCGTTCTCTGAGACAGTGGGCACACGAAGCCTAGCGTAGTGAACGATAGAAAATAGCTTTAGCATAGCGGATAGCGTCTGCCAACGCTATAGCGGCGGGAACCGAAACTCGAATGGGCACTTGCGCATTCGTTCCGGTAGAGGGGATTACTTTCATGGGCCGGCCCTCGCCATGTCCGCGCATTCGTTCCGCTGAGGGGCGAGCTCCTCGCCCTCCCCGCGCGCGCATGCGCAGTCGGATCCCGGTAACCCGTCGGCGTAGCGTGAGGTTCCGCTAGCCGCTGTGCTGAAACTCCCTAATGAGTCCCAAGAGATGTAGTTTGGGCACGAAAGGTATCAAACTAGAGGTTGGTACACATCAGATCGGCTGAATGAGATTGCGGTACTGATCCAGGGAGAAATGAGCAACCTCAAAGTTTCGAGATGTTTTTGTGTTCCCAGCGCAGCTGCCTGCAAGTTGGCTCCAACTTCACCGATTTCTACCTGAAGCCTAGATACAGATTTCACCGGCGCAAGAAAGAGAAAGGGAAGAAGGATTGCCAATATCTGTTTCGCACACAGAACAATAAGGCATTGTTGGCAGTAGTGATGTCTCTGGTCTAGGTTTTCGTGTACAGCCGTGTAGATTTGCCGTGTCGTCTACGTGAGCTGTCGACTTTACCTGATTCGCGCGGTCGTATAGTCGTGAAAGAAGAACTTCACCCAGTGATTAACTGCCTGTTGTTAGCCGCCATTTCTGTCTAGTGCCAGGGCCGCGTATCTCTAGTTCTTGCCACAAAGAATCTGCCAGCCACGCCCCCTAAGCGCTGGCAGATGGTAGCAAACAGATGCGGTGTTTACTACTCGTTTCGTCACATCGTTTTATGACAAGGACATCAAGGGGAACTGCTAGTGCATCGTGACCATTGAGAGGGCCGCTCAAAAGCATGAACGCGGTAGCAGGCTGGAAGTTTCCCCGGACCTGGCACGGACGTTGTTTGCCAGTGCCTGTCGAGTGCCGCCCGCCGGTGTCGGCCAGGTGTAATCCGCCGTTCTCGGCCCTCGGCCCACGCAGCGTGCAGTTTTGTTTCGCAAGGTCACGAGTGACAGCCGAGGGGGCACCAGTGCGAGGCGGCACAGAAAAGAGCGGTGAAATCCAGACAGAAGGCCACTGCTTCCGGGATAAACCCACACAAGCCGTGACTAGTCGCTGCGCGCAAAGGACTGCTTCGATTTTTTCCTCATGCGAAAGGCGCTGCTTATTGCCTTTCTCTCGAGCTTGTTTGAGCCGCCATGTATATTTATTTATTGCGTCAATTGCAAAGCCAATTCAGGCATACTAAGCGCGTGAAGCGCGCAGGAGAGAAGAATGATGAAATTAGTGCAACTTAAGACAACCAGGGGCTCACATGGCGATCTTTGTTGGTAGGGGAAATGAAGCTTGAACTGTAACTCATTAAGACACAATCGACGCAAATACTCATCATGTTAACAAAAACACTAAATACAATTAGACATTGACAAGCAGCAGGACACTTCGTAGACGAGGGCTATCTGTGAAACAACAGGTGATGTGGAATACGACGATATCGCGACGCGTGGCCGCCCGCAGGATCCACCTGGGCAGCGAAGCTGTTGCAGCCGTTGACGCTGCAGCGGTGTGGTTTAAGGTGGAATCGAATGCAAGGCGTATTTACTGCTGTTTGCGTAAGCTTATAATTTAATCGAAATAGCCAACGTCAGCCGCTGTTTTTATTGCGAGTTTTTCATAACGACCCATCGAACGAGAGTCGTGACGTCCACCCATGGGTCTGTAGCCGTTGGAGCAGTTTCACTGCGCTCCCTCTCCTGTGTTTGGTGACCAACACGCCTTCTGTCACTACGTGGGGCAAGGGAAGGTGAATCACAAAGACATACACTAACGAGTTACATTGGCAAGTAAATAAAAGCTAATCAACTGGGGAAAAATAGGGGAAGAAAAAACAGCAGTCGCGTTCAAATTTTACTTCTGACGCAGGTAAAATGCAGCACCAAACGGCATGGCATTAGTGAGATTTAAATGCAAGCGAAACAGTGTACACCGCTTCTATCCCCACACTTACTTGCAGTTGTTCTTACGCATAAAAGATAACGCAGAGTACGTAACAACATCAACGCTATGTCAACTCCTTAAGTCATTCTGTAAACACTAGCGAAGGGAAACAACTCAGTACACAATTACAGCATTGTGTAGCAGTAATTGAAACAGGGCGACAGCTGTCGTTGCCTGGCCCATTGCGCCCAGCGTTACGTTAACCTGCGGAGACCGTACCCTCCAGTGTTCTATCGCGAATTCTATGGAGCCTACGGCCGCTGCGAACAGTTTCATAAGAACCGTTACAGGCCCCCGTCTGCCGGCGCACTGTTCAGTGAGCGCGCTCCTGCAAACAATGACCCCTCGTATTGACGGCCGTCGCCGCATGGAAATGGAAAGGAATTGCAGCAACCTGTAATTGAAGACCGGCGATAGCTGTGCTTCAGTTGCCGGTTGCGCTGGCCGGCCGGCAAGCTGACAGAAATACCCCTCATATTGAAGGCTGTAGACACTAAGGGTCGAGTAACTTGAACCCCAGCGAGCGATCTTTCTTGTCCAGCTACTTGCAATTTAAGCCTGCGCACGGTACATTTTTGCTGCGATAGCCGTGAATACGAGGGGTTATTGTCTTCACTCCCTATATAGAACCCTCATCATGCAATTTAAAATCCCGCCCAATACCCCTCTACCGGCCATTGCTGACCTATGCCCGGCACATTGTATTACCAGGTGTAGGAGTGCCAGGAGACCACAGACCTTGCCGCAATACCCTCCCCCTCCCACGAGCAGTGGGTGGGCCGCCTGGCTAGCGCGGACCTTGAACTTGAGCGTAAACCGATGACGAGGGCCTGGACCGCCAGCCAAGTCTAGGGTGTCCCGCTCTGTAAGGACTACCTAACGGGCGGGCGCCCTGACACCTGCCCCTAAACTTGACGAACAAAGATTTATTCATCCTTACCAGCGGTCATATTTACAAAGCAGTTTTGCTAGGCTCACGCTTTTGGATACGCTGCCTACTGTTTAAGTTACAAGAAAGTCAGTCGTTCCCTTTAAGAGCAGTGTCTCGGAACACGAAATCCGAAGTTGGATTGCTAACTTAGTATCGGAAGCATTGCTAAACTATTGCCAAATAGTTTTAGATGCTCGCGTGTGCATTCTTCTCGGATAGTTCAGCAATCTTCATCCTGATTCACCGTGTAACCAGCATGAGAAAGGGATGACGTGCCATGGACTTTTTTTCGAGGATAGAGATCATGACTTCCCTCACCAGGATGTCTCATCACTGCTGTGCTTTGACAAGCATCATCCCATCGCTGCTGCCCACTTAACCGCCTCTCATGAGGGTCGCTCACCATCCTCACCAAAGCGAGGAGGTCCGGAACCTTTCTATTTGCTTCATTAGTCTGAGTGTCATTAAAGTGTGATGATGATGATTATTATTACTATGACGAAGCATAGCGAAGAAGGGAAGTACTATGACAAATTTGTTGCTGAGAACCAGGCCTGCGCAGCGTTCAACAATAGGCTGTAGAGAGAGAGAGAGAGAGAGAGAGAGAGAGAGAGAGAGAGAGAGAGAGAGAGAGAGAGAGAGAGAGAGAGAGAGAGAGAGAGAGAGAGAGAGCTTTGACGAAATAGGCTGTAAACTGAGCCCGAGGTTAGACGGCATTCTTCTGAATGGAAATAACGCGGCAATCCCGTCCAGCGTCACGAACTCAGATCGCTACACGTGCATATCGTTTAGATACCGCCATCTCATCTCCTGTTTATGAGCCCTGCTTACTCGCTCGTTACGAACGCCCACGGGACCTTGAATAAAGCGCCAGCAGGCTGTGCAGTAGCTGCGCATGCTTGCCGCCACGTACCGGATGCTGCTAGCGGATCTGCCGGAACAACAGCCGCTTATCTCGCCATCCGTTCCGAGGAGATCGTAAAAGCTTGCGGGGCTGCATTCCTCGCGCTCGAACCCGTATTGCCTGTTTTCAACTCAACAGGCTGTGGGTCACGAGCTCCAGTTCTGAGCACCGCCAAACACGACGGACGAACAGCCTCTCCACGCAATGCCTTCTCGTGCGCTGCGCCATACATAACCAAAGCCTCGCTAATGCAGACGAAAATCCCTGTTATTCGAAAGCTACCCCTTGCTGTGAGGCGCGCCGTAGTGGAGAGAGAGAGAGAGAGAGAGAGAGAGAGAGAGAGAGAGAGAGAGAGAGAGAGAGAGAGAGAGAGAGAGAGAGAGAGAGAGAGAGTTACTTTAATCACAGTTGAAGTGAGCCTTTTTGTGGTCGGGGTCTTCAGTCTAAGACTCCGTTGGTACGGCCGGCTGTCTTCGCTCTTTCCGCTAGCAAAAGCTGCGTTCCAGGACAAGAGCTGGCCAGCGTACTCTCCCACTGCTCGCGTTAGGGGTTAGGGATGGGGGGGAAGATTTGGGTTCAGTTGACATTCCCAGACAATAGGGTACAGCGTGTCTGGTGCGTGGCAGTGAGTACATAGGGGATCGTAAAGTGTAGGGTGTATGGCGTGTAGTCGTGTTGGGTGGGGGTAGGTATTAGTCTGTAGTTGTCTCAAGATGACCTCCTGTTCTTTCGTGGCCTGATCGGTGACTTGTGGATAGAGTTTCCTCGCTAGTCGGTAATGTTGGGTGATGTCGGCGTATGTGAGGAGCGGTTGCCAGGTTCGTTCCGACTCTTCTTGCGGTGCCCGGTGGGCGAGTTCTCAGGCCAGGACGCGTGCCGTCTGGTTGCCGCGAAGAGCAGAGTGGGCCGGGGTCCAAATGATTGTGACCTGCTTCTGTGGTGGTCGTTGAAGGAGAACACAAAGCGCTTGTCTTGAAACCCTACCTGCTTGGTATGCTCGGCAGGCGGCTTAGTTAGGCGGCTCGGTAGGCGGCTCTCGAATGCCATTCGAGATCTAATCGAAAGGCGTGGGTTCGGTCCCCACTTTGGGCGCGTGTTTTTCTTTCTTTATTTCTCACGTAATTAATAAAAAATAATAATGTAACGTCACTAACGGTAAAAAATAGTCTAACCATTCCCCTATGCCTTCTTTGGCGTTGTAGACTGCCGGCATTTCTTTCTGTTTGTGTATATATAAATATATATTTCGTAGACACTCCAGTCACGGCCCGCGGGTTAAAAAGAAGGTCCCCTTCACCCCGAGTAATCCGAGTGGCGCTGGCTACCACCCCCAAGGGCAGGAAACAAAATACCTTAATATAATACCCCAGAAAGTGGAGGGGAAAATAGCCCCGCCGGTAGCGATAGTGGTCATCGCACCAGACCGGTATTCTGGAGGTCGTGGGTTCGGATCACACCCGGCGGGCATTTTTTCTCCACTTTCCTTCCAAATTCTTTGTTTCAATGACCTACCACATCCTCCCCTTTGCTTTATGAGGTTTTCTTGACTGCCAACCGTTATTTCTATATATATATATATATATATATATATATATATATATATATAGAGAGAGAGAGAGAGAGAGAGAGAGAGAGAAAGAGAGAAAGATAAAACTCACAAAGCGCGCAGAAATAGTATAAATAAAGAGTCGGATACACAGCAAGCACAATAACAAAGAAGGTTTACTTACGCAGCGGCAACGGGACTTGCCTTCATCAGAGTACAGTTACATGATTTTACTGTCACAAACATTCGGAACGCAGAGAACTGTGAGAAGGATCGGAAGATGTTTCAAAAACGGAGAGTATGCATGCAGTCGGGCTATGTCTATGTTGCGACAACAACAGCAACAACAACAAAAAAGAGAGAAAGGAGAGAGGGAGAGAGAGAAAGGGGTCGTATTAACAATGCAGCTGTCAAGGTTGCTCCACGACGGGGGCAACGTACATGGCATGGGCTGCAAGTTCAGACACTAGAGAGTTAGCAGTCCGTCCGTTCCGTGGCGTACGTAGCTAGCGTGTTGACCGGGACCCGTCTGGGCACTTGGGCATTCGTCACGGTAGGGGGATTAGTTCCGCCGGCCTGCCTTCGCAATGTCCGCACCTCCTCGCCCTTCCGCGCGCGCAGGCGCAGACCGGTCCCGGTAAACCCGGTAACAACGTAACGAACGGAACGGACGGACTGCTAAAACTCTCTACTGTCACTCGTCCCAACGGAACCAGTCACAGCCAACTCCTCATAGGTGAACGGGACAGAAGTCGTCATAGGCAATCTTGCACTAGGGAAACTCGTAGCCTAGGACAACTGGACAATAGCCCATCCCGTCACAATTCACGTTTTTCGTTAATATTGCTCAAATAAAAAATATATTTCGCATAATTATCTACTCATGCGTCAACACTCTTACGCCCCTCCTTCGATTCACCAACCTTACGTTTCTTTGGTGGCCTTTGAGGAACATGCCAGACCAGACAGCGTATTTTGTTGGTTTTTTTGTGTGCTTTGTTCACCTAATCACACGGGCCATATGAGATTTTGTTTGCTCATACTCAAGTTTTTTTTTCCAATTTTAAACATTTATTTCCAGGTAATCAGGTGACGGCGCTGTATTGCCTCGAGGACATACCGTGGCGCAACCTACACGAGTGACGTCACTTGCAGAACGCCGGGTCGTGTGTCGTCTGCTACAACACAATTCCTGTGCGTATGCGAACGCGTGTTTTTGTTGTTGTTGTTGCGGCCACCGTCTCCCCCCTCCTTGTAGATTTAAGGCAAATTACCCAGAAAGTGGTCTGCGGTGGCCTCCGCGATCGGCTACGGGCGGCGCGCTGTTGCTCCGGCCGTCCCAATCGCCCGGAGCGAGCGTAAGTTGAAAAGGGGGCGTGGCCGCGTTTTTCGCCTAACCGCGGCGCGCGTAGCCTAAGGTCGCTTTCCCTGGCGCGAGCGGGCGCAGAGGGCGAAAACTCAGCCTTCGCAGCCTGTGTGCGACGTTTAATAATAAAAAAGTTACCCCACACCAATGCAGGAGAAAGGTAGAAGTAGTTGCTGGTGCCATTAGGGTAGTTACTGGTGCCTTTGAATTTTCGACGTAGACTATGCCGACGTGATGCATAAGTGAATTCATTGCACAGCAGTATTCTTTTTTGTAGTCACGCATGTTTCCAAAACACAACACGTTTTCGGGTTTTATTTCTGAAAATCTCGTACGTGTTGTTTGGAACGCACGCAACGCATATTCCGTGCGTTCCTAGCAAGAACCAAATTATGGAAATTCAACCGACCGAAATCCAACCATTAGTAAACACGAAAATACCCCCTATGTCGCTTCTTTCTTTCTCCTTTAAACGTGCGGGCTTTGGCAGATAAAGTAGATGACATGGCAACACTACTTGAAACGTTTGGCGCAACTTTTACCGCGATACTATTAACAGAGACATCGTATACTTCAGCATCTGAGGTGTATACTGTCCAAATGGCTATCGGTATTTCTTCCGCAATAGGCAGGGTAAACGTGCTGGTACCGTTTATTGGCGTGCATGCTTGCATATACAAACGTACAGAGAGGCTTCCAGTCAACCAATAAATGGACGTGGTCTAAGTAATGTAATAAAAATATTTACCCGAGTTACGATTGGTATAGTTCTGCACATGATGTGTTTATTCACTAATATCCCGAACAACTTACTTACAGCCGATGTTGTGCATACAGATATTAGTGATCAGCTTAACTGCTCACCGAAAAAAATAATGCCCTTAATATGTCATGCCAACAAATTATGTGCAGAATATATTACCCCAGCAAATCTAGAAATAAAGTCTTTCGAAAAAAATACACATGTAGTCGATAGCGATATGAAAGGCATCGCGTAATACCATGACTTTTTCACTCACGGCAAATAATTTGGTAGCGAGATTGCAGTAGGTACTTAAAGCATATTAAATAAAACGCAAAAAAATGATTGATTCGTACCCGTGGAAGCCTAACAGATTATTTGACTATCGTAGTCGCCTGCCTATAAACAATACACGAGAGCTTATCGGTATTACGCTGTTTTCGCACCCGTGCGTGCGTGCGTGCGTGCGTGCGTGCGTGTGTGTGTGTGCGCGTGCGCGTGCGCGTGCGCGTGCGCGTGCACGTGCGCGCGTGCGTGCGCGTGCGTGTGCGCGCGTGCGTGCGTGAAAGCAGCGTAATACAGATGAGCTCTCGTGTATTCTTTATAGGCAGGCGACTACCATAGTCAAATAATCTGTTAGGCTTCCACGGGTACGAATCAATCATATTTCTGCGTTTTATTTAATATGCTTAGGGGTTTCAAGTACCTACTGCAATCACGCTACCAAATTATTTGCCGTGAGTGAAAAAGTCATGATATTCCACGATGCCTTTCATATCGCTATCGACTCTACATATGTATTTTTTCGAAAGACTGTTTCTGAATTTCTAGATTTGCTAATTTGTTGTCATGACGCATTATTTTTTTCGGTGAGCAGTTAAGCTGATCACAAATATCTGTATGCACAACACCGGCTGTAAATAAGTTGTTCGGGATATTATTGAATAAACACATCAAGTGGAGAACTATACCAATCGTAACTCGGGTAAAGATTTTTATTACATTACTTAGACCACGTCCATTTATGGTAGACTGGAAGTCTCTATGTACGTTTGTATATGCAAGCATGCATGCCAATAAACGGCACCAGCACGTTTACCCTGCCTATTGCGGAAAAAATACCGACAGCCATTTGGACAGTATACACTTCAGATGCTGAAGTATACGACGTCTCTGTTAATAGTATCGCGGTAAAAGTTACGCCAAACGTTTCAAGTAGTGTTGCCATGTCATCTACTTTATCTGTCAAAGGCCGCACGTTTAAAGGAGAAAAAAAGGAAACGACATAGGGGGTATTTTTGTGTTTACTAATGGTTGGATTTCGGTCGGTTGAATTCCCATAATTTGGTTCTTGCTTGGAACATGTACGATATTTTCAGAAATAAAACCGGAAAACGTGTTGTGTTTTGGAACCATGCGTGACTACAAAAAAGAATACTGCTGTGCAATGAATTCACTTATGCATCACCCCGGGCATAGTCTACGTCAAAAATTCAAAGCACCGGTAACTACCCTAATGGCACCAGTAACTACTTCTACCTTTCACATGCATTGGTGTGCGGTAACTTTTTTTTATTAAACGTCGCGCACAGGCTGCGAAGGCCGAGTTTTCGTCCTCTACACCCACCCGCGCCAGGGAAAACAACCTTAGGCTACGCGCGCCGTGGTGCGGCGGAAAACGGCGAAACGGCCTCTTCGGAATTACGCTCTCTCCGGGCGATTGGAACGGCCGGAGCAACGGCGCGCCGCCGGTAGCCGATCGCGGAGGCCACGATTACACCGCTCCCCTTGCTTCCGCGCCGAATGGGACGGCCGGAGCAACGGCGCACCGCCGGTAGCCAATCGCGGAGGCCACGGGTCTGCAGACCGAATAATCCGGCCAAGCAATCAGCGACTCGCTCGTTCCCGGCGACACCGCCATAGAGAAATAAAAAAATTAGAAGAGTGGACACACGGGCTTATCGCGGCCGAGTGGCGTGACTCGCGCGCCGTCCGGCAGTCGGCGCAAGTGGTAAAACACTATATATTTAAAATTAAGCTAACACACAATATTATACTTTTAAAATTTTGTTACACATTAGACTACACATTTTTATTTGTGTAATAAGTTGAATGGCTGTCAATGTAAATTTTTGTGGCTTCTTTGCGCCAAGCCTGGCCAAGCCGCCAAGCCGCAAGCGCAAGCCGCCATTTGGCTCTTTCGGCAGCGTTTGCACGTGCGTTTCTGCAGCCTCGTGCTAACCTCTGTTGTTGAGAAGGAAACGCCTAGCGCTTTATTTGCGACATCGGTTTTGCATCCTGAACGAAAGGTGAGACTTTCTTCTTTAAAGTGCTGGTGTGGCGTATCATATTTACGTTTCCTTGTACTGCAAACGCTGCGAGCACTGCGTAACCTCAGGGAATCAGGCATAGCTAGTGCTGCGTCTTTAAGATAAGCGCTTTGGAAACGCCCCGGAAAGGCGTAAGACACCATTTTTTAGCTGGACGTAATGGTATTTTAGGCTGGTTGTGCCGTTTTATCTAGCGCTGAGGGATGCCAGCGGTACGCGCCCGTCGTCGCACGTAGCGTTTACGTGCCGCAAACGACGGCTGTGAGTTGCGGAAGTGGCCGGCCGGCCGGCGGTCCGTAGGCGAAGCAGGCGTTGTGCGCTGTCGCTGCACTGAATTACGTGAGCCGCAGGCTGCGTTGTATTATACTAGCTAGCCATTGCTAGCTTGGCCAACTGTTACTGCTATTATGGCCGTGATGCGCTGCAAAGCCGTCCGGGCTAACGTACACGGCGAAGTAGCCGTATCTGCATTAATTTGACTTATCTGGGCATAACCAGCAGCCCTAAACTCATCGTAAGTTTTACACATGGGTGCATACCAAGCTGCCTGCGTACAAAGCGAACCCGCTCGCCGACGCAGATAACGCGCGCTCGTCGCTTCGCTTTGGCGCGCCAGGTACGGTAAAAACGCTTCTTTCGTCGGCAGATAACAGCTTTGCTCGATGCGGGGTGAGTGCGCAGTGCATTGAAACCTTCAAATTTGGTCTTCGTTCTACATCGTATATCAATTCCGGTATCGCAGGCATTGCATACAACTGTTCCACACTTGCCGTTTTTTCAAGCGTTTGCTCTCTTTTCTCTGGTCATATTTTGGCTAGTTTCATTAAACACGTATTGCGCAGATTGCACCTATTTAGTCGGAACTGTGTGTTTCTTGTCATATCTTTTTAAGGCATGGCCTTTGGCGGTCAGTAGTACTCAGTACGACGCTCACTGCTGCTTGCCATGGTGCCCACACAGCGCCCAAATATACTTTCGCCAGGTGCCCGTTCTCGGGATGCGTTTCTTTCGCGAGCCCGTGGGGCAACAGGTTTGTTTAACGTTCAGCTCGCTCTCACTCTTCGTCCTGATTTTACAAAAAAAGACAAAGGGATTCAGGCTATGTGAGCAGCGTTATCATTCTTGTTAACCCAAACAATAGGTGAATTGCATTAAGAATGTGCCTAACCAGTGTTGCGAAATTACAAAGACCCATATTTTAAGTGTTGCTAATAGCTTGACCGCATGATTGCTGAATAGAATAAGAGAACTTGCGTTTTAAATAGGTGGCATGCACTGGAGGCAATACTTGAATACTAGTTGCAGTGAAATTTACAGACTATTCGCATATCATCTGTTATTGCAAGCAGTTTGTGTACTATATCACCTATCACCTGTGCAGGTCTACAGGTGCCCTCAAGACAGAGCCAACCAGCCAGCTGCATTCTTCATACCAAACATGGTGCAAGCACTTCATGAATCGTGCTCTCACAGGACTCACAAAAGTGGCCGTGCCAACTGTTCTCCCAGAGTTATTCAGTTGTATTAATGACTGCCTGCAATGCTTCTTGCTACCTTATTGATGCTTCTGATGGATACCGCAACTGTATTCCATCTATTGAACCTTGCCATTAGCACCTAAAATCTAACGCAAGTCTCGGCACTCAATAAGGCGTGACCACTTAAAAGACTATCGTTGACTCAAGGAACAAACGGTTTTTTATCACTGACATGCCTCATATCATTAAAACCACTAACAACAGCGTATAGTCTCCAAACTCCACTCGCAAGTTATTGTTGCTGCTAGTTGTAATATTGTGAAAACAGTACATTCACAAAAACCCTTTTACATTATGAAGACTGCCAGGGTAAGAGGTCATGCTAAATGTCGTTTGTCACCATACGTGCTGCCTGTTGTCGGACTGGCCTAGATGAAGAGAACCATGTTGGGACCTACGTTGTCAAATGCTTATGGGATTCTGTAATGTGCCACCATTGTCTCATACACGAGAAGCATATACTGCTTCCCTGTTTCTTATATTAGACTGTTCGTATTGACAGCGGAAGGAATGAATTTGTGTGCCTTAATCGAGCCTGGAACCTGTCGGTTGACTACGTGCACGTACCTAAAATATCCCTGCCTGGCCCTTTGCCTTTACTGGGAAGGCAACGCTTTCGGAAGGTAACCCGGCTTCTTGGGAAAATGCACCCTTGCAAGGAACCAATAGGAAGTTGATTTTTTTCCTCTTAACCTTTTGCGTGTGCATCTCCACATAAATGGGATTTCTGTTCAATTACTGCTACTGATTTGAAGTTGCCCCGAGGCAATAGATCTCATCAGCGTTCATCAAATAAGCGAGGCCATCAAAGCCAAAGTTTTTCCCTTCTTTCACATCCTAACTGGAGAAATTGCCAGACTAAGAAGATTATCTGCGGAGATAGTGGTTGTAAACAGTTGCAAGTATCCCAGTGTCTAGATTATGTTATGGTTGATATTTTAGTATGACTGCAACAGCGAACAGCGTCTGAGGGTGTCGTAGATACAAGTAAATCTGTGGATGGCTGAGTTTCTCGGTTTTCTACATTTTCAATTACCGTGGAGAAAAAATCCTTTGTGTGGTTGTGGTACCTTTACTTGTGCATTTTTTTTCATTCCTGGAAACGTATTTTCCTCTCAGTAAGTACTGTGTATTGTCTCTGTTGTGTATTACTCACTGTTTATTATTATATGTGTGTTGCAAAGAATGATGACAATTTGAACTTGTTCCGTTTACTGCCATGCAATAAATATTGCTTCATTTATGGTGTGTCTCTTTTATGTGGCTCGGCAACATGTGAACACGCGACAGAATTCTTAACCAAGTGTGAGTGGTACTGTTAATTGCAATTTCACGTTTTCAGAAAAAGGTTTTTTTTCTGTAAAAGCATACGGGCACTAAGCCTGAGAATGATATGTTCAAATAAACACTAATTATTGCATGAAAGCGTCCGAATACCGTACCGATGCCCGTCGCTGTGAGCAGCGCTTTCCAGTCCTTCAAACTACCCGCCAAAATCGGTGTCCGCGAAACCGAAACCGAAAGTGAACGTACGAAAGTATGGTTACTAGTTTGGCTCTCCGTCCGCTCGGTGCGCTACACTACAGTACAGTCATTCGGCCGCAGGGCTCTATGGGAGTGTCCACTCTTACCAGTATTTCTTTCTCTATGACACCGCCGCGTTCAGGCAGTTGCTACCATCGCGATCCACAGCTCGTACGCAGCCAGCTAACGCCAAGGACGATGCAACAAATGCCTAGAAAAGTACGCTGTCAATTCAATATGAAACACTTGTGACGGGACATGCACAAGACCGTGTGAACAAGGAAACACCTCGTAACCGCTCACATGTGATCTCACCGCGCGTACTGCTCGCATTGCCTGGTACATGAATGGCTACGCCAGAACGGGGAATCGCATTGCTTCGCCGCACATGCTTAAAAGTGCTGCTATGTTTCCCCTACAATGTTTTTATAGTTATGTGATTAACGATCACTGCCGTAGCCTGTACTCTGCCCGGCTGATATGTTTACTTTTCGCGACTTGTCCGTAATGTATGAACGGTATAAACGGGAGTTGTCTGCGCCTTCGAAGGGGTTCGGACATGGCTATAGTTAGTTTTCATTAAGACCCGGCGTGGGAATTTATAATTGCAACGTCGGCTTTTGTCTGTTTACAGTGAGCCGGCCTTTCTCTAACATCAATTTCGAAACTCACGACGGCTTACAGTAGGCGAGGCTGTGTACGAGGCGCAGCACGTCGTTACTGATTTGAGGTAATGGGGAGTTTTAGAATAGGAGAACCGAGTGTTGGGGGCCCCCAAGAAGTTAGGGGAACCCGAACGCAACACACGCGAGTGCGACGACAGGGTCTTTTCCAACAGCTCGCAGCCGGCTTCGGATGCATGCACGTAATCGAATGTTGGGAACTTTAGGCTTAGTGTAGCGGCAGATATTTCATCGCCGCTATCGTTACAGTTGCGAATGACAGTCCCTAACACAACTTTTCACCGCACTGTCATCCCCCTTCTTGTATGTGGAACTCTGTATCCGCAATGATTGCCGTTTAAGCGATCGATGACCAAGATGCCTGTCACGGCCTCGGCCGATACTTGCGCGCAGGTATCGCCACCCTTCAGCCACTCGTCACACCGCGCGTGTACCGGCCGGCGTTGCCGGGACCGACCTCCTCGCCGGGTCGGCGTAAATCGCGACAGATATTTGAGCGTCGCATCGAAAACCACAGCTGAGGATTCTACCTAGCACAATTTTTCACCTCACTAACATCCACTTTCACCAATCTGGAACTTGTTTTCCACGACGTGTGATTTCAAAAAGCGGCGAGAAGTTGTTGCTGCCGCGACCTGCGTCGTTTCGAGCTGCTCCGTCGGCCGTGCGGGCAGGCACGGCGGTTGCGTGTGCTGAGCGTTTCTGCGAGCAGTAAACACTTAATGATTTCCTGCTTTATACATTTCTTGCAAACAAGGGAAATCTAGAAACGTAACTCGTCGATCGTCGTAGTATACATTACTGATCGCGGAAACAAGCCGCAGCTTACGCTTTAGTAAGCTGCGGCTTACCACGCTCCGCAAACAACCACGCTCAAGTTGTTTGCGGATAATGTACCACAGTTGATACGGTTATAAACTCCCCACGAGGTCGAACTGCGCTTGACGCACTGACAATTAACTTCAAACTACGGAAATTAACACGAAAATACTTTTAGAGCGCGCGTCCTAAACGAAGTGTCACGCGCTGCAAGCAAACTACGCAGCAAGATAGGAGCGGTGATCCTACAAGTGAAGTCAAAACGATCGCAGCGCCGGACTCTCCGGTGGTGGGCCTCGCGGCCAATTGAGTAGACCTTCACGACTTCTCTATTTTTGGTGTTTCCTATTTTGATTTTACTGTTTTTAATGCCTTATGATAAAAACGTCAAAGAGTATGGGCTAAAAACCCCAGAAACGCTGGGGTGCCACGAGGGGGGGGGGGGGGGGGGCGGAAGACAGATGTGAAACGAATTAACCTGTAGTATGGTGGCTAATGTTGTAACCAAACTTTCACTCGTTAGTTCTAAGCAGGGCGTTGGGAACAGTAGGTCAAGGCTTGGTAACTTCTTAGCAACTGAGCTTAGTGCCCATTAAGAGTTAGGAATGAAGAAATCGGGAGACTTTTGCTAGCGTTCCAGTTAGGTTTTTGACGTTGGACCCACAAGTGAAAAGAAGGGCCTTATTTATGTAGAACATACGCGGCGAAATGATTAGATTGTATGTCGTCACAAAAGTGGTGTATACAAAAATTACGGAGCATATCGAGGCATTTATAGGCCTCGTGCGCTGGCATGGTGGCACCACGGATTTTGAACCAGTGGCGCCCTCTGTCGATCTGCGCCGCATTTTTTTGCTCGTTCCGTGCTACGCCGGTCCGCGTATGCCGTGCGCAGGGCCAGCGTGACTGCCCGAAGCGGGCCGTGCGTGAACTGTTAAGTGGTTTCCAATAAATATGAAACCCTGACAAATACTAAAAAATACAGGCAACTTAACCGCGAAAAAAAGTTAGTCGCCAGCAACCACGTCTTCGGCATCAACGAAGAAATTCAGGCCGAAACAGTACCGTGTATATAACCCTGGAACATGGTGTGATTTAAATAAATAGTTTAAAATACAAGTGCGGCTGGGGGTAAGCGAAAAACATGGAATATAAATTTTAATGCGTCAGCATTTCTTACCCATGCTAAAGAGCCCAATCTGTGTAATGCCTGGCATTCGCACAAAACCCCCCGTTGGGAGATCGAAGTTAACGCCTTTAGCAATAATAGTGTAGGTGTAGACCATTTGTCAAATGAAATTAAGAAGACGTAAAGTACAAGACATAAAGAAGACACAGTAAAAGAAGACATAAGGAAGGCGTAAAGAAGACAAAGTACCTTATTCTCAACAATCACACGGTTAAAACAAATTATAAAAAACCCGGAAATACAAACCCAAATAACACAAAAATTATTAAACCGCACCAAACGATAAACGCCTTCCATTTGCACAAAAGGGCATTTAACACATTTGTCGTATAATAGCTTAAATTATAGTTTGTATAAGAAAAACTTAAAATATCAATACAGTGGGAAATGAACTAATGAGACCCCCCCCCCCAAAAAAAAAAACAATACTCCGCACTCACCTGTTTATTGATTCCAAAATAACATGAAATATAAAAAGCAAACAGAAACACAAAAAAAATCAGAAAAGCACCAATGTCGGTGCAATTAAAAGTCTCAAGATGAACAGAAGCGGCGTAGGAATTCATGCACAGTAGACGTACAATTCGCTAAATTTCCCTAATCTTATTGATACTTCTGCTGGCGTTCCAGTTTGGTTTTTGACATTGGACTCACAAGCGCCCACAAGAAGTGCCTTACTGAAATAGAACATACGCGGCGAAATAATTAGATTGTGTGTCGACACGAAAGCGGTGTATACAAGAAAGTACCGATATCGAGGCATTCTAGTCTATACGCCACAATGCTGTGATATGCTTCGGGTCAGAGTGGGGACTAGAGACACAAGCAGATTCGTTATGGCAGTACCACCTGCGCAATGCACAGAACAAAAAACAACTGTGTAGACAAATTTCGCGCATCATAAAAACAAAAAGAAAGCTCGCCGGAAATAAATGCCAACTAGTACAAAGACTACAAATTCTCTTAAATAGGCTCGCTTCTGAGACAAGATTTGCTAATTACACAGCGAGGAGGAAACTAACAAACGTGCTGCAAATTTTGTTACAAGAAAAGGCCAAAAAAACACTTTCGATAAAACGGCTTCGATAAAACGTCCGTCGATACAACGGCGTTCGATATAACGGCGTTCGATAAACTGTCCGGATCCCGGAAAGGAGATAGGCGAACAACCCTTACGGGAAATGCCCGTTTCGATGAAGGAGATTCTCCTTTGTCGTGTGTCACGGAGGCGGACGCCGTTTCGGTAGCAGTCCTTCTCTGCAAAGGCCTTTTAGGCGCCCGTGTGTCAGCGGTATTATACTGCATCATTCCCTACCCGTGTGACACATTTCTTTTGGAGGGAGAAGTAAGATAACAAAGAGACAGGGTGTTAAACCAAAAAAAATAATTTCAACCACCACCGCCAAAAGAGCGAAAAGAAAGGCCAACCCACGATTTGCG
The DNA here is from genome assembly GCF_048455015.1 of Haemaphysalis longicornis. Taxonomy (NCBI): domain Eukaryota; kingdom Metazoa; phylum Arthropoda; class Arachnida; order Ixodida; family Ixodidae; genus Haemaphysalis; species Haemaphysalis longicornis. The sequence continues at coordinate 481,029,958 of NW_027526203.1, forward strand.
ACGGGTTAAACCGGGAATGAATGGACCTTTTCCCAGAAGCGATCAGCGCATGCGCGGGTTGTTGGTACGCCACTCTTGGCAGTAGTCTCCGGCGAAATAAACAAAAGGGCGCCCCCTCAGCTTGCTGCTTGGGGAGCGGCTATGCCTCCCAGGGCTGCACGTTTTTGTTTCCTCTTTTCGGGCAATCCGAAGTGAGTTCGTGCCTGCACACCAAAAAGGCTTTCAAAGGAAAGGGGCAAAAATGTTTGAGGCTGGCCACGCTGCGAGCACTTCATTGCCAGTGTGGGAGCAACGAAAATAAAAAAAAAATGAAGAAGGGGTGCTTCCGCCACTGCAGATTAGTCATGCGAGCGTGCGCCTGCTACCCTGACATTCGTGAAAGACACGGGTGACGGGTGGGCGCGGGAAGGACTGCAGGACCAGGATATTTCGTGCACCGATTCCCCGAAAGCCATTTTTTGGGGGCATGCCTTACTGCCAGTTTAGGTTCGCCGTGGCGGCCGCTAGGAGGACAGGTACGGGAAAAAGGTCAATTATCAGTGTTTGTGTTAAAGCCATTAACCCCCCGCCCCTTCTAGACATCCACCAAAAATGAAAATTCCCGACGAAATTTCCAAGAACGAGAAGGTCAGTCGTACCACTTTCCTTATTACGGAACCACTTAGAACCAGACGCCTCTTTTGACCAGTTTTCTCGTGAATAGTCGGCTGTGACGAGAGTGCCTGTTCATGCATAGAGGGTGCCCAAGCCGGCCGCAACACTGAAAAGAGGGGCGCGAGTGCTTTGTGTTCCGTCTTCTAAGAACTTCATTAGGCTACGTCTTTGCCTCCCTTTTCTGTCCAGGGTTGTTCAACTCGTATCTAAAACCTTGATCAACCCAGGTCACCCTACTTGCCCACTCTGGCTTTCATTATTTGCTGAACTTTCCCAGATGTACGACCGAAAAGAGAAAAATAGAAAACATGTGCCTCGCTTCTCTCTTTTGAGTCGAACCATCCTACCTACATCGCTGAGACCCACATGCGTTCAAAAAGGAAAAAAAACACGTGGACATCATTCCTTTTGTGTACCTATGACGAACTTTCGCATTTGTCGAACCGGCCTATAACGAATGATCCTGTGTGGGTTACCAAACGACCTATGACGAAACGCCGCTTGACGAACGGGCCGTATCCCTGTTCCGACAGACGGTGTTGATGAAATGCTGGAACCAAGCGTTGAGGTGATCAGATGGCTTCTCGGAGTGCAGCCTGCGCTCTTCTTAATAACATTCGCATAAAAACGAACATAATTTATTCATCGGCGATGTTCCAGCCTTGTTTTTCAAAGTTCTGAGCCATCCGCAAACAAAAAAAAATCACGCCATATCCACGGAATGAATGATGATAAGTGGGGCGAAGCTCGAGAGGGGGAAAGGCGCCGTTCTGCGATACCTCGGCGGCTGGCGGCGGCTAACCTCACCGACCTCACAGAATATTCTAGGCACTATACCCGAACTAGCAAAATATGCCGCCGTGGCTGCCAGGAGGCGCTGCCTATGCCGTTCAAGTAGCAGCGCACTAGCCGTGATATGCTTCGGGTCAGGGGATACGGCCCGTTCGTCACATGGCGTTTCGTCATAAGCCGGTTCGTAATAGGCCGTTTGGTCACGTAGGATTATCCGCCATAGGCCGGTTCATGGGAAAGTTCGTCGAAGGTGAGGTGCATAAAACGAATGTCCACGTGTTTTTTTTTTTTTTTTTTTTTAACGCATGTGGGTCTCACCAAAGTAGCTAGGATGGTTCGACTTAAAATGAGAAGCGAGGCACATGTTTTCTTTTATTCTCTTTTTGGCCGCACATCTGGAATAGTTCAGCGCTCGTCCTGCCTGGTTTTGTTCTTTGTGGTCCTGATTTAACGCGCTGTTTACAAATAACCATGTCGCAATACCAACTCGCCAAACTCTCCATCATGATGCAAGCAGAGTAGGCAAGTAGGGTGACCTGGGTTGATCAAGAATATAGATATGAGTTCAACAAACCTAGACAGAAAGGTCAGGCAGAGACGTAGCCAAATGAAGTTCTTGGGAGACGGAACACAAAGAAGAACCCGCGCCCCCCTTTTTAATGTTGCGGCCGGCTTAGGCACCCTTCATGGGGACAGGCCCACGCGTCACAGCCGACTCATGGTGGGGAAGCCTGGTCACAGAGGCGTATGGTCTAAGTGGTCCGTAATGGGGAAAGTGGTAGCAGCGACCTTCTCATTCATCCAAATTTCGTCTTGAAGTTTCATTTTGGTCAGATGTCGAGATGTGGGGTTGACCCTCAAGTTGACCCTTTCGTAGTTCGTGGGTTAGCCTTTCATTTTGCTTTTTTGCAGGTGGTGGTTGAAATTATTGTTTGGTTTAACACGCTGTCTCTTTTTTGTCTTACTTCTCTTCCCCCAAAAAATGTCACATGGGTCGGGAAAGATGGGTCAGCCGGAAAAGATAGAGTACAAAACCTGTTAACTCCACATTACTGAAAAAGGATTGTGAGAATAACGTGGTTTGTGAGAACAATGTGTGAAAATTAGTTATAATTACACTTTCTTACTGATCAACCATTACGCAAGATGTACAAACGATAATGAATGATGCCTGATCACCAGTTACGTCTAAAAAACGCACCGCAAATTTTGTTTTGCCGTTCCTGTGACGAACTTTCCTAAGTGACAAAATGTCCTATGACGAATGATGCTATGTGACCAAACGGCCTATTACGAACAGGCCAATTACGAAACGTCATGTTACAAACGGGCCTACACCCGGATCAGAGGGGGGGACTAGAGACACAAGGAGATTCGTTATGGCAGTACCACCTTCGCAGTGAACAGAACAAAAAAAAAATGTGGCGACAAATTTCGCGCATCAAAAACCAAAAAAAAACACAAAAATAGCTCGATGTGGATACAAGATTGGCAAATTACATAGCGAGGAGAGACCTAAAAAACGTACTGCAAATTTTGTTACAAGAAAAGGCCGCGAAAAGCACTTTCGATAAAATGGCTTCGATAAAGCGGCGTTCGATAAACTGTCCGCACCCCTTTTTTCGAAAATGTATGCGTAGCCGTCGACACAGATCTTTGGCTTCCCACGCATGGTTGTTTCAATTCCATTTTTGACGCTGTTTTGAAATACCGTTAGCCGAAGCTCTCATATAGATGCCAGTATATATATATTGTGCGAACTCATCAAATCCTGTCCACGTGGCAAAGCGCTCGGTGCCATGCATGAATAAACAGGTCGGTTTCTCCCTCATTAAAAGTGCGCAGTTGGCAGAGTCAAAACTAGAAGGATAAAGATAGTAGCCCGCAAAAAAAGCAATATCATTAATTTCGCGCATCACTAAAACAAAAAAGCACGCAGGAAATAAAAGGCCACTAGTACAAAGACAACAAATTCTGTTAAAAAGGCTCGCTGTGGAGACAAGATTTGCAAATTAGGTAGCGAGGAGGAAACCAAAAAATTAGTGCCCTTCCACTCTGTAAAGAAGGATGACCTGCAAAGCTGGACGCAGTCCACGGAGTGCACGAGACAAAACACGTTTATCGTAATTAGCGATGGAGCATTTTTCCTAGCCAATTAGTTGAATGAACCTCTGATGGATCCAAGCTTTGCTCTTGCAGATAAACAGGGAACTGCCTGTGTCCCTCCCCCGTCGTAAGCATCTTACTGTTTGTGTAAGGCCGGGTTCAGACTGTTGCCGCAACTGTCGTAATAACTTTAAAGAATGACGTCATTTCACGTATCAACCAACCGAACTGCGTGACATTGCATTTTTTACGTCCATAGATAACGATGCGGTTTTTGCGTCGGTAATCTGAACATAGCCTAACACACAAACCCAATCCGCTCTACCACTAAGGTCTCCGGACAGGTCCCATTGGGCCGTTTACCGTCCGCGTTTAAATCTCGCACTAGCACAACGGATATTCCATCCATCAGTGCGGGCATGACACCTATAGCTGCGCGTGCACGCCTCTCCTCTTCCATCCCACTATTCTGCACTACAAACCTGCGCACGCATAAACCGGAAGCCGGTCGTTTGCGCGTGCTTAGAAGTGACAGACGCCATCGAAAATATCCCCTGAAATACCTCTGAATTACTGATATTGGCTCTGGCCCGCGTTCCAAGCGGGCAATTTGCTGTTCATCCGGGAGGGATTCGCCGCTACTACACGCGCTGAACTTGAGGCGGTAACGGTGGTGCCAGTAGCTTTCCGTTGTTTTTGCACCCATTCGCGCTTGTGTTCGGGCCAACGCTTCGATTCTTGCTCTTCTTCCTCCAAACGAACGGCATGCATCCGTCCCATAATGATTTAAAACCTCGAAGCCTTTGAGCTCTATCATCGCGTACCAACACGTGGCTGTCCGTCTTCCTTCACCCTCGTATGCATCTTACTGTGTGTGTAAGATATCTGTGTAACACATCAACCCACACCCGAACGACTCCATTGAGGAGGAAAGGCGACTAACCGCATTGAGCCATGCAATTTCGACATCTAAATACGAGTACAACCGGCATTTGATCGGTAGCAGCATGAATCCTAGCTGTGCGTGCACGCTCCGCTTTTCCTACCCGCAATGCGTGCACGCATAAACCGGCAACCGGTGAGGGCACATACGTAGGCGCGAAAGACACCGGCGAAAATGTCGCTCGGAAGGTCTTCCACGTTGAAAAAGAAATATGGGCTCAACCCGGCGTTCCAACTGGGGAAGTTTCTCTTTTACCGGGAGGGATTCGCAGGTACTTGGTGAAGTGAATTTGAGTGGAAATGGTGGCGGCGGGTTTCGGTCGTTTTAGGGGGTAGCCCTTCGGCACCATTACCTCGGCTTTGCGGGAGTGGCATCTGTTTATGTCCGCGAAACCGAGTGAGCCAAACGAAGCAGCGACAAAAGAAAGAAAACGGAGAGGAGCGTCTAGAGGAGGTTGAAGGGGAGTACACGTGCGGCTACGGCGTCATCTCTCGCACTGCCTTTCCCTCACACGTTTCATGTGTCGTCACCAAGGGGCACCCTCCCCCTGACAGTGCCCAGGCGCTGTTCCATTCTCCGTTAATCCAAACCAAGGGACGTTGGCGCGGGAGGTTCAAGCAGGATATGCAACAACATGCTATGCTCGCTGCTCCCTTGTGCGGAGCTATTCAGAACCACGTGGCATTTCACGGGAGGTTCAAACACGATTTGCTACATGCTGGCCGGCGGCGGCGGCGCACTGCGAGGTAGCAGAAGAGTAGCGTACGCCGTCGTATACGTTCGCTGATCACGCGAACACTTCCTGGGACGCAGCAGAAATGCGCCGTGACCGAGAAGACTGCAGCTCGCGCTGAGCACAAATTTCATATCAAGGAGTGTAGTAATCATCAGTGAATTTTTTCCGCCCATCCGTGCTTACATTTATTTTTCGCAATCATCTGATAACCGCACCGGCACCGTTTGCTGCCGACTGCGCAACTTGGCAAAGGGGCATCGGTGTAGGCGAGGTGGAAAATAGTTGTGAAAGAGGTGTCAGTAGTGGTGAGGAGGAGCCCCGGAACGGCGCCGAGTAAATCGATGACACCGGAATGAAAACTGGGGAAGGGGGGAGGGGGGGGGGGGGGGGCGTTAGACATAGTCCTGCTTTGCAGTAAAACGTACTGCAAATTTTGTTGCACGAAAAGGCCGGTAAAAACACTTCCGATGAAACGGCTTCGTTAAAACGTCCGTCGATAAAACGGCGTTCAATAACCTGTCCGGAAATTTTATTTCATGCATGCTTCTAATGTTTTTGGGATGCGTAAAGTTTCTCTCCGTCAATTTTTTGTTCGATTCATTGTTCAGGTGGAATTGTTATAACGAATTTCCGTCTCCCATCTGATCCCCAGCATACCACGTCTTGTAGCGGATAGGCTACAATGCCCTGATACGCTTTTTAGTTTTGCATACTCGGCTTTCGTATCGGCACAATTATTTTGCCGCGTGTGTTTATGTAAGTAAGGCACTCCTTGGCGCTTGTGCAACCCCGCCGCGGTGGCGCAAGGGCTAAGGCGCTGTTAGTGGCTCTCCGCTGTGCTGCTGAGCCCCAGGTCGCGGGTTCGATCCCGGCCACGGTGAAGGCGAAAAGCGAGAACTCCCGTGTGTCGAGATTTTGGCCCACGTCAAGGATTTCTAAGGGGTCAAAATTAGTCCGGAGCGCTCAACTACGGCGCGTCTCATCGCCGAGGCCTTGCTTCGACGCCGTAAACACCAAGTCAATCAAATCTGCGCATGTACGTCCCATGTCAGAACCACAAACTGGTCAGCTAGAGAAATCCTCCTTCGATTTCTGCATTTCTAGCTGTTTATCGGCACGGTGTTTATTTCTAGTGGGTTACCAAGCCTTGGCCTACTGTTCTCAACGGCTTAATTAAAACTAAACATTAAAAAATTGACTCCAATCCACGTTGTGAAGGTGGTTGGACCGCGAAGCTGTAAACGACACTCACAACGATTCAAGGTGACGTCTCTGGAATTCACAGACGTGACTATACAAAGAGTGAAACCAGAGAGTCTGGCAGCCGGGTCACGTGATGATGAGCGCCGGCGAAAGGTGTATATTTGACAATTCCAATCTAGATACACCAAACACAGCTAAGGAATATTGTGCATGGGGTTAGGGCTTGTAATATAGTGTTAAATACTGTAATACAAAAATTGGACTATAGACCCTTTTCAGAAAAGTTGGCAACATAGTAAATACGCGAGCTCTCATGATGACAACACTGAGGTCATTTGCAAACGTCGGCCATGATAAAGGAAGCGCGGCTGCGCGGCGCTCTCTTAGAGCCACTCGTAGTCACCTCGGCGTTCAGTTTGATCGGATAGGTTTCCGAGCTTTTGCTTGCTGTTTTGATTTTATCACCACATGCGGTTACGAGTTCTGCAGGAGTCATGCCGACTCACTGCTGCGTCCCCCTCTGCAAACGGCACGGATGCGCTCGTCGCTCAAACGCGGTATACCAGAGAGGTTGGTGTCCCACCCGGTGATAGGAAAGACCAATCCCCGCGACGCAGACGCCATATCATCCAGTACCCCAATACTGCGAGTCCGTGAAGTCCGAGCTCAGGCGATGCGTGAGCGAGCCGAGCCGAGCAGCCGGCACAATCGCTATTTCCTTCATCATGGCCGCGCGCAATGTTGCTCGACTGGCCTTCCGCTTATCCGCTATGCCTGATAGTATTTCGCAGAGGGTCTATACATGCTTAAGAGTTATCAATGAACATGTAAACAATAAGGAAGTCGTAAAATAAAAGTGCCCAAAAACAACGAAAGAGAGGAAAAGACGCCTCAACAACATAGATATGCAGGTTGCTGCACATAATGCATGGGCGAGGAAATGTCGAAGGAAACTAGCTGCAGATTAGGTTAGTGCAAAGGCCAGTTAAACGAAATAAAAACTGAACATTAGAGTGAAAGCATAAAGACCATACTCTTGATAAAACAGACGGAGGTGGTTCGATAAAATGGCGTTCGATGAAACGGCGTTCGATAAACTGTGTAGGAACCATTGACTTCTCTTTAGTAGGAATCGGTAAAACACGAAAGTGAAATGTGCCTTCACAGAAGCGGTTGGATATTTATTGTGTATGGATATGAACTTGCACGTCGCTATTTATATTTCCCCGGTATGGCCCCGTAAAGCCCGTTATAGATGGTGCGTTTTTCGTCTGCGAATTCGGTGCAACGAACATTCGCACTTGCGAAGTTCGCAATGCCAGGAAATGTCATCTACATGGCCTGCGAATGTCACGATCTTCGCATTTCAGAGGCACATTGTTTGCAGACTGAATTAAGTCTGCGGCAAGCTAAGCTTGTTGTGATTAAAAAAAAGTTTTATTTTACTTCCTGGGCAAGTTGTTTCAGACTGTTTTGCAATAAATATGAGTTTATCTGAGGTTTCATGCAACAATCACCAATCACCAAGCAGAGAAGACAAATACAGCAAGCAGCCGTTGGTTCGCTTGTGGCGTGCGCCCAGCACACCTTGGTTGACCTCAGCCTGTTCTTCTGTACTTGTTCCCGGCTGTGATGTCCGCCACTTGCGAGGATACCGATTAAGCAATCGATGAAAACGGCGTGCGTCATTGTGTTGTGAACGCGCGTGCGTTTGTTTCGGTGCACCCGCTGCGCCGCGCGTATACAAGCAACGTCATCTGGTTGCTAAGTGTGCAGATGGTGATGCCGTGACGTTCACCTAGCTGTGTTCCTATTGGCCGCAGGTCTAGCCTCTCTACGCCGCACGAACGGCGTTCGCGGAGAATCCGTTCCAAACATTTGGCACTTTGCCGCAGCAACGAAAAAAAGTCGTTTTGCCGCACGAGTTTTGCCGCATCTGCGAATTCGCATGGAAAATCGCACCATGTAGAACTAGCATTAGACGCAACGCATCATGCCCACCAAGTGGGATCCGAACCAACGTGGGTTCGATCCCACCCCTTTGCTTTCCGAGGCGTTCTTGACTGCCAACCCTCATTTCTGTGGTAATTCAACGAGCCCCTCAGTTTCTATTCTGATTCAATATATATATATATATATATATATATATATATATATATATATATATATATATATATATATATATATATATATATATATATATATATAGTTACATGTGTAACCAGCAACAGAGCGCAGACGCCAATCGTGCAGAGCCGGTGTGCGCCGTTCTGGCATGTCTCCATCATCCTCATCCTCATCATGGAAATCACAAGCATTATCATCACCGCCTAAGCCGCGAAGAAGACGAGAACGTGCCCCTTCGTGAGCGCGTGTTCTTGGTGCGACTGCTACCAGGCATCAGACACGAGTTTCCCAAAATACACCCTCTTTTCTCTCTCCTGCTGGCCCTCATCAATTGTTGCACCGTGACAATATATATATATATATATATATATATATATATATATATATATATATATTGTAATGAAGATACTACGAGCAGCAAGGGCACTTCCTTAAATGGGTATGTGCGTAGTATCGGGACAATTCCCCCAAAGCGGGTATGTGCTCGAATATGGGACAATCCGCCACAAGCGGGTATGTGCCTAGATCTGGGACTGGCAGCCCCACCGAGAGTGCTGTGCGCGAGACTGCTTCTGAGACCCGCCGAAAGCTCGCTCTGACCCGTTTGGACTTCACGGCAGTAAGACCTCGCTACACCGTCCTGTCAATAAACCCCACTATAATTATATATATATATATATATATATATATATATATATATATACATATATATATGAGGGGCTCGCTAGGAAATACAGAAAGAAATGCCGCCAGTCTACAACGCCAAAGAAGGCATAGGGGAATGGTTAGACTATTTTTTACCGTTAGTGACGTTACATTTTTTTATTTATTACGTGAGAAAGAAAGAAAGAAAGAAAAACACGCGCCCAGAGTGGGGACCAAACCCACGCCTTTCGATTAGATCTCGAATGCCTTACCCATTCGGCTATCTGGGCGACTGTCTTGTCCTTCATTTTCTAGGGTATTTATATTTACTACAACTGTATCTGACGCTTGAGGGTGGTAGCCAGCGCCATTAGACTACACGGGGAGAAGGGGACCTTCTTTTCAACCCCCGGGGCGTGGCGCGAACGTCTACAGCCTGTCATAAGCGGGTAACTGACCGGTCATAAGCGGGAAATTTTTTGAGTCAGAATGAAATTGGTAAAAAAATGCCCGCCGGCGGGCATTTCTTCACCAATTTTATTCTGACTCAAAAAATTCTTCAACCGTTTCTATGACCCAACAAAACCTCCCCTTTGCTTTCCGAGGTTTTCTTGACTGCTAACCCTTATATTCTGTCTATATATATATATATATAGTATACCACAGCAAAATGTTAGCATATGGCACGCACTTTCTCCTTTTGCAAGAAACTGTATCCCCAATCTTGCAGGCGCTACGTATATTTCATCCTGGATACACATGGATAAAGACAGGCCGGTCTCGCACTATCCCATTTTCCCACCGCTCATACTTTGCGACTTTTCTGCTGTTTTGCCTCTTTCAGGGCTCTTTATTTCCGCATGTGTACTTCACTGACTAGTCTCACTCGCTACTCTGCGGCTGCTACTGGTTCCAGAGGGGGAGTAGTGCTGTCGACAAATTAAATAGCACCTTCCCAAAAGAGTTTCATCTCGCGCTTCACGCGTACAATCACCCTTTCAATGTGTAACCGCACACCCTGCTATAAGATTCCGCATTGTAGCAGATGGATTGAGTGCGGTGGTCACGCAGGGCGGAGACGGATTCATGGTGTACCAGCAGCAGCATGCCGTTGCTCATGTTGTAACGACGAAGATAGCGTTGATAGTATTGTGGCTGATCTGAAGGGGAAAGTGCGTGAGAAGTTACAAATTGGTGGTGAAGGTGGGTTTGGAGAAGTTGCAAAGCCCCGAATGGCCTTGACTTACTTTCCGGTAAGGGACTTGCCTTCTCTCGCCGGTAAGCAAACGTCGCTATTATTGTTCTTCCCCCCTGCGCCCGACTTTTCGCTAATTTTTATACATGTGTGTACTCATGGACAAATGAAATGCGAACCCGAAAATATGAACCAGAACACGCGAAATCGAAAAATGCTGTTCGTTGAGGTGCAATAATGGCGCTTTTGGCGTATCTGGAAAGCCACATTTCCCAACGCGTTATTTTGACTTGCACGGAAAGAAACTGCGCTATTTGTGTGTTCTGGTTCATATTTTCATGTTAGCGTTTCATTTGTCCATGACTGCCCATACATACACACATACACACACACACACATACATGCATACATACATACACGCACGCATAAATACACACATACACGCACGCATACATACATGCATACACACATACATATGAACACACATACATACATGTGCGTTTGTGCGTCTGTTCGCTCGTCTAAATTAATCCGGAGCACAACTCTGCGGTGCGCCTCCTACCCAGGTGTAGCTTCGGTGCGCCAAAGCCCCATAATTTGAATGTCTTTGTTTTCGTACTTAGGATGAACAGATGATGTTGACGATATATCCCCCCTCCGAAAACAGAAAATAGAAATCCTAGCTATGTGCCTGGTGGGAGTATTTTACAGCATTGCAGTTTTTCTTATGTAATGTGAGACGGTTGCTTAGTAGCTAAAATGATTTTTATTTGAGCACGCGCTCTCGACAGCGGGAATTGTATTTTTACTGGAACGAAATAAAAAGGCGTTCGTGCGCAGTTAGTGAATATGCCGCTTCCTTAATTAATCCTCCGCGTCTCCAGGAGCAGGCATAGATTACGCGTATAAACAGGTACTTCTGCCCCACTCACCGATTGTTTGCTTCATTACGACACGATTTATCTTCGCACGCGCAGCACAATCCCAGTAAAAAGCGAAGCCCTTCTCGTACACAGCGATCGAAATGTTCGCCAAGCTCTACTGTGCCCTGCGACTCCATCACAAACAGTACCAAAACGATGCTCACATCTGCAATACATGGACAGCGAGAAGGGGGCTTTCGCAACAAAACCGCTCAAAGGATCTCGTCCCGGGAAAACCAAGACATGGTGCAGTGGGTGCTATATTCAAAGCCCGAGGAAAATATGGCCGGTTTTGTATGGCGTCAGCGACAATTTCTATATTTTCCTGTTCGAAGGAGCGAGTTGATCACAGTGGACAACTTAAGTTCGGTAAACATGGTCTCACGACCAAAGGGCATCAGGGGCCAGTGGGTATGTGTAAGGGGGAACCGGCCCACTCGTCGCTGCCAACTCGTCCTAGGAAAACTGGTCATAGGGAAACTGGTCAAAGAGGGCATCTCGTTCTAGGTGATCCCGTACTAGGAAAAGTGGTAGCACTGACCTTCTCGTGCTAGGAAAAGTCGTCTCGCGGTTCCATTTTTTGGCCGATGTCGAGGAAATGGGGAGAGGAAGTTAGTGGCTTCTAATCTTATAATTACTCCCAGGTTGACCTCTTCAGAGTTCGGGGGGTCCCCTGCTTTTGTTAGTTTGCAGGCGGTGGTTGAAATGGGTTTTCTATTTTAACACATGTTCCTCTGTCCCCTTCTTATTTCCCTTCTTACTGGGTAAGGGGTTTGTTTTCAGGTTTATTTTTTTTCTTCTCCTTCCAAGAAATATTCGTCACGCTTTTTCTGTGGAAGGGGGGTCGACTTTTTCTTTCTTTTGCGTTTTCTTTTCTTTTTTTTCTTTTTGCGTTATCTTTTGAAGCTTTTTGCCTGCTTGTGTACGTATCTATAAATAGGAAAGGACAAAATGTTGGCCTCTTGTTTGTTTGAAGGTGTTGGTTGAAATTGGATTTTTGGTTTCAGCACAACTTCCGGTTTCTTTTTTTGCTTTCCTTCTCCTTCTAAAAAATATTCGTCACACTTTTTTGATTGATTGATTTTAGGGTTTAACGCGCCTACGCAACGCAGGCGATGAGGCGCGCCGTAGTGGAGGGCTCCGGATTAATTTTGACCACCTGGGGATCTTTAACGTGCGCCGAAATCTCGCACACACGGGCGTTTTTGCTTTTCGCCTCCATCAGAAAAGCGGCCGCCGCGGCCGGGAATCGAACCCGCGACCTGGTGCGTCACACTTTTTTGTGTGTGTGTGTGTGGGGGGGGGGGGGGGGGTCAACTTTTAAGTTCAGCCTTGACTTTCAGGTGATATGAAGACTAACAAAATGAAAGTTACCCAGCTTGACAATCATCATTTGTCAGCAGGCATGAAAACAAAAGATCAAAATACTAAAAAGCGAAAACACAGAACGAAATCGCAATCCCAATACAGCGCCGTCACTTAATTACCAAAAATTAAAAAAAATGTATTGGAAAAAAAAGAACGGGCAAACGAAATCTAATATAAAAGGCTCACGTAATTAGCTGCACAAAAAAAAAAAAAGATACGCTGTCTGGGTGGCGCGTTCCTCGAAGGCGACAAAGGAAACATTAAGGGTGGTGAATTGAAGGAATGTAAAAATGTTTACGCATAAGATGAGAAATATACAAGCTTCTGTACTATTTCATTTGAATATGATAGACGAAAAACGTAAATTGTGACGAGTTGGCCGGGTGTCCAGTTGCCCTAGGTTACGAGTTTCCCTAGTGCGAGATGGCGAGATGGAGATTTCGCAGTAAGGCACGCCCCAAAAAATGTTTGGCTTTCGGGGAACCCGTGCACGAAATATCCTGGTCCTGCAGTCCATACTGCTCCCACCCGTCCCTCTTGCCTTTCACATGAATGTCACGGTAGCAGGTGCACGCTCGCGTGACTAATTTGCAGTGGCCGTAGCACTCCTTTTTCTTCACTTTTTTATTTTTCATATTCGTTGCTCCCTCACTGGTAGCCAAGTGCTCACAGCGTGGTCATTTTTGCCCCTTTCCTTGGAAAGGCTTTTTTGTGTGCACATAAGAACTCACTCGAACTGTCCGAAAGGAGGATATAAAAACGTGCAGCTAGCTGGGGGGGGGGGGGGGGCGCCCTTTTGTTTATTTTGCCCCAGAGCTACTGCCAAAAATGGCGGACCGGCGCCCCGCGCATGCGCAGATGGCTACTGGAGACAGGCCCATCAAATAATTAGTTGCACCACTTGTATTAAACCACTACTAAGTGACACGAAATGGCCCATGTGAAATTTCCAAGAACGATAAAGTCGGTGCAACCACTTTCCATATCCCGGGACCACTTAGAACCAGACGCCTGGCCCGTCTTCCAAGAACTTTGTTGGGCTACGTCCCTGTCTCACTTTTCTGTCTTGGGTTGTTGAACTTGTATCTATAATCTTGTTCGAACACGTCACCCTACTTGCCCCCTCTGGCTTGCATTTTTTGTTGAGCTTTGCTAGATTTACGGCCCAAAGTAAAAAAAAAAAAAAACTAACTAAACCTGTGCCTCGATTCTCTCTTTCGAGTCGAAGAAAAAACAACACGTGGACATTCATTTCGTGCACCTGTGACGAACTTTCCTGAGTGACAAACTGGCCTATGACAAATGATCCTATGTGACCAAACGGCCTATTACGAACCGGCCTATGACGAATGATCCTATGTAACCAAACGGCCTATTACAAACCGGCCTATGACGAAATGCCATGCGACGAACGGGCCGTATCCCGTGTAAGGATATATACGTCCTCACACACATACCCGCTGTTTTGGGTCAAACGGGTTTCCAAGTTACCTGGGAGCAAGCACTATTTTTAGGCATTTACGTCATAGGCGGTAGGTTTCCTTGTCTTTGTGCGCTACGGAAATCTAAATCCTCCGTGGAGATTCCAGCACGCGTAAGAAGAAAGTGCTTGCAAACGCTCGGGTAACGAAATCAAACTGGTGTTTTACAAAGAAGCAAAAAAAAAAAAAAGACGACGAACTGGCCGAGATATTTTTCGAGGCAAAAAGGTGTGGCAGTGCGTAAACACAGATGCAGATGCATTGGTGTTTAGGCGCCGTAATACCTTTACTCGTGTTGTCCGCGTGTTAGGCCTGCACTGCCCGGCACCGACAATTATCCTCGTGGTTTGCGCATTTTAAGTTGGGATGATATCAAATGCATGCTGCGTTTTACGAACAGAAGAGACAATAAAAGCTTGATTATTTAATAGGCCAGCCTGATCTAATTTTATGTAAAGAGAATAGGTGCGGTAAAAGTAGCTCAGTTGGTTATTCTTTCTCTACGTAAGAATACTGCCCTACTGATAAGCAACGTCACATTCGTGCTTTCATTCAACTTTTGCCCAAACACTTGGGGACATTCAATTGAAATTATTCCCAGAAGAACACTTGCTACACTGTGGGCAAAAACATAGCTCCCCAGACAGAAAAAAAAAAATGAAGCTAGAACTAAGACTCAGCCATGTCATCTCCGCCAGCTGTGCAATAGTATTGAAAGTGATTTTGCTCACATGAGAAGAAAAACTTGAAGGTTGAATTTAACGTTGGAAAATTGTTGCTTTTACGTGCGTTCATACATGGCCACACTGTTTCAAATAGAGGCACGCTATCGCCGATGTTCAGGTGGTTGTAACAGTGGGCAACCGAGTCCTACTCCCGGCTACAGTGGGCCAGAAATTTTAGTTCCTCCATGCCAAGGGACTCTCGGCCCGAAACACCGCGCAAGCACCAAGCCACCGGATGTTCAAATCAGTCGCTCTCCCAAGCCTACCCGACAGCCGAGTCTTCCTCTCGAAGCTCGCACGATGCCGTTACGGCCGCCGGCGTCACCGCGCCTCGGCGACGCGTTGAGTCATTGCGGAGAACGTAGCGGTCTGGCCGGCTTTTGGGCCAGCGCTGGACAAAGGGTGACGTCGCGCGGCGAAGGGCAGAGCGGCGGCGCAGTCGCGCTGCAGGCCGTCGTCGGCGTGGGCGGAAAGGCGGAGGACCGCTGCTCGCGCCGGGAACGGCCCTCCCCGCGGAATGAGCATCCGGTCGCCGGGTTCAGAGACCCTGCAGCGCACCGGGTCGCGCCGCGGAAAGGAAGGCCGCGCGACAGGCCACTCTCGCTGACCACGGCGACCGAGAGGCGAAAGGCACCTTCCGAGGAAGCTGCCCGGTGGTCTCTTCGCGTGCACCCTCTCGACTGGAAAACGGACCAAGCCCGTGGGCGACTTGGTCTCTCGAGCCCCCTTTAAAAGCGGCGAGCTTTCAGTCCCCCAAGCTACAGTGGTGATCTACAGGAGCGCTGCATCGTTGCCGAGGCGCATCCCTCTCGGCACTGCAGCTTCCGGACTGCAGGAAGAAAAAAGAGGGCCACCGGGCAACCGTTTAAAGAGGCAGGCAGCCAACGGACGAGGGAAAATCCGTTCCCAGATAAGCGGAAAAAAGAAAGCCCAAGACGTCAGTCGGCCGAGGCGCGCGGGAAAGCCAGTCGCCCGAGGGCCTCCTCCGCTGTCAAGGCGACCGGCGGGGATGTCCGCGTGATGCAAGCGGGGCTTTCCCCGGCGTCTCCGCTGCGGCGCTGGCGGCGTCCTCGGCCGGACACGTGTTTCGTGAGCGTGTTGGTAAACAGCGCGCCGCGAGAATTGGAGCACGAGCCGCGGCCGAGGCCACCAAACACGCGCTCGCCCGCACCGCCACGGCTCGACGTCGTTCATACTAGTCGCGCGGAGAAAAACAGTTCGCGCAGGGCGAGTACGCCCCATAAAATGTATTAAAAGCGAGTATTGCAACAGCGTTTCCTGCTTATTCCGGGTCTGCTTTCCGTAGCCTTGTCGCCAACGCCAACAGACAAACCAGAATCACTCAGTTGGTTGGCCGGAGATTCCATTCGTATTTACATTTGTTTATATTGATTTGAATTGTATTTATTTTCTATGTATTTATTTATTCATATTGTATTGTATTTGTATTTCGGACATCCTGTACAACAACATTCAAAAAATGTTAACGAAAATGCTAGCTCGGTGCCTTTGCAACGTATTAAAATTATCGGTTGCCGGAGAAAAAAATCCCCACAGACGGAATGCTTTCCGTAGTGTAAATCAGATTTTTTTCTAAAACACGGTGCTTTGCCTCATAAACTAAATAAGCATCCTTCAAAATACTTGCGTATAAAAAGCCCAACGAGATAGGGTGTATGTGGAAGGCTGAGCGCGAAAGTGCGAAATTTTCGGCAGTAAAAAATTCCGTTTTTATGGGAGTGATGCAACGTTCTGCACACACTGCTAACACGGCGAAAAGCAAAAACGCCCGTGTGAATGAGATTTCGGCGCACGTTAAAGATCCCCAGGTGGTCAAAATTAATCCGGAGCCCTCCACTACGGCGCGCCTCGACGCCTGCGCTGCGTCGGCGCGTTAAACCCAACAATCAATCAATCAATCAATCACTGCTAACACTTCTCCTGCACAGCACCTACAGCCAGTTAAGACCTTTACGTTTGAATCAAATTCTATGCCAATACATAGGCTTCCCTAAACTTCGCCGCTTGCTTGTCCAACTTGTTATCATTTATTGCGTTTGGTGACGCATATCGAGGCTGGGGAAACTGAGGGCGAATTTCAATAAAATCCTCCACCTTCCTTCTAAAATGTTTCTATTGTAGGAAACGATGCGACCAGACTGGCGGGCGTGGAACAATCGGCTAACCGAGGCCACCCAGGCTTTTGTGCGCACTTCGCGCTTTCTTACGCTTAGCATCACTCCAAGGAGCAACTTGGCGGCAAGGCCACAATGCGACCCGATAAGAGGAGCGCAACACCGCGGTAACTGGGGATGCCGAGGTGTTTGTATATGGTTCGCACTTTCTTACATTTGCAGTCAGTAAGCAAGCAGCAATTTGGCTGTCTTTGCGACGCAAAAATGCTCGTCGCGCGACCGTGAGTCAGGCCGCGAGCGCGTGACCTCGCAGCGCCATTTGTCCGGACTGCGTGACGACACGCACGCAGGAGCGCGGCTGTTTGCGCGGCTCACGAGACCACGCGCTGCGCAAGCAGGCCGAACACGCGGCCCGGAACTGGGCGGCCACGGCGGCTGCCGGCTACGCTGCGCGCGTAAACAACGGCTGTTGTGGATGTAATGCGATAAGGGGAGCCGCCACCAACTGACCACGGGGTGGCCGAAAGATAGCATACGGTTGCGCGGAAGGGCGCTCGTCAGGGCGACCACGAGAGACGCCGCGAGCTGACAATGCCGACCACCAGCTGCCGCCTTTGACCCGCACCAACGCGTAAAACGCGGGTGACATTCCGAGGGGATCAGTAGCAAAACCGCACAAACACGAAGGAGGCAACACCAACGTGCTAGGGGTTCCAGTCTGGCCTGCTCCAAGACGATACAGTGGAAGCGTTTTCAGCTCGGTGTACGGTAACCGGACACGCGCGCATGCGCACAGCCAGTTCTTCTGCCTCTGCGCACGCGCAGTAGCGCCGGTGGCCTACCGGGTACCGTACCGGGACCGCTTCTCCGTTCTGCTACAACTCTTTAATACGTTGTGCCGTTACGACCTCTGCCTTTCGGGGCATGGAGGGACTTCGTGTAGCTTGTCGTTGGGCGAGCCGGTTTAGCGAGATTAAATCAGAAACACAAATGGGCCCAGTGCGTGGAAAGACACAGGCGATGTTCGGATTCGGGCGCCACGCACAAGCGCGCTGTGAGGCGATGACGGAGCATTTCAGAGCCGTTCTCACAAGCAGGCTTTGCTACCCTATGCCTTCCGTCGCCCCCTCTGCGCCAATGAGGCATTTCACGCGCGTGCTGGCGAACATCGCATTCGACAGAAAAAGCTAACTATGTTACCGCATCTAACTCGTATACATGCGGTAACATAGTTAGACGCTCGCGCTATTCCATCCTGCATGTTTCTCAGCGCTTTCCCACGTGTCGCGCCCTGCCTCGTCTTCCCGGTGCCATTGTGCGGCGGTTTGAATCACTCAGCCACACCGAGCCCAAATGTCAGTCTCGAATTCCCCAGTTCTTGTCTACAAAGTTATCGGTGCATCGAGAACTTTCGGGTCTGTGCAAGAATGGGGGGAGACAAGCTTCAGCGGTCGTTCCTGCGTGTGCGCGCCGGGTATTGCATACGTCCAACCTATTTGCGCTGCAAATGCACGGCTAAACAGCTCCGTGCGCAGTTGCAAGAGGCGAGTCCCATTCATTCGAGTGAACGCGTGCGCTCGGAGCTCATTCTGCAAGTCGGCACGAGGCGTAAAAAACCAGGAGTCTTGGCGACTTTCCCATTTTTCATTTTCTTGTTTCCATTACATCGGTTAGTAGTACTTCCCCGCTGTGCGTGTCCGATGGACGCCAATTGGCCTTCGTACCGGCTGTTCGCACCTGCAGTTGACCGCCAATGTATGCGCAGCTCCGGCCATTATCATAATCGCCGCCGCGGATGCCCCCCGTGGCTTACGACGTGCGGCCTGCTCAGACACGCTTCTCTCGTGCATTTTCCGGCTGCGAGATATTTCTGTTCCCCGTTACTTTGTTACCGGGTTAGTGACGAAGCAGTGGCCTCCATTTGCGTCAACGCTCGCGTAATGCTGCGCTTTATCGGGACGCGCTCAATGAACGCTCCAGGCGCTACCGACTCCCGTGCGTCAATCAGGGGGAGCGCGGGAACTCGTGCGTGAGTATTGTTTATCACTCTCGCCCTGAACATTACCGCCATATCCGGAGAGACTAAAACAACTCTTCGACAATTCCCGCATTGCGAGTAGAACGAAGTGGGCGAAAGCTGTTTGTGCGTCACCTTTCCATAAGGAGCAGCAGTTGCAACGAGGGCCTTTTTTTACAATGTTAGCAGATCACTGAAGCAGGCACCGAGGCAATTGCGGAACATGTTCGGGAGACTCCGATCGGGCATTACTTCTTACAGTATATCAAACCGCGTTGTGAATTTCACGCGCAAACTTTATAGTCCCTTCTGAAGAGGTCTGCCTAACCGACGCGTTTTACCCGCTATGGCGCTCAATTATATATAAAAAGACACGTGCAGGATAGAGTAGAGGGCCCTTAGAAAGGACGGATGATGAGCTGCAGCCATACGTTTTCTTTGCTTCCAACGGCACTCTTTGACTGCTGAACTGCTCAGTTTTATCTGAGCTAGTGTCGACAACTTCCGGGTGATTCAGTCATCCAAAATCATCTTGTGAAGCAAAATAAAAGAACCCTTTGTTTAAACGAAGCTTTAAAGTTCTTTAACAAAAGAAGTACCGTTGGTTTGCTTAGCGATTATAGCAGCATGAAGTTTCGTAATAATATTACATTTTGCATAAGAAAGAACGTAATGCGGTAGATACTATAAAGTTAGAGCCAATAATAACATTCAGGTCCTCAGTCGTCAACGTCAGGGGGAACGAAACAGGCAAATGCTTCAGAAATTTACGCTTCGTACCAAAAAGCTCAAGTGGGGGTCACATTTAATGTGCATACATGCACGTCGTATTACCGGAACTTTCTGCCTCTTTCGTTTGAACTATTCGCGTGTTTCCACTTGGGACTCTCCCAAGGCGGAATTCATGCACGTGCACCGGAAGAAGATCATTCAAAAAAGGGCACAGTCAGCAAAAAGAAAATAATGAAGCCGCGAATGTAAGTGCATAAACCCACCGACACGAAATTTTAAATTTCGGTCTATGAGGGTGAAATACCGGCACAGGTCGTGTCCGTTTGCAGGGTGCGATTGTCAAAATATCTAATCGGTATTTAATTGACAGTTAAGTTAAGGCAATTTGACGTTTTTCGGGTGATCAATACGTAATATTAATTTGCTTTGAGGGTCATATTTTCATTTGTTTCTGGGCGTCTTCTCTCTCTTGAGTTCCCTCACACTTGACACAGTCCGAGAGGATCCAACGCCTTATGCTTGCAAAATAACCGTTGCCGGAAAGCAGCGTTGCGTGAAATTTGCAATTATCTTGTATTTGCGGTTCCTACTGTAGCAATATTTTACTCATAGAGAGTGGAGTGTTCGCGGCACTAGGAAGTAGAATTACATTTCTTAGTCACCAATGTACAGGCGGTCCGCGAAAGTATTTCGCACGTTTTTTTTTTTTTTTCAGCCATCATACACGTTAAAGACTCAAACTGAGCGTAAGAGAGACGATTTTTGTAACGCGCAGCTGTGGTTACGGTCGGCTGAAACCCAACGCGTCGTATTGGCCGCCCGCACTTGTCGTGACGTTAGGTAGGAGTATAAAACGTTCCCACAGCCGGATAGTCAAACAGGTTGAATTTCGCCCAAACTGCAGCGTTTCGACTCCCCCTCCTGCCTCATTGCAAACCGCTCTCACTTGGAGCAAGAGCGAAAGTTCGAAATCGAGCACACATTAGGTGCCGCTTCCTCTTTTTCTAGCGTCCGACTACGCAAGGGCCTCCCGGGGCGCGGAGAGAACGGGCTCATATTTTGGACGAGGCAGTCAACGCGCCAGGAGGAATTTAGGGGGGGAGAGATTTCAAGTGGGCCCAGATTTCTTTATAAACCTGCGATGCATTGAGCGTAACATCATATATGCTTGTCGGCCTTACTTGACTATGGTCCCAGAGTGGCCTGTGACTATTTTTGTTAGCTCGTGAACAAGATTAGCAGAGAAAAAATTGTACCAGCCTACAGAATATTGACTCAACATCGCCAAGTGAGCTCCCATGGTGCACCCTCGTAATTCTTCGCGTCTTCATCGGCGCAGCGCGCCCGCTTTCCATTTCTTTCCCCGTGCCAGCCGTACTTTCCGATTGATGTCAGAACGTGCCGCGCGCAATGTGAGTGGCGAAACGTCGCACGCCCGGGGGCTGCCGCGGGGCGAAAGTGACCGGAGGCGTGTGTGGAATATCAAGCAGCCTCGCTGTGGCCGCGAGCTAAGAAAAAACCGCGGCGATGCTGTGTGCCGTGACGGGAATAAAGAAAAATAACGGTATACGCGAGCAGTCACGAAGTTAGCGCGGTATAGCGCTCCGTAGTTCGTATGTCAATTAACCGGTAATACTTACGCATAGTCCTTACGAACACAACTGTCCGTGTGTGCGAGATTTTCGCACACTTCAGAGCAGCGCAGGCGGTGTGAATTAATCTGCAGCCCCTCCCCCACTACACCGCAGCTGAACGTCCAGGATCAGCCGCGGGGCGTAAAAGCTTGCAATTTCTAAACTTTCCACGTGTTTCGCCAGGAAATCCTCTTAACAACTAGCACTTTATAGATAACAAGAGCTTAAAGCGGAACTTGGTATTTTAAAATTCCGAGTGACCATGCCCAAGGGAACTCACACGACGCGTTTCTATGCCTCAAGTTCTAATTACGCACTTTATGCCGGCCCGTTCCGTCAAGTGAATCGCCCATGAGGCAAGCCCCAGCCACGTGAACAGCTCCATGTTTGGATACTTCAGCTTGAAACTATAGAAGTGCGCGCTTTTTCTTTGCATTTTGTCTCTGAGCCACGTGCGATAGAGCCACGCACGCGTCTCTCTGTGTTAGCTCTTCTTCTGGCCCCCTTTCGTACATATTGAAAAGATACTTCCAATTACACGTGTTCGGCGTAGCGTTAGCGTAGAGTACTTGCTAAGTCGCCTGCCTGTGATCTCGAGTGAATGAGTTCTACTCCTGTCCCGTTCTTTGTTGTTGCTGGTTTGATTAGATGATCTACATTGCATGCGGCAAGCATCGGCACCGGAGTCAGTTCCGGTGGGAGGGGACGCGTGCTTTCCGGACATGCTTTTTGGAGCCCTTTAGCGAACGCCACTCTGGTGCGCGCTTTCGCCAACCCAGCCAAGGAACACCTGGACGTTAAAATTCGGTCGTTCTCCCTTCAGGCGTGCTCTTCAACTTGAAGGGGGTAGCCCAAGTGCTGGGCATTAATGAGGGAAGCGTGCCACCAGCGGGGCTACGTAGCCACTCGTGTGCAGCGTGCGTCAATACGTCCTCCTGGTGCGTCACTTGGTTTCTTTCCGATATGGCGAGAAACAAAATAGCGACAATGTTTAGCACGTCCTTCTGCGGGGAACTCTTCTCAGGCTGGGTTCAGACTGTTGTCGAACTGTCGTAATGATCGCGTCATTTGACGTCTCAGCCAACTGAACTACGTGAAGCGCCGTTTCTTTACGTCCATAGCGCACGATATTGCTGTTACGTCGGTAGACTGAACACAGTCCCACAAAGATAATACACACACAATATGATATGTTAGAATATCAGTTAACCAGGGGCAAATAATTTTAAGTCAGTTTGGCACAATGAGCAAGTTTGCGCTTATCATTGTGTATAAGGTTCTCCCCCCTTGCGCCTTATCTTTGTTTTGGGTGCGTTTTTCTTTTAACAGCCTTTTATCAAGACAAGTTTATCTATTGCGAACGCGAGACATATGCTGCCCTGGGGCTCACAACGTTTGTGTGCAAGTGCGCATTTAACGTCTCATTAAAACAATCGCGACATGACTAGGAATGCGTATTTATGGCGTAAACGTAACCAACAATGTAAAGTGGTCGAGCGTATACAAATAACTCAACAAAAATGGCACATTTATCGCATAGTGGCCAATATATTTCAGCAATCAGCAATTGCCTCATTGTTGTTCTTGCATAAAAATGTCCAACAGCAGTTTATTTCAAATGTCGGCACTTTACTTCCAACCACTATGAACAGGCTTTCGTCTGAAAAATATATAAACAAGTAAAAAAGTACAGATGAGTAGTACGAGCTGTAATAATCTAATCTTTTGTTTTAAGTAGCGCTGAAACGCACTCTCATGGAGACAATACGCCAACAAACCGAGTACACTACTGCTTCCACGTACTCTTGCAGCCCAGAACAGTCCGCGCAAACTAGGAGCCGTTTACTCCTAGACCCATGAGGCGCCAACTTCATCGTGCATTTTACCGGTAGTGCGCAGACAGCAGCCGCAGCGCTCGAGCGGTGGGTTGCCTGACGCGGATGACACAAGTGCTATGCGGGAAGCCTGCCTGTGGGGTTTGTCCTGCCTCTGCGGGCACCTGCTTCGTTATAGCAAGCCGCTGTTGGAAGAGACCTTGAAGGAATTATGATTGTACACTGGTGCGCAGGTTCTCTTAGGGGCTCCAACAGGACTAGCGTCGGGCTGTTCAGCGCAGATACACGCCGGAAAGTAAGGATTCGAACCTTAATTTAGGCGCCCTAATTTGGAAAAGACATGAAAATACGAGTCAAACTTTTTATGCGCTAACCTGTCGGGGCAGGCATGTCGTTGATAGAAATAGCAGTTGCGAGCTGCAAGCATCACGTTCTCCTGTAACAGCACCGAACAGAATATGGTGCAACAAGTGCGGGCCAAGGCCTGTGGAAGATTTGTGGTATCACTGACTAAAAGACCTTGAGAGAGCGTAAAGCGCGCAACTGTAGGGAGGTCCACGCACAGCAATCTGGGTTATCTGATGTAGCCGCAAGAAATGTCCGAGCTTCCTAAATATCTCCGAGTTTAGAAAAATACAGTGAACATGAGAAAAGCAAGCGCAAGGAACTATCGCGAACGAAATGGAGCAGGTGCAAATCAGGATTACATCCGGGGAGAGCTACGTTGTTAACAGGTCATGGCATGTTAATGCTCGCACGGCTTCTAGATGTCCGCTCTGGATGGCACCGGGATTTGGGATAGGCCGACTTACAGTTTCTGACGTCGAGGAGGGCGTTCGACGAAAGCGCGGCACTGTCATCGCGGCTTGCGTTTCGAGGTCGCGCACTGGCTGGTCACTCGGTCACGCGCACGTGTCGGCACATGGGACCCCGCGGCGATGATGATGATGGTGATGAGCGAGAAGCAGAGCGAGCCGGCGGAGCTCGGTGGAGCTAGGCTCCCGGCGCCTTCGGTCGAGCGAACTCCGCCGGTGGCAAGCGGCCGGTGCTTACCGATGACGGCGCGCAGGACGGCGATCGGTGGGCCGGCTGTGCTCAGGGGCGCGCACCACGGCATGCTGGGCAGCGGCGAGCCCTCGGTGGCCGCTGGAGACGAGAGCCGGGCTCGGTCGTGGCTCGTGCCATGGGCCGGCCGTTTATATACCGTCCGAGCACTACTCGTCGCCGTTGTTGCGACCAGGCAGGGCGCGAGTCAACGAGTGCCGGCGGCCGCGCCGGATCCCCCGCCGTGCGCGCTGACGTCAGGCCGGGAGAGGAGGAGGCGCGCCTCTTCCTACCTGGCACCCACCTGCTGGTGTCCACCCCCTCCCCCCGGTGAGGCGCTTCTCGGAAGAGCGCCTCTGAGGAGCAGCCCGTGCAGTGCGCCAGCTTCCGGCGCTTCCGACGAGCGCTGCTCCCTCTCCTCCTCCCCGCCAGGGATGCGCCAGCGGCGCCCGCCAGAGCTCCGTGGCTGGTCGGCCCGAGGTCGGGAACTGCTAGCGGCCGCAGCTCTTCACTAACGAGTGGCCACGTTCCGCGATTTTCATGCGCCGGAAGCCACGGTTGCTGCAGCTGAGGGCAATGGGGCCCTCGCAACTGTTGTCTTCACATTGCGCAATCCTCCCAGTCTGCTCCTTTGAGCCGCGCACACATGTCGCCTCGAAGAATTACGATAACAGAAGTAACTTCACAAACGTAATGGCGTGGTTAAAAACACACGCAAAACTTTCTAAAAATGAGCTAATAGTTTAACAAAAAAATGCAGACAAAAAGCGCGCCTGTTAGGAACGTGCTTTGAATCCAAACGCGTGAAAAAGCGGAAATCATTTCCTTCTTGCTGCTTTCAGTTCAACGACGGAGACGTTTGCATTTCCTTAGTTTGGACAAGAAAGCGGGGTCACCTGTG
The DNA here is from genome assembly GCF_048455015.1 of Haemaphysalis longicornis. Taxonomy (NCBI): domain Eukaryota; kingdom Metazoa; phylum Arthropoda; class Arachnida; order Ixodida; family Ixodidae; genus Haemaphysalis; species Haemaphysalis longicornis. Next base: position 481,055,154 of record NW_027526203.1, read on the forward strand.
CACGCAGACTGCTCTGCTGTGAAAACGTGTAGAAAGGGCGGCAGAATTTGGGATGAATGGTTGCCCCGGGGAGTTGCGGTAAGGCATGATTACAGACCCACCACGGGCTCACTAAGGAATCACCCGCCGCGGTGGCTCAGTGGCTAAGGCATTGCGCTGCTGAGCACGAGGACGCGGGTTCGATTCCCGGCCGCTTTTCTGATGGACACGAAAAGCAAAAACGCCCGTGTGTTCGAGATTCCCAGGGGGTCAAAATTAAACCGGAGCCCTCCACTACGGCGCGCCTCATCGCCTGTGTAGCGTCGGCGCGTTAAACCCCACAATCAAATCAATCGAGCACTAAGGAAATATGTTAGGAAATTTGCTCTGCTTTTAATTGATGTGAAGTTGCATGCACCAAAAGTGTCAGTAAAGAAAACGCTATAGTCTAGAGAAATAAAAAGTTTCTGCTGTAACGCGCGATGGACAAAACGCATTTTGCAGCGTTCAAATTGTAAAGCCTCTAGCCTGCTGCTAATATCGTTTAAAGAAATCGCGAACAGTATACTCTCACAAAGGCAAACTTAAAGGGACCGTAAACACATTTTCATTTTGCTTTCGAAATCCTAAATGCGTTAAGACGTAGTCAACCAACACATCCAGCACACATGACCCAATACAGGGTCACAAAGCACCTCAGTCAAAATTTACTGCTCTGTGCCCATCAGGTAACCTACAAAACCCGCTCGAAAGATTTTCCCTCCTTTTTGGCGTTCTTCGGCCGCTTGAATGACATCATTTATGGCGATGTAGCGGCTGTTGGCCGGTTTTCCTTCAGTTGCAGCAATGACCGCATTCGATAGTAACTTTAAAAATAAAGCCACAAAAGCAAAGCAGAAACGGAAGGCGTATCTGCTGTGACGAACAAATCACGCAGTGTCGCTCCATGCTGGCGATAACTATAGCTTTCGCAGTGCTTCCAGGCGTGAAGGAAAGAGTGAAAGTGCTTATCGAAAGTGTTGCAGGGTACCTTTAAAAGGAAAGCCACTAAAGCAATGCAGAAACGGCAGGAATATCTGCTGCGACGAGCAAACCAGGCGGCGCCACTCTGTGCTGACGATGCTTCAAAATGCGAAGGAAATAGTGAAAGAATTCAGAAGTGTTGCAGAGTCCATTTAAGCTGAATTTTCGGGCTGGCGAATAGGTCCGCTTTTGGGAGGCTATTAGTAAGCTTTTGATTCGAATAGAGAGGCTCCTGGTTGGTTTCTGTTGGATTCAATGCGAAGAGAAGTCACTCTAAGAAAGAAGTTTGTTCTATGCGCAAGTTACGTAGAACAATGCGTATGTTCTTTTGATTGGAATTCTTTCCTGAATCACGACACATTAATGCTTATGAACTACTGGTAGGAAAATTTCAAGAAATTTATGACGTTTCAAGAACCAAGTTAAAACTTAAACGAAGAAATTCCGCAAGTCCGTGGATTGACAACGACATAATTGTTCGTTTTTAGAAGCCAACTTTTTAGAAAACGTCAAAGAAATCCAAATGATTTACTCATGAGAAAGGAATTCAAACAAATAATAAACTTACTGGAAAATTAAGGCTTACAAAAAAGAAATATCAAATCACTAAGTTTCCTCGCCGTAAAAGGAACACAAAGCAAACCTGGAGCATGGTAAACAAAATATTCGGCCGATATTGATAACGAGCGGAAGCTTTCCCCGGCCAAACTCCAGAAGTATTAGCTCATAACTTGAGTGATCAGTTTGCAGGAGTTGTTAACAAACTGTATCGAAATAAATTACAGCCTGTTTCTAGTAAAGCGTCTTCATCATGATGCAATGGACCTTTTTCCAGTAACATCATGTTAAAGGAAAGGTTATAGGTTTTCCCATCCGACATGAAGTCATAGCACACAAAAATAACCCGAAAGTCGCTCTAGTAAATCATTCTCCAGATGTAAAAATATTCCCTCTCATAATCGACCAAAAAATAATTGCGGCGAAGGTAAACTGGGAAGAAAAGGAATTCATTATAATTAATTGCTACGCCCCTCCCAGAGACGATTTCGAAAACACGTTAAACCGATTAGAACTCTTCTTTCAAGATTTTTCTACAGACCATGTAGTACTAATGGGCGACTTCAATGCTAAACACAGAGTATGGGGAGGATATATAACCGATACAAGGGGTGACGATTTACTTGAACTTTCCCTTAGGCACGACCTTTCTGTTATAAATAGCCCTAACTCACCTCCGACATTCGAAAACAGTATAGGTAGGAGTTGGATCGACGTAACCATTTTAGGGCAAGAGTTATTACCAGAAGTTATTCACTGGGAAGTACTCGAAGAATACAACAGCAGCGACCACAAATTTATTAGTTTACTTTTATACGATATCTTTAACAAACCCAAGTATCGTCTCACCCTGAAAGGTGAGAAACATGTCCTAGAAGATTTAAAAAATGACACTTGGTTCGAAACCGCTAGAAACGGGATTAAAACAACAGAAGAAATCGAAAATGCTGTGAACACATTGTATGATAAAATAGAAAAATTAGTAAGTAAACATAGCAAAAAAGTTAAACCATCCCACACAACCAAAACCGTGGTGGACAGTTGAACTTGAAATCAAGAGAAAGCGAGTAAGAGCAGTAAGAAGGAGGTATCAAAAATCACGAGGAGAAATCAGGGAACAATTTAAGCGCGAGTACTATAATGAACAGAAAGCTTACAATGATAAATTAGCCACAGGAAAAAGAAAAAGTTGGGAACAACTTTGTTCACAAGGTCATAAAAATCCATTCACATTACCGTATAAATTAGCCAGAGGAACAGTAAACCAACCAATCATCATTTCAAGTTTAGAAAAAGAAAGTGTAGGAAAAACAAAATCAACCGAAGAAACAGTTGAGCATATATTAAGAGAGTTATACGATGTCGACAAGGTTTGTGACGAAGAAGAAATTCTTCTTCTTGAAAGCGATAGCGATGAAGCTGTTATAACTGAAAATGGAATTAAGGCAGTCATTTCTGAATTACGCAGAAATTTAGCTCCTGGACCAGATGGCCTACGAGCCACATTTGTACAATGTCTATATAATTACCAAAAATTATTCTTTCTTGAACTTTACAATGCTTGTATCAAAACAGGATACATTCCATCACGGTGGAAGGAATCAAATGTAATCCTAATACCAAAATCAGGAGATAACCAAGGAGCCAACAAATATAGACCCATAGCGGTCAACTCTATACTAGGAAAAATACTTGAAAAAATAATTAAAGACAGAATATATTACTTCTTAACAAAGAAAAAACTCCATAGTACAAAACAGTTCGGATTTACCCATAACACGTCTGCAACCATCGCCTTAAACGAGTTAAAAAAGAAAATTGATCAAACAAGATTAGATAAAGCGGTATGTGTTGACATTCTTTAGACATAAAGAACGCATTTAGCTGTATCAAATCATCTGTCATTGTAAACTTTCTAAAAAAATCAGGGTGCCCGAAAAATCTGATCATTTCGACTCATAACTTTTTTAAAAATAGAAAAATTATCTATAACATGGAGAAATCAAGAATTCAACTCTATCTTAAGTCAGGCTCTCCCCAGGGGTCACCTTTAAGTCCATTGCTCTGGAACATAACAATTTTAGATCTCCTAAACAGCAAATTTCCTAGCGCTGTATATATTCAGGCTTTTGCCGGCGACATAACCTTAGTAATAAGAGGCAATTCAAGAAATAATATCGAACAAAAGGCAACCGAAGCGCTCAAAATAGTAGAAAACTGGGGAATAGACAAAGAACTTACATTTAACACAACAAAATCAAAATTCACTGTAATAGGGGACAAGTACATTAAAAGACCCCCCATTATCAAACTAGGAAACAAAAATCTTAAATTCTGTAAAGAAATTAAAATATTAGGCGTCTATATAGACAACAAGCTCAGTTTTATCCCTCATATTAACTACGTAAAGGAAAAAGTAAACGAAATAATAAACAGCCTAGGAAAATTTACAGCATACAACTGGGGGCTTACCAGCAAACACATACAACAAATTTATATCAGAGCAATAGAAAGAATCATAGTTTATGCCGCTCCAATTTGGTATAAAAAACAGGTACTAATGAGAAAAAAACTAAGAAGTATTCAAAGAACAAGCCTCCTTAAAGTTACCAAAACATTTAAAACAGTATCCAATCCGGCCTTAAACATCATAGCTAATGTCCCACCAATTCATGTGACGATCGAAAAAGAAATCGAAACATTTAACATACTTTTCGCCGGAAAAACGTTCATCTAGAAAAACCGCGCTTTTACGGGAGACCAAATACGTAACAAAGTAGATACATGACAGCTGCATCCAGCAGATAAGATATCTTTTACCTATCTCAACCAATTTCGCAGACAGATTTTGTAGTATTTACAGACGGCTCGCAAGATGAAACCGACATAGGAGCAGCTTTTATAATTCTAGACAAATCCGGCAAAATAGTAGAAACCAAACAATACAAACTTCCGGAATACAGCAATAACTTTGAGGCAGAAGGAATCGCGATTTTAAAGGCACTTGAATACCTCCAAACTAGCTTCAAAGGTAACGTACAGTTGTATACTGATAGCCTATCAACCCTAAAAGCAATTAGCAATCCAAATAATCGGAACCCAAATATATTTAGAATTAAAGAAATGCTAAGCAAAATAGCAAAACAGGTCAAAATAACGTTAACTTACATTAAAGGTCACAGTGGCAATGTCGGTAACGAAATAGCGGACGAAATGGCTAAAAAAGCCGCAAAATATGGCGAAAAAATTGACTGGCCTATTTCACTACAATTTATCAAAAAACAGCTCAATGTTAACCTAAGAAAACATTGGAATGTTGAGTGGCAACAAGAAGGAAATGAAAGCTACACATTCCAATGGATAAAGAATATTTACAAAATTCCGGACCACTTACACGTCACAGTTTGTCACTGGACACGGTAGATTTCCGTTTTATTTTCATAGGTTCGCCATTGCAGATAATAACATATGTAAATGTAACCTACCAGCAGACAGTTTTGATCACTATTTACAGGACTGCCCAATAACAAACAAACACAGAGAACAACTTCTTGATATTCATAGAAATTATCTCGTAAGAAGGAAACCGGAGCTAATAAAACATACAAAAACATTAAAAATTTTAGAAGAAATGACAATACTAGTTAACGCTAATATTCAACAATACTAACCCCTCAAATATTTTGTCACAATTTCACTCACACGCAGAAACAAAGTCAGCGGCAAATAACGCGATAATAGCCTTTAGATCGTTTGTATTTACCATTGTTCTTCAGTAAGTCATTTTCTGTGTAATTATCTTGTTTAATTACCTTTTTATGTTTTTTTTTATTTTAAATCCATACATCCATTTTCAATTTTTTAATTTACCCGTTATACCTCGGTGGAACGGGAAGGGTTTCAGTTCTTGAGCCCGTTTTAATAAAGTAACGATCTGCGTATGCGCGGGCTGCCGCCATTCTTGGCAGGCGCCTCGAGCAAAATAAACGAAAGGGCGCCCCTCAGTTTTCTCCTTAGGAACGGCTATACTGTCTAACGCTGCACGTTTTCTTTATTTCTCTTTCGGCACCTCGTGGTGGGTTCGTACGTGTACCCAAAAATGGCATTCTAAGAAAAGGGGCAATGATGCTTAAAGGGACCCTGCAACACTCTTTGAGCAGTGCAAGTAAACCTGCGCGGCGTTTAGATTACACTGCCAGGAATACCTGAGCCAAATATTACACGTGCACGTGAAGCGGTGAGCGCGCAAATCGATGTGAAAGACGCGAAAAAACCAACCACTCTCTCTTCAGTTGTCCTCATTATGCAACCCCTGGCATGGCCTAAGGGACGTCACATAGGCCATGGCTGCCCGATCGGCTGTCATTGGTCAACTTCGCGGCTAGATTCTCCCATTTCCGTCGTCGTCATCGCTGTGTACGAACGTCTTCTATGCCTGAACCTGTAGGCACAGTTTTGCCGTTTCTTTTGTGTTTTGAGTGCGCGCGGAGCTTGAGTGATGAGCTTAATACTTCCCTTTCAATGGGACCACTCGACTACAAACGTTTATTGCTTCAAAAACGCCCTATCAGTCCGAGCGCGCACTTGCGAGCAGGCGTACATGCCTGCTTTTTTGTGGCACCAGACCGGAAATAGGCCCCTCCGCGTTGCGGAGAAAAGGAGAAAACTACCTGGCATGTGATATAAAAAAGGCCGCCGAAGAGAACGCCGCGAGCCGCTCCCCTCTCTGGGAGAGAGCGCGCAGCTTTCGTCGCGTTGTCCGCGGTCGAGTTGAGAGGGAACGATTATGCGCGATTTCTCATCGCGCGTAGTTTCGTTAATTGTGAACGGATTTTCATAATTCTTGCGGGAGGAGATTTCTGGGACAATAGACTTTATCCCAAAATACATTACTAGTACTCAATGGCAAGTGTTGCAGGGTCCCTTTAAGGCTGACCACGCTGAGAGCACATGGATGCCAGTGAGGGAGTAACGAACATGAAAAAAAAAACCAAAGAAAAGGGGCGCCTCGAACACTGCAGATTAGTCACGGGAACGTGCCGCTGTGCCGCTGCTACCGTGACATTCATGTGAATGGTGCGGGTGACGGGCCAGTCTTGGAGGAACTTCAGGACCAGGATATTTTGTGCACGAGTTATCCGAAAGCCAAACTTTCTTGGGGGCGGGCCTTACTGCCATTTTTAGTTCGCCGTGGCGGCCGCTAGGGGGACGGTACTGGTGAAAGGCCCATTCAACACAAGCATATCGGGCCAGAAGACGCGGCACCCTGATTGGTCAATTTAAGCTAAGCTGATTGGTCAGTTTACAAACGGAAGTGACGTAGAGTTATGTTGTCATTTTTTGTTTACTGTCTTTTTTTCGAAATGGCGCGGACGTCGATCGCAACTGCTTCCAGTGATGAAAATAGTTCTTGCTTCTCTGTATGCGTGTTCTCGCGTCGAAAAAACATGCTTCAACACGAGAGGAACGTGCACCGGGCAACTTGGACACGGATGTTGTAGTTCTGCAGTTTTTCGGCGGCGCTGGAGGTAAGGAAACGGAAAAGTTCGCAAGACGCTTTGTGTAGTGCTGGGGTCATCGTGCGTAGTGTCCACGGGTAGAGCAGAATGCATCGAACTGTAAATATGAGCTGATGTATATTCGTTTTATTTCATCGAGTGAACGTTATTAATGTGTGATAGTAACCACTGTCTTGTTTCGTCTTGCTCCGTTTCAGATTTATATTAGGCCTAGCCTGTTGACGTGGTACTCTTCGCTAGTGACAGCTGCGCGTTGATGCAACACAACGTGATACATGTTTCGCTCTGCTACCCACACCCACACGGGATGCCTTGGGTTCCGAAAACTTTTTTTTTTAAGTGCAATGCACTTCTTAAGCGACCCTGAACCTGCGTCCACCGGCGATGTCCGCGCACGTGGAGATGGGCGCGCGCAGCCTGGCCGCTGACATGGCACATACCCACGTGGGGGATTGGCCAGGAATCTCCTCGTCTTCCTTGGCAACGGGGGGAGATGGGCGCCTGCCTGGCCGCTGACGTGGCACATACCCACGTGGGGGATTGGCCAAGAATCGGGCGTGAGAAGGGCTAATGCACCTGCTTAAAGGAGTACTGACACGAAATTTCAAAGCTGAGATCCGCTCTAGCAATCAAGTACAACGATAACACAAATAGGTGTCTGTGAATAAATGCATCTTTCTTTCTTTGTAGTTGTGTGTGTGTGTGTGATCTCTCTTTCGCGAACATTACCGAACCGCGCAAATTCAACTCGTGCATTCGCACTTTCACATTCTTCCCCTCGGGGAAATGCGGGGAATTTTTCACGTCAAGACCAGTACCTACCCAGTTCGAAGCTCACCTGTGACGTTTGTTATGACCGTACTAGCGTGCGAAATATTGTCATGGTGTCTCAATTCGAGCTTGTAATGTATCCGCAGCCTGAAAGGGCGCAATAAAGCCTAATTTTCATCTGTTCAGATGAGAAACAACACAGAATTCGCGCAGTTACTGTCGCATGTAAATATTAATCCCTAATGCTGCCTACTGCAATTGACTCACTAGAACATTTAACTGTTCTTGTGTTTTGGCTCTAATGTTAATAGTAGCCACGCATGCGGAAGCGTTATTCGCAACGCCCATTCTGCCTTTTAATGGCTTGCAGTCATTGGCTGTGATTAGGCAGCATGATGTCTTGTGTTCGTAGTGTCCCAGTTACCTGTAATAAAAATTACCATTGTTCTTGGGCCCTGTCTAATGCATCTGTATACCTTTTCTTTCTTTGCCGTTGCAGATATAGACAAGGAAGACCAGTGCTTCTGCTTAGTGAAACAGGAAGCTGGGGTACCTCAAGCATTGCCGGCGGTAGGTTACCAGCATTCTGAGGGCATTATTTACACCTTCAGGGCTTCTATTTAAGCATCGCATCAAAAGCACCATATGAGCTCAATAGAGGTAAGGCTCGTGCTGAAAGAGCAGGTAATTGCACAGAAGCGTGAGAAAGGTGTTCCTATCAGCACCATTATGAACAGGATCAGTGTAAGCTTAGCCGAAAAGACGACGACATAGGCGCCGTGCAGTGAACAGAGGGCGACACTGAGCCGCGACACCCAGCGCCGCCATCGGGGAATAAGAAAAACACTGGGTCGGCCACCGCTCGCCAGCGTGCTCGGGTTTCGGTTGCGCTCCTGCTTGGCGGCACCGGATCAAATGTAGTATACGCAATTTTTAAGTTTTATATTAATTAAAACATACTACAGTAATTCCACCGCACCGGGCTAGGAATAGACTGAAGGACTGAACTGTTGACTACGCGTACGGAGGAGGAGGGCAAGCGACATTGACTTTGCCATGCATAGCCAGAACGCAGGTGGAGCCTTTTGTGCGCACGTTTCCACATAGTTTCCACATAGTTTTTTCAGTGAATTTGTGTTGCCACTAGAAAGCACAAATTAATTAGCTGTTCACAGCATTGGGAAGAAGCCGTTTTGTTCGCATACTTGAAATCGGACAGCCGTACGTGGTTTCGCGAGTACGGTGCCCGTCTCACAGGATCGATTGTTTGGGTGTAGTGCGGTGTGTACGCTGCGCTACGTGCTAGTAGCATTGAGTTCAAAGCAAGTATAATTACCTTAAATACGCGGGCTCCAGTGTGGATCATGCGGGTGGGAATCATAGAGAACTGCGCACCAAATGGCAGAGATTTTTGATTGATTGTGCGGTTCAACTCGCCGACACCAGACAGGCGATGAGGCGCGCCGTAGTGTTGGGATCGGGATGAATTTTGACCACCTGGGCATCTTTCACGTGGCCAGAATCTCGAGCACGCGGGCGTTTTCGCTTTTCGCCTCTATCGGAAAAGCGGCCGCTGCGGCCGGGAAATGAACCTGACGACGATTTTCAATTTCACGGCTTGAATTATTGCCAAACATTCCCAGAATGCGTCTTGCTCCTCGCCCCTGACAGTTCGTTTCCGCTGGTGCCAGTTCGTCCCATCCCGAGAACACGGAGCGAGTACGTATCCTTGCTCCGTGCACGAAGTCAATTATCGCCTCAGGAGCGAAAGCCTACAACCTATGTGCCTTCCGTCTCCTTTTCCGTGAATACATTCACAATGTACACGGGTTTCGCTGCAAGACTACCTCTTCCTTTTTACGGGGTAAGCAGGGCCTCCAAATATTAGAATCATCATAAACTCCGTTTATTTTTTATTGTTCTCTGAAGTTGCTGTTGTGAGCCCCGTTAAAACGAAAGCTGAGTGTTACGTGCCGCATGAAAGACACATGCACAAAGCAGAAAAACCAACCTGCGTGCAAATACTGCCAATGCGCGCGGTATTCGCTAAGAGGGGAAATTTATTGTAAGCTCACGAGTATTAACAGCTGGCAAACCGATATACTTTACTTTGACAGCAACATGTAATCTGCTTGTTAGTCAACGCCATTGTATTTTCTAAAAATTTCACGGAATTGTGCCGCCTGTGAGGCTGTGACCAGCCTTCCCAACTCGGACGATTCAGGGCAGCGAAGGCAGTAGCTTTCCTTCTGTGCTTTGTTTCTTTTTAAAGCCTCTCAGTCGATAACACTCCATCCTGTCGCCGTTGCAGCGTATTCCGCAAACTCTAGCCACTTAAGCGCACCTAACCACTTGATAGACGCCTTTGCAAGGGCGCGTGCACAGTGCCTAAAGCAGGCGGCCAGCCAGGACGGTGCGGCTCTGGCGGCTCGGCCTACCCAGTGTTGCGCGGAGGCGCGGTAGATGGCGCTACGCCCGCTCGGCAAACTTGACTGCACGGAGCCTATAACGCCTACAGAATACAGAGCACTGCCTGTCGCACAGTATTAGGCGCGACTTCAACCATTTCTCTCCAGAATGGTACCATCCTAATGGTACAACTAGTGTGCACATACGGGTGAAAACCATGAAGATGAAAGATGAGCCAGTTGTATGAGCAGCAGAGAAAGCAATAGAAAAACAAGGTTTAACGAGGAAAATTTTGCTTTGAAGAAAATCTAAAGGGAATGGGTCTGGTATTGTGTGCATTGACTCTATGCATCAAACTGCTGAGAACAATTTTCAGCTTACTGATTTCTTGCTTTATAAACTCTGCCTGTAGCTCAGTGCACGGTTGTGAATTAATTTAGACCACCTAGGAATACTTACCTTGCATGAAAATCTGGATGTACGGGCATTTTTTTTGGGGGGGGGGGAATGTTGGCCTTCAATAGAAAGACTGCCACTGCTGATGGGATATCATGCTTTTTATTGTAAAGAATCCCTTATATTTACTTCACAAATTGTTTTGCTTCCACAGGCAAATGCATGCGGGCTCGGCTGCGAGTCCATGTGCTGTTTACACGATTGTTTCTTCCCATGCTAGATGTCTCCAATTATCTGTCCTCTACTGTTGTTAGTGCCAGTCGACATTCATTATATACGTTGTTTGAAAGGACGCGCCAATAAAGCATTCATGGTTGCATGGGAAATTCATGCCTTACAGTAGACAAGTGAGTTTTTCAGAAACTCCCTGTGGTGTGGTCGCAGCCTGACATAGGTTTGCATATGTTGAACCCAGTCGTAGAGGCTAATGAACTCAGGAGACTGAGCTTGTTGGAATCGACGAGCGGAAGTTGACTGCTTTTTAACTTGTGCGTACTTTTTTTCGTTTGGCATCGACTGCATGGCCCATGTGTCATAATCAGTGGCATACCGCAGGCCATTTTACAGTTGCATGCTAAATAATTTCCCCCACCCATTCAAAACTACATGCAGGCTTGCCTAGTTTTTACTCAATATGTATGCTGAGCATAAAGGTGTTGATATTTGTTGTAATTCACCTATTTCAGATGTGCCCTTCCTGAGTATGATCATTCTAGCTATATTTATGCTGTTGTGCCCTGTTTGCAGACTCTTGGTTATTTTCAGCATGCTCCTAGGAATGTAAGCCATGCAGCACCCTCACCATTTTCATCCCGCAGTGTGAATGCAATGCAAAGGGAGTTGGACCACACACAACTTTGGTAATGGGCCCCACTCTGTGTTTCTACTACTCCAAATAAACAAGTTTTACCTGGACGTTCTGCCTCATGCTGTCTCTACTACCTATATGCAATGTTAGGCAGGTTGGGAAATGCGAACAATTAGCGTAACGTGCATGCTGAACAATAGCACAAGATGACACGGCCAACAAGCAAAAGCACCTGTCAGTACCCCGCTTGGGCACTTGTTAATTCTTCAGGCAGTGTTTTGTGCAGCACTGCAACGACAAGCCAACTGAACCAAAGGCATGAGGTGAACAATGCGCTTGTTTGGAAAACTATACTCGGCTGAAGGTGCATATGAACTGGAGTTACTGCTTAGCAAATTGTCTTGGTGCATGTTGGTTGTCACCTTTATTTTGAGCTACAATGACTGCACCGCCAACCTTAAGCCTTTATACTAGTATTGCCTTAGGTGGCACACTTTGAACCTTGTACAGTGTGTCTGGGGTACAATATGCTATGACCGTACTGCCTGCCATGTGATTTCACGAGTTGTCCGAAGCAAACGAGGGTCCATTCGATTTACCTGCAGCACTTCGCCGTTCGTTTTAGTGGCGCAGATTGTGGCACCCGAACCGCGCCATTAGATTCACTGGCTGTGCAGATGAGTGTAAGAAAAGTGCATGGCTTTGTCTGCACTCCCAGGCAAGGGTGTGCAAAAACAGACCAAGAGTGCGAGTCTAGTTCCGCTGCTTATGCAGGATTTTTTGCAATGAAGTGATTCAGGTGCAGGCTGAATCTAACGAACAAAGAGTGCTTCAGTTTTCTGGGCAATTGCAAGTGGTGTTTGCACAAATTCAGGAACAAAGCTAACAGTCTGTGGGAGAAATATATGCACAAATGAGCAAAGCACGATTCAGAGTTCTGGTCGCTAATGACAGTAACTGATAAGATTAGTAGGAAAGACTAGCCATGCAGGAAAGAAACAATGTCAAGGACAGACTCACAACAACGTTTTTTTAATGTATGCACAGATCTATAGCGGTATCCTAATTGCCAAATATTTTTCCGGTGATAGACATGCAGAAAGAAAACTAATAAAAAAACCTATCACTTTTTTGGGAACGAGCCCACTCGTCACAAGCCCACTCGTCACCGGAAAACTCGTCGTAGGCCAACTCGTCACACCGGCCTTTTCGTACAGGGCCATCTCGAGATAGGAACTCTCGTGCGATGTGCCTTCTCGTCACATGGATTTCGTTACACCGCGGCCGTGTCAACAAAAGTCTAGAAGCCCTGACCGGAAATTGGCGTTTAAAGTCGTCTGAGGCTGGTTTCTACAATGGTAAATTCGTTACGGCTGTTTAGGAGGGCGTGCGGAGGTCTGTGTGAGCAGCAGGTGTGCTGTTTTTTTTTTTTTTTTCTTCTTTTGATGGGGAGGGTGGTAGAGGTCAGCGTGATTTTCACTTCTTCAAGTGCTGATCGTCAGCGGTGTTGAGGTGGTGTACGTCCATATTTTCGCGCGTATAACCTGCCCTTGCATACAACCCGCACCCCCACTTTTAGTCTGCGAATAAAAAAATAAAAATTGGCGAAGCTTGCACCAACTCGCGCAAGGCTTGAACCATAGCTAAGCTAGAGGATTTCTTTCTGTTTAAACATTGAAGCATACACCACCAGGCATTGCATTAGGTTTGAAATTGTTTAT